>NW_025999928.1:2129251-2207800 GCF_001458135.2 Marmota marmota marmota
CCCGCCCCCCATGACCAGCTCCAGCTCCTCTTTGGACTTCTGAGCCTTTGGACCAGCCTGAACACAAGACAACATTTGCAAACAGGTCATACTCTCATTCTGCAGAGGAATGCCTCACCCACCCTCCATGTCCAGTCTATAGAGTAATAAAATAGGCAGCAAAATAGAACCATGCAGGACCTTCCAGCTTGTGACAAGATGACATGCAAAGCAGGGTGCGGCACAGTACGACATGAAAATATCAGACATAGGTCAAGCTAAAAAATCTCCTTTCATATGTCTGGACTGTACTGTGCATGGGCTCTACTTCTTCTTTGCAGTCAGCTCCCTGTGTGGCTTTAAACAAGCAGTTTAATTGCCTCGGGCATCCATTACATCATCTCCCAAAACACCATAGATAGCATCATTTCTAAATGACATCTAAACCAATGGTAGGTTACATTCCTCCCAACCCAAATTATGTTATTAGAACAAATCTCTTAAAGTAGGTCATAGTCCAGTGTCTCCACAAGTATATTTCTTTTCAAAACTGTGTATACTGAAGGCATTTAGCCTAAAGTGTTATGATATTCATTACATTTTATGAATGATGGACCCTGTGGGTCATTCTCCTATGATTCTGTCCGCTCTTCATTTCCCTATTCCATCTTCCTGCACTGAGGCAGGTCACGTGGGAATCATTTATTCACCTCTGCAGATTAAGGATTGGCCTTTTGCTTTTTAATCCAACAGAAGATAGTTGTTTGTAATGCTTTGATCTATTGCAATTTATCAGATACATTATTTTAAGGTAAAAAGAGAGGCAGTCAGAAAAAAGAAGAACAAGATTTATAAGAGATATTTAGGTTGTCCCAGAAATTTGCAAGCACAATATTGTCCTCAAACCAAAGCCAAAACAATCTCCCTGAGGCTCTGATATGAAAAAGAGAGAGAGAGAGAGCAATACTATTTCAAAACACTGGAGAAGGTGTGGAGAAACTGGATCATTACTAGTGGACACATACGATGGGTCATCTACTCTGAGTGACAATTTCTCTTCAAATTAAGCAAATGACATAGCAATAACACTCTTGGGCATTTATGCCAGAGAAATGGAAACATATGTCCACACAAAGCCTCTACACAAGTATTCATAGGTTTACTCATAATAACCCAAAACAGGAACCAGGTATAATTCATTTAATGAGTGAATGACTAGACAAACTTTAATACATCCAAACCATGAAATACTACTCAACAACCAAAATGGAACAAAATATTGATTCACACAACTTGAATGGATTGCAAAGGGTTAAGGAGAATAGGAAAAAAAATTTTTTTAAATCTCAAAAGTTTGGATTTGTATTATTCCATTTACCCCATATTCTTGAAATGACAAAATTATAACCAACAACATATTAATGATTTCCAGTGTTGGGTAGGGGGAGGAAGTGGCTGCAGCTTATAAAAGGGTAGCACAAGGGAACCTTGCAATGGAACTGTCCTGCATCTTCACTATAGTGATGGTCACACAAATCCACACAGTGATAAAATTACACAGAACTAAATACAATGAGTATGTGTTTAACTGGTAGAATCCAGGTACAGTTGCATTGTATCAATGTCAACCTCTTCAGTTTAATATTGTTCTGTAATTATGCATAATGCTGAGAGAGAGAGAGAGAAAAAAAGAAATTCTAACAGCACACTATGGACAATAAAGATCTAGAGAATTGACTTCAGTATTGAATTTTTTTTCTGTAAAGTTTTAGCAAATGGAAATGTAAATCTCTCCTATAGTCCACATTTCCCAAAATTTTAAATTATTCCTAACTTTAGGTGTTCTATTTTGTGGTGGTTGTCATGGTGATGTTTAAAGAGGGGAGAACTGTAAAGTGCTATATGAAGGATCCTATTTTCTCCAAGGAGCTGGAATACATTTCCGTAGTGTAACATATGCCATTGGTTCCCCACCCACTGGGCTTGGCCAATCTCAGACTCACCTGCAGACAGAAGTGCCAGGGAGTTGTCACCTCAGGAGCAGCCCTCAAGCGATGAAAGGCAAGAGCTGAGGGTTGGTGCTGTGACTTCTTACCGAACAGTGTGCTGAACCTGAGGGCATATAACACCTTTTCTCAAAGGACCCAACAGGACTGAGGGCGCATGACACCTTTTCTCAAAGGACCCAACAGGACTGAACCTCTCTGCGGTGACCTGTTCAAGATCACGCATTACTTGTCCCTTCCTTCTTTCCAGTCGCCCTTTCCCTCATTCCACCTCCCAAGTAAACCAATTGAACCCTTTTCCTTGTCTCAGAGGGTCCTTTTGGCAGGACCCAAATTAAAACTGAAGGTAAAGATTCTGAGTCCGTTTTTAACAACTGAGATTTTACTTTCCCTAATCAATGACAGACTCAATGACAAGGCTACAAACTGCTTGGAGCCTTAACAAAATACAATTTATTTATTTAAGACTTATACTGCCCTCAGGTAAACACAGGCATGGACATATCTGAAGCTTCTCAATTTGCCTGGTAATAAGCTCAGACATTGACCATCAACCTATTTGTTTAACAACAACTGTAAAGCCTTATTCAAACAGGCTACATTCACAGAAGCAGATCCCCTTTCAGTGCACACTTCCTAGAAAACCCACACAGTCACATGCCTTGCAGCCTTTCACTTACCGATGGACTGCGTGTATAAACAGTGATCCCAGAAGAGTATAACAGAGCTAAAAAATTTCTATCATCTAATGATGTCGCAGCATCATACCATCATAGCACAACATGTGACTCACCTGTCTGTTGTGATGTTAGTGTAAACACACCAATTGTGCTGTCAGTCGTATAAAATATAGAATACAATTATGCACAGTACCTAATGCTTGACAATGATAATAACTATATGACTAGTTTATGTATTTACTATCTATACTTTTTTAACTGTGTTGGAATAAACTCCTACTTATAAAAAAAAAGCATTTGCTATAAAAATATGCTATGTTACACTGGCAGCAGCCTCGTCTCTCTTGTGTTTACTGGGTCTCTTGATGACATAAGGAGACCACAGGCTAGGATGTAAAAGTACACTCTATGATGTTCACACATCAATAAAATCACCTAACAATGCATTTCTCAAAACACATCCCTGTCATTACATAACACATGACTGCATTTGTGTCCTAGTTTCTAGAAAAGATCATCCTGCATCCATCCAAAGAGATGAGATACTGGCCCTTTTCTAAGAGGCCAACCCAGTGATAGGAAAGTCAATATAAGGCAAATTCTGGTCAGATCAATGAAGAAAGTAATAGGAATCCTGAAAACCTTTAGTTTCCTAAAAAAAAGAAACAAAAAACAAAAACAAAAAAAACCATTCTGAATATAATCCTTCATAGTTCTATTAATACTTTCTCTCAATTTGGGTTGGTGTCAAGGGTCAAGGTCGCCCTCTACCGTCACTGTTTTCTTTTTGGTAGTTAATACTAATATAATGTTTATTAATGATTACAATGAATTAAAATTTACACAACAGCTTGTGTACAGGATTTTATCTCACCTTCAATCAAGTTCATTGAGGTTGATAAGTGTTATTCTTTCCTCTTTCCAGAAAACACAGAAAAGACTAGAAAGATGTAATAACTTGGGTGAATTTTGTACAGCCAGAGTGAAGTTTTGATGATAGAATTAATGACGATGAGAACAAAAAAGAAAGGGAGAAAGAAAAACAGGCTGCAAGGCACACGACTATGTGTGAGTTTTATAGGAAGTGCACACTGGAAGGGGATTTGCTTCTGTGAATGTAACCTGTTTGAATAAGGCTTTGCATTAGTTGTTAAACAGGCTGATGGTCACACAGGGCTTGTGAATAGGATCAAAAAGGCAGAATAAGAGGCAGCTTTTGAAATTTTATAGTTGCGTGTCAACATTTTCAAAAGTTCTGTTATCAATATGTTTATGTCTAGGCAAACATCTAATTGTATAAGCGTGAGAGAGAGTAGCTGAAAGAAAAATGGACTGGGTATCAGAATACTTAGATCCCAGCTCTGCCTAGGTGTATATGAGGAGTGTGGGTGGAAGGCAATTTTGGTCAAGTCCCTCAGACTTCCTGGGTCTCTATGTACTTATCAGCAAAATGAAAAGATTGAGTTAGATAAGAAAGGAAAGGCAAACTCTGTTTCAGTTTGACAACTCTGTGATTCTAGATAAGATTTTTGTGTAGGAGAAAAGGGATCTCTGACAGTGTTATTTTCCATACACTGATTCATTTAACTTCTACCAGGCATCCTCTCTGTAGCACATGTAGCATAAGTGATGCCAAAATGTCACCTTGCAAGGCAAATTGGCCTGCTCCAGTCTCTGTCACTGCTCTGACCCTCACCTCCATTCTTCCCTCTATCTTGGCTTCATTTGCTCCAGGTTCAATGTCCCAAGAGCCCGTGTCCTCCAGGCCAAGATTAAGACATGTAATAGAGAAAGAATCTGGCCTCCATCAACTATCCTTGATGGTAGGCAATAGGAGCTGACTTCACCAGGAATTGCCAATCCACCAAAATGACACGTGATAGCAGATTGTTCCAACAGGAGAACAGAGTACTCAGACAAGAGGGAATTTGCATGTGAGACAACCAAAAGATGATTCATGTCCTCCACATCTGCTTCCCTGAGCTCTCTGGTGTGGGCACTTTGGGGAAAGAAGGGAACCTGAGCCTGCATCAAGCCTTCTAAGGATACTGGCTGAAGCAGATATTCTATCCAGGCAGGACCTTTCAGGGGCAAACATCTGCTTGCAGGGGAAGAATCTGCTGTCTCTTTCAATGACTGCTAACACCTTAAACTTGTTTGTTTGTTTGTTTGTTTGTTTGTTTCAGATAAGGCCCCCCAGAAGAAAACTCAAGGAATCAGTTGACTTGGTTGTCTTTTTCTAACTTGTTTGGGCTAGTCTAAATACTTTGCATTTCCATATGAACTTTGGATTTTAATTGCTTGGGAATTTAGTAAATGTCAAAGATTTTTTCATATTGGCCTTTTTATATTGATTAGTTAATGAGAAGGAAGATGGAATGATGGTGGACACAGAAATATTTCCAGCACAAAGTAGGCAAGAGGAACTGTGGCAATCTGATGGTATCAGAGAGGGGCCAAATTACCAAGTCACTTTCAATGCTAACTTCTCTACAAAGGGGCAGAATGGAGGGAGTGCTCCCATCTATGGTCTCAAGTGAGCATGCTCAAGAATGTGCTCATCTCTACATGTGATCAGGAATCTTTGATAAACAAATATGCATGGGTCTTCCCAATAAAATACTCTTACCTCACGTGTTCAGGAAGACACTGCTTTGGGAGTCATCCCCACTGCTCTCCTTATTTGTACAAACACTAACCCCATTTTTATTCTCCTGTGTCCTGATTGTGTTTATTGGCGTTGCTTTCTCCAAGGGAAAAACTATCAGGCTTGATTATAGTGAATACAAGTGTCACCCAACTAGAAGACAGTTTGCTTACCACTTCATTTTGTGTTCATGCAAGAACACATTTTATGGTGTTCTTGCATGAAATACAGCAATGAAGAAGCTATCTGAAATCTGGAGGTGTAGGTTGGGGATTCCTTTTCTGGCTCTGACTCTCAGTGTATTGACACAATTACATTATCAAAGAGACCAGCAGAGAAAGTGTTGAGGACAATATTCAGGACCAGGTGCTATTCAGTGCCTAGGTCACAGGATATATGGCAACATCTCAGTGTGTCATAGATGAGCACCACAATGTCACTGTCAGCCCAAGCTGGGCATAGACCTGGCCCCCTCTGATTGATGTCATCAGTTTGCCACAGGTCACCTTTCCTAATTCATGCTGGAAATATCTATGTGTTCACAGCAGCTTCATGCCATCTCCCCTCTCATTAACTAATTAGAGTAATAAGGCCACTATGAAACATCTTTGACATTTACTCAATTCCCAAGCAATTAAAACTTAAAATTCATGGGAAATGCAAAGCACCTAGACTAGCCCAAACAAGTTAGAAAAGAAAAACCAAGTCAGAAGGATGATTCCAAGACTTCGTACAGCTCCAGATGTCAAAATAGTGAGTTATTGGCATAAAAATAGAGATTAGCAGAAAAAAATAGAGAGACCACAAACCAACATATACAGACAAGAAATTTTCAGGATAATTGCAAAGATAGAAAAAGGATGGCCTCTTTGACAAATTGTGCTAAAACTAGTGGGTAAATCTAGGAGGTATAGATTGAGGTATAACACGCCTCAATCCAAAACTCACACTTTATTTAAAAATTAGTTTAAAATGGATTGTAGACCTAACCGTAAAACTTAAAGCTATAAACCTTCTAGGAAAAAAGTTTGTGGTGTTAACTCAGGAAAAGTTTTCTTAAGTGAGATCTCAAAACTACATAAAAGAACAAATTGACAAATTGGTCACTGTCATAATTTTAAACTTCTGCTCCTTGAAAAACATTGTTAATAGAATGAGACTATTGGGAGAAAATATTTACACATCAGAGTATGTAAAAATCCAGAATATAGATATAACTCTCAAAAGCCAATAGCAAAGACTTGAACAAATGCTTTCTCAACAACGATATACAGAAAAGATGCTCAAAATTCATAGACGTTAGGGAAATGCAAGTCAAAACCATAATTAACACCCCAACACACCTATTACAATGACTAACACAAAAATCGACCATTCCAAGTATCAAGGAGGATGGGGAAGAACCAGAATGCTCATACACTGCTGGTAGGAATATTAAAATGGTAAATCATTCTGGGAAAGTTAAGAAGCGTCCTAAAAAGATAAACATAGGATCCACTCAGGTCAGTTGACAAAAGTTTAAAGTACTTAATTCATTATGTGCTACATCCTCTCTCTTACTTGAACATTAATTTTCTGAAAAACCACGTTGGTGAGATAATTGTCAGTGGATGAATCTAGGATCTTAGGGTCCAAGTGAACAAAAGCACCTTTAAATATTTTATATTTGTTAAAATGAAAGCAAATAAGTAAGTAAAATATTAGTAGCATTAAAAAGTAGGATCCAGCCATTCTATTCATAAGCATTTACCCAAGATAAATGGAAATAAAAATTCATGCACCTCATTGAATATAAATGTTCATAGCATCTTCATTTGTAATAGAAAAAAAAGCTGTATATCCATCAAAAAGTGAATGGATAAACAAATTGTGGTATATCTATATAGTGGAATACTACTGAACAATAAAAAGGAATAGACTATTAATATATGCTGTAATGTGAGTAATTCTCAAAATACTAATGATGAATGAAAGAAGCCAGATGAGAAAGAGGAAATATCATATTCTTTCCTTTATATACAACCCCTGACAATGCAAAATTATCCACATATTATTCTGTGACTTGCTTTTTGTTCTACAGTTTGCTAGTGATATCCATATTAAATAAAGCAAAATTATTTTCTATGAACAGTCATGAACCATGTAACAGTGTTTCAGTCAAAAATTGGGCACATAACATGATGGAAATTCTATATTTCCTAGTGACAATATCCCTCTATTAGTTTAGTAAAAGCACACTCCATGAAGTTGACACAATGATGAAATTACCTGACAATGCATGTCTCAGAACAAATCTCCATAATTAAGTGACACATGACTGTACTTACATCATTTTGCCCTTACCAGGGGTGTGTAAGAGATCTGCTTGGTTTAAACCCACAACAACACCTAATACGTTTAGACTTTTTAAATGTGACCATTCTTGGTTATGTAAAATGGCATCACAAGATGGTCTTTAAATTTCTTTTCCAAAGATTACCTCTTTGGGTGTTAGTTCTCCCTACCAGAAGTTCCAATTTTGAAGGGCAGGAAGCATGAATAATTCAGCTTTGTAGCTCCAAAATGTATCACATGGTTAACCAATTAATGCTGGTGGAATGAATAAATGATGCGTGTTCACAGACCTCCCAATCCACAAGACTCAGAAGAAATAAACTAAGAAGCCAGTGTGTGGAAGAGAAAAGGGCTATGGAATGTCAGGAGAACATATCTCTTGTAAGTTAGGCCGTTGTGGGGAGGATACAGGTGAACAGAAGTACTGAACCTGAAGGAAGGAATCCTGCCTTGTTTACATATGTGACTTCCCTCAGGAATAACTTCTCCGTTGTATACAATGAGGCCTCCCATCAGGATGCCAAGTGGGGTGAGCAGTGGAAGGGGAGATGATGCAAAATACATCCACCTCTCCCTTTTTCACAGAGTGATGTGTATCCAGGATCCACAACAGAAGTTGTGGGCTCCTCTACCACCTTGATTAGCTTCCTCATCTCAAGACCATTTGTTTGATCTCTGCTTTCATTTTTCACACAGAGACCAAATATTGCCCCCCCCCACCAGAGAGGGACTAGTTGAGCAGGGTGGATGCTAAGTCCGTTAAGAGATTGAGATCAGCAACAGTGGGCACAGGAGGGTTGCTGTTGCTGTGATCAGCTGCATCATTGGACAACCCTTCCTCCCCAAAAAAGCTTGTGGCCCCATCTTCCTCCCCAGCCACCAGTGGCAGGCCCCTGGCAGCTGCCTCTTTGCAGAAATCTGCACTGAAATTAAACCCATCAAACTGTCAGCCCTGTTATGGGGCTGCTCTCATGTCAGCCCATGTCATGACAAACCTGATAGAAATGGTGCTATTCAGGCTTCACGGGAGTGTCTGTTTCCTTTTTTAAATCGCTTTAAAAAGAAGCTTGAACAAAAATGCCTGCTTTGCAGTGCAGATTGGAGTGGCTGAGGCACACAGACCAGCTTTTTTTGCCTGCTTAGTAGTGCTGGTGTGACACTTCCTCTAGAAGTTTCAGGAGCAGAAGTATCAGGAAGTCAGCAGAGGCGAGAGAGATAGGATTCTGAAAAGAACAGCCTTGGGAGGGAGGGAGGAAGAAGGGAAGGGACCAACAGGGTGAAGTCCTTCCTTCCTGAGGTCCTCTTCTTAAACATCACCCAGCTTTGTAGGTCCAAAGCCCTCGCCCCTGGTTAAAACTGAGGTAGATGAATGGATAGAGAACAATCTAAGGATCCTGTCCCAAAGCAACTCCAAAGCTTCTAAAATATTAGAGATTCTTTCCTCCAGTCCTCCCAAATGTGTTGGCATTTACAGCGTGGTGAGAGTGGGCAGAGCGGAAGCTGAGGGTTTCTTACCCCAAACACAAACAGCTTCCTCTTTGACAGGTTTGTGATTCAGGATTGCTCAGCAACATAAAATCTGCAGGGTAGGGGGAGAAAAAATACAGAATTAGCTGAATCCCTGCTGCTTCTCCATCTTCAAGCTATTCCCAGCCCATCCCATGCACAGGAACACACACACACACACACACACACACACACACAATGGATGTCTAATCCTGATGACGAAATGACCCAAAACACAGATTCACATTCAGTATCTGAGCATCAAGGTAGAAGGAATCTCAACAGCTATGTCTCCCTTGCCCCTCAATTTAGAGATGAGGAAATTGAAGCCCAGAGAGGTCAAATGACTTTTCCAAAAATACACAGGTTGATAGTGACAAATAAGGTAAGAAGATCTTTTGCTCCTGCTTTGGGCTGAATTTGAATGAGCAACAAAAACTAATTGGGAAGTCAAATCTTTCTGTGGAGAAACATAGAGGATGTTGGAGCATTGCAGACAATCACCTCAGAGGAATGGTTTATCTAAGATGATTCTAGAAATGAGAAAGGATCAGAGAACACACACACAGATGAAAATAAAATTATATGGGGGCAGCTTTACCTTACTGAAAACAGGATAAAGTAAATGGTTGAGGAAATTTTACAATATGGGCAATGTCAACTATAGTTAAGATTTCAGTTTTCATTGATACAAAGGAACCCAGAATTTCCTGTGCAGCTCTCTGACCATCTTCAAAAGGAGATGCTGCCTTGGCTTTTAATGGTGTTAACAATAATAGTTTTCATTAATTGAGCAGGTATAATGAATCATCACAAGGAGCATTATGTTCATGCTATGTAACCCTCAGAACAACACTGTGAATAGGTAACAATGTCATCTTCTTCATAGTTACAGATGAGAAACCTGAGCTACCAAGAAGTTATGCAATCTTTTAAAGTTTTACAGCCACTAAGAGCCCATCTGAACACACTTGTGAGTGTTCCAAATCACGCTTTAAATCAATTCTTGTTCTGGATGGAGGTCAGGAGGAGTATTCTAGATCTATCTCTGCTATGGGCAAGTCAACTCAAGACTATTGCCCTTGATGACTTATAAGGTGATGAACAATCTGGACCTGGCTCTGCCACAGGTGGGTGGCTTTGGGCAAAGATGCAGTGAAAGATTGACTCAGCAAAGCTGAGCTTTCCAAACCCTGCACCTTCTAAATATCTCCTGAATTGGCCTTTAACCATCTCCTGGGAGATAACCTCTAAGCCCTTGAATACTCTCATTGGCAAAAGTATCTCTGTGTACCTGGACCTTGTGCCACACTAGACTATTTATGCCAACAGTGTGATTTATGATGGACCTTTTAGGCCACACCACATCAGTCTGACCTCTGGGGGGTAGGATGTCATGCAGGTCCTGGACATGCCCCACGAAAGTCCTAGACACCAAGGTCCAGGTGAGTTTTCCTGATTAGGAAAACTTCACATGTGCTGTCACACACAATGCAACTGGGGGAATCCAGCACTATTCGTGGACTATACCAGGAGAGAACAATAAAAATCTCATACCTGGATTCTTCCGGACTCTGTCATTTGAGCCCCTTTCTTTTGTGATTTTAATCTATACCCTTTCACTATAAGTTGGAACTGTGAATATAACACTTTTTTCTGAGTTCTGTGAACTTTCTAGCAAATCATCAAACCCGAGCAGATTTGGCAGCCCCTGACACTGGAGGTCAACTACTCATCTGGCCCTCAGTGACTTCATATCTTGAATAAGGAAGCTGATTTACAGCCCTAGATGATTCCAGGAATTGTCCAACTCTGTCTTTAACCCCACTTTGCAATTTTCTAGCTTTTTTATTTCCAAGTCCCATGTACCTTATTTATGCAGCCCCACCCACGGTAAGGATTTTCCTGCTGTGGGTCCCTGAACTAAGCCCCCCCAAAAGACCTTCTACTAGCAGATAAGGATGTGACTGAGTCTCAAAAAAAATGTGTTGCTAAGTCTTCTGGGTAAGAATGTATTCTCCCCTCTTTCCCTATTACAGAACCCTATTTTGGCTTAGTACCTAGGTTCCTGGAATAAAGAATAAATTTTCCAGCCTTTCTTACAGCTAGTGGTGGCCATGTTACTAAGCATTGACCAATAACATACAAGCAAAAGTGTAATATGGGACTCCTGGGGAATGCGTTAAAGAAAAATGCTCTCACTTTTTATTCTGCTCTCTCCTTGTGGGTGGAATACAGACATGACTGCTGGAGTCTGGGCAGCTCTTGGTCCATAAGGAGAAGGCCAGGTTCTACAGATGGCAGAACAGGGAGATGGAGAGCTCCCTGGGAATTCCAAGAAGCCACCTGCCAGCTATGAACGGTCTCCTCCACATTTCTTTTTCATGAGAAACAAATCAAGTATCCATCTTGTTTAAGCCATTATTATTTTGGATTTTCTGCCACACAGTGCTGAACTTTCCCTACCACATAGACTACATCTTCCACCTAATGACAGATTTTAGCAGGGCTCCCAATTTGAGTCCATCTATTGCCTGTACAAGAAAGCAATGATGATTCATTTAAAAGCACTCTATTCAGAGTACTATCTTCTCCTGTTTCCTACAATCAAATTACCAAGAGAACAATTGGATTTTTCAAGTCCCTCAAAATGTTCTTTTTAGATGTTCTTGGTATTAAATAGTAACAGAATTTAAATGGCATCAACAAAACACACAGACGTGACTGTGGTGATAAGTTACATAAATCCGTGGGGGACAGAACCTCACAAGAGCACACTGGATGCAGCAAAGATGGGAAATCAGCATAAAACAGAACCCGAGAGATCTGCTCTGGCTATGACCACCTTGTCACAAGCAGCCACCTACTCAGATTCAGGGGCATCTTCCCTATCCTTAGGGTCAGAGAAACTCAAAACAGTTGGTGGTATTAAAGGACTGGGGACCTACCTTAATGTTTCTCATTTCCTGAACATCCATCACAGACACTGAACTTGAAATAAAAAATGGAAGCCAAGTCTTACTCACTCTTTCCATCCCCAGTGCTAAGCACAGTGCTGGCACAGAATAAGCTTGAGGTCAGAGGCCTGGCTCCAGGCCACCTGTTGTACGGGTGCTACCAACCAAGGGGCAAAATCTGAGCCCTGTCACCATCCTTTTTTACTTATCACGTATTGAGCCCTGAATACATGCCAGTCCCTGTGCCTACCATTCACTGTCATCTACTGTAGCTTCTGCAACAACTCTGTGAAGTATAAGGATTACTACCCCCACTTTACAAATGAAGCAAATGAGCCATGAAGAAGTTAAATCTCTTACCCCAAATCCCTGAGCTCTCAAGGGGCAGAACAAGAATTTGAACCCAGCACTTCTGACTCAAGAGTCCATGTACTCAGACCCACTGTAGTGTGAGCAAGAAGGCATAATATGGGTGGCAGTTTTTATTGCTGTTACTCTTAGTTCTACTACCATTTTATTATTATTACTGACTCAAAGGAGAAAACTTACACTGAGGGATCCTGAATTAGCACCAGGCCTGAAATTATTTTTATCTTATTTTTTTTATTTATTTGGTGTTACTGGGGACTAGATCCAGGGTTACCCTACCATTGAGTTATATCTCCAGCCCTTTTTATTTTTTACTTTGAGAAAGGACCCTCACTAAATTGCTGAGGCTGGCCTTGAATTTATGATTCTCCTGCCTCTGTCTTCCAAGTCACTGGGATTACAGGTGTGCACAAACTTGCCCAGTTTATGCCTGACATCATATACTTATGCCTAATGTACAAATAAGGCAAGTGGGGCTCAGGAAGGTATAAAACCTCCTCGAGAGCTCACAGCTCTAGCAGTAGTATCTGAATTTCATCTAGGTCTCCCCAGTTTCGAAGCCCATGCTCTTTTCATTTCTTGTGCTCCCTCCCTGCCTGCTATAGTGGAAGGGCCCCTCACCCCATGAGCTCACATCAACTCTTCCTGGAAGTTGAACACAGATTCCTACTGAAGGCAACTGGCCATTGACAAGAAAAACTTTTTAGCCATACTTATTGACATTATTGACATTTAAACTTATAAAATATAAATGTGTATATATTATACATATATGTGATAAATAAGTATATATTATGCATATATACATATAATACATATATATTATACATATTTTGCGGCAATACAAAGAGACCACATATAAGATTAAGAAAAATGTCATTGTAAATGAGAAATAATATGTTGCTAAGATTAAGATTAATAAGAGATTAATAAAAAACCTTTTGGGTCTTAGTCTTCTATTGCAGTGGTTATGTGTCAATCACACTCACAAAACACAAATCAGCTATAACCCAGAAGTGTTGACCTTCTAATATGGAAGACTGCAGGCCTGTTAATATACCCAGTCCAGCAAGAGGCTCAGCAGCACCTGAGCTCACAGCTCCCTTGACCCACATGGGGCATGCTCAGCTGCCATAGGTGAGAGTCAAAGCACAAGGGGGGGGGGGGTCACCTGAACAATTAATAGCACAGAGCACTGTGGTTTGCCACCAATCTTTAATTCCACCCTCGCCCTGCGGGCCCAGGCCCTGCATGCCAACTCACAGTTCCTCCAGCCAGGCAAAGTCTTCCAGGTCAGAGAGTTCACAAACACAAAATTCCTCAATTGTCTTTTATTGTGCAGTTTCTACAGAACAATACTATGAAAAGATGGTCTCTGGGGTCATCCAGGCTTGATCTCAAACCTTGGTTCTTAGGTATCATGTTAAGGAAGATTATTCAAGAAGCTGTGTTGTATAGTGTATATTCTGTGTCACTAAAAACTGTGATGGGATGAAAGAAACAGAAAACGTAACCAATATTTGCTTAAATACACAGGGACTCACAGAAGATGCCCAAGAATGCATTCCTGAGCTGGTGCAGCTGCCCAGGAGAGAATCCTGAGCGGGTAGAATTCTGCCTGTGCCTGTTGTTGTGGTTGTCCCAAAGATACAGAGCTCCTTATGCCCTCATGTCGGGAGAACAGGCCACAAGAAGAAGGAAGGGAAAGGAAAAAGGGACAGAACTCACAAATGGGACACAAAAGTTTTTTCCCAATTTCTCTGTAGGCATCCTCTCACATCTCATCAGGCTTGGCCAGATCACTGGGCCATCATAGCTACAAAGGAATCAGGGAGAATGGTCTTCTGAAGTCCAGAGCTGTCTCAAACAAAACAGGTTCTATTGGTAAGGAAAAGGGGGAAATTGGACATTGGGTAATTGGGTAGGTAATCTTCAATTTCTATCACACCTGACAACCTTGAAAATGACTTTTCAAACTTACCAGGCCCCACACAATTTGGGGTGGCCTACCCCATACACTCAAGCCTCTTTCCAGTAAACAAATCTTCCTCTCCCAAGCCACAGCTTTCCCTTCCCACCTCACACGCCAGGGAGCTAAACAAACACAGGTGTCTGTCCTCAGCACACACCCGTTCCCTCCAGTAGCCACAAGCCCTTTAGGGAAACCACTGAGGAATTTCTATCCCAGGCCTCCTTTTTAGAGCTTTCAGTAAAGGCTTGACTTTTACAACTAGAATTTCGAAGGAATGCCCCAAATACACAGCATTTCTCCAACAGAGCAGGAACCACCATTCCCCTAGGCAGGCCCCCAGTTTTGCTCAGTGTTCTAATTTTTCCAACTAGTTGCTGCCCCCTGAATTATGCTATAAAAATTGTGTGGTGACTATGACCTAGATATTTCTTGGAGCTTCTTGGAGCCATTCTAGCAGCTGCTTGGAGATACGTTAATGCAGAGTCTGTATCAATCTAGTGTGGTCAAAACTCACGGTAGGTAGTGAACTTCTTGACTTGGGAGACAGCCAAGAAGGCTTCCTGGTCACCTCTGAAGGACGACAGTGTAGTGTATCAGGGAAAGGTTTGATGTGCCTTCAGACTCCAAGAGTCAATCATCTGGATCTTTGTGGAGTGCTCTGTTTTCCCTCAAAACAGCATCAAACAAAGTTACGGGGTTCCCAACAAAGAGAAAGATGAGTCACAGAGTTTGAACATTGCATTCAGGGAAACTTGATGGTAAACTCAACTTGCAGTTGGCTGTCATGAAACTCTAGATGATTCTTGAGGGCACCAATTTAGAAGTTAAAAAAAAATGTCTCATAAGAAGAGGTGCCTCACAGTAGCCCCATGGGGGTGATTTGAAAGGGTATTTGAAAGCTGCCAGCTAGAATTTCAGGAACTATAGATTGGAGAAACAAGAGAATACCATGACTATTGTTTATTATAAAACTAAAGTTAAAACTAACCTCTCTTTTACTTCAAGTAGGGAACCTGAGAATGGGAAGAGAAGATGCTATTAAACAGAAAAGCAGACAGTCCTAGTATGAAATTTTAAAAATCTTAACCCAAGGATTTTAGAATCTGAAAGCTATGTTAAGAATTCATAAAAGTTTCTAATATGCTCTAAATCAAGTTAAAATTGCTTCTACAAAGGTGGATCTTAAGATCACAAGAATTATCTGGGAAAATATCTATAGATAAATAAAATTATTTTCTTTAGTTACAAGGGTAATATTTTGGAAATAACAACCTATGTATAGTAGATTAATTACAAAAATGGTCTCAGTTCTCCACCATGCCCTGGATCACTCTTCATCATGGGACTTTGCAATCCTTCCTATCTAGAGATAAAGTCTATTTTCCCTACCCCCAAATCTAGGTTGGGATTTCCATCCAATAGAAAGTGGGAGGAGTAAAAGCATGTCAAGTCCAATTTTTGGTCTCAAAATGCCTTGTCTGTTTCTTGTCTTTTGAAACCACTTTTGCCATAAGTCAAGCTGGGCTAACTTGTAGGAAGAGGAGAAAGCTCATACATGAGGGCACTTTTCTCCTAGCCACAGCCATCCAATCAACCTCAGCTAGCCAACTGCTGGACGAGGGAAGAGGACCAGCCAAGATGTGCAGAGATGCCTGCCTGCCCCACAGCTTGCCCCAGATGTATGCAGAAGTCCAGGAGCTAAAGAACTCCTAGGCTTGTAGGCAATAATAAATGCTTATTTTTTTAAGCCAGGGTCAGCTCTTTGTATCAAGGACCAGAGATTAAGTATTTTAGCTTCCTAGGCCACATATGGCCTCTGTTGCATATTCCTTTGAGTTTTTTAAACACTTTGGAGATGTAAAGCTATTCTCATCTTCTGGGTACCACAAAAACCTGATGTGAGCCATAGTTTATCAATCCCTGAATTAAACCACTGAGCTTTGGGATGGCTTGTTACACAGCAAAAACTAACTAATATACCACATGGTTTTACTTGTCCTTAAACCTTGTTCCCTTACAGATAGGACTAAATTATGAGGGTTATTTCCTCAAGTATGAAAGATCAACTGCTACCAGAAACAAAAAGAAAGGCCATCAATCTACTTTGAGTCTCAGAGCTGATTTTCTGAGTTCCTTTAATAAAACAAGAGCCATAAAGCCAGTCTTTGTGATGAGAAAGAGATTTCTAAACTTTAACTAACATGGGACTCCAGAAAATGATGCTAGAGTATAAACCCAAAAACATCAGATAGGACCAGTTTTATTCCACTGGAATTGCTAGAACAGACAGAAGCTATTATTCTGCAGCAGAGACCAGCAAGGATCCAAAGACAGAGTGAGTCAGCAGCCTCCTGTATGACCATGAAGTCATGTAAGCTCAACCCCATGAGACTCTAGCTATCATTTTGTGGAGATCTAAAGAAAAGGGGAAGGAAATAAGAAAGCATGAGCATTTATCTGAGTCATGCCTGCAGAAAATGAATAGGCTCTTTAAATTATTGGATTGGACTGATTTTTCTGTACTGGGCTTAATTTAGTTTTTCCTTGCTACTCATTGAGTTTGGAAACTTAAAAGGAAGTGTCATGGTTTGGGTATGAGGTATCCCCCCAAAAGCTTATATGATAAGGCAGGAATGTTTAGAGGTAAATAATAAGAGCTGTAACCTAATCAGTGGATGGGCTAATAATTTGAAAGGACTGCTGTACTGGGTGGTAACTGTATTCAGCTGGAGGAAGTGGGTAACTGGGGCATGCCTTTGGGGATTATATTATGTCCCTGGTTCCTCATATGCTCTCCCCTCCCTCTTCTTCCCAACCCTCTCCTTCTCGGGTGCCATGAGGAAAGCAACTTTCCTTCTCCTCCATGCCCTTCTATCTTAATGTTATGCATCGTCTTAGGTTCAGAGCAATGGAGTCAACCAACCATGGATTGAAACCTCTGAAACTGTGAACCCAAATTAAACTTCTCTAAGTTGTTCTTGTCAGGTATTTTGATCACAGCAATGAAAATCTGACTAACACAGGAAGAGATATCAGTTGTAGGAAATTATATGCATCTATTAGGGGTCAAAAATATTTAAGAGAGAGAGAGAGAGAAAAGAAGACAGGTCCTGGGGTTGTGGCTCAGTGGTAGAGCGCTTGCCTAGGGTGTGTAAGGCACTGGATTCAATCCTCAGCACAACATAAAAATAAATATATAAAATAAAATAAAGGTATTGTGTCCATCTACAATTAAAAAATATTTTTTAAAAAAGAGAAGACAACAGATACACACAGAGAGAAGGAGGCCACATGTCAAAGGAGGAAAAGATCAGAGTCAGTGCAACTTTATAAGCAAAGAAATGCCAAGATTACTAGAGACACCAGGAACTAACACAGGTGTGAAACAATTCTCACCTTGATTTCAGTCTTTCAGCCTCCATAATTGAGAAATAATAATTTCTGTGATTTTTGCGCTACTCCATCTGTGGTACTTTGTTACAGCAAACCTAGGGAAACAAAAATACACAGAAAAAAAAATACAAAGTCCATTGCTTTTAAAGAAACTATTTACAACTCCTCATCAATATCAGTTTGATTATTCCAACACTACTTTTCTTAAATCACACTTCTAAAATTCAAGCTAGCCCTTGAGGGACCCTTGAATACTGGAAGAAAGGAAGTCTTATCTGCCCCCAAGAGGATAATATGAACTTGGAGGTCTCAGGAAGGGCATATTCCAGTGCCTCTGAGACTTTCATTATAGTTTGAGATTTGTTTTTGAGAAGAAAGGCTGATGTGTTTTGCAAGAATAGCCCACGTTTTGAGATCTTTAACTTTGGGGGGGGGGTACATTAAAATTTAGAATGTGATGAGAATGCTGATTTCTGGACCCCATCATCAGAGATTCTGATTTGCTTTATTTAAAGAAAGAAATTCTAGAACCAGTCTCTTTTGCAAGCACCCCTTAGTGGCAAAGCAGTTTTCAGAAAAACAAAAATAAAAGAACCTTCCCTAGAAGAAGCCATGGAGCTACCCCAAAATTCCAAGTGGCAGAAAGCTCCTATTCATCCCCTGTCCATTTGGGAAGCAGTCCCAGTGTAGGGATGGCTAAGGAAGAGCTTGGGCACCACTGTGCCACTCATCTGTGAGGTCCCTCAGGCAGGAGGAAGAGGAGAAGGGCTGAAGTAACCCTTCCCTGGGCCTTTAGACTCTGTGAGAGGAGTGCCCCCTAGTGGCCACATCATTTAGTTTTCCTGGTACCTGGTCATGAGAACTGAGCCAGTAGCTCAACTTCTCCACAAAAATGAATGGCTACAACATAAAGCAGGGAGATAGAGGCATTTATTGTGATCTCAACTCATGGTAATAAATATGAAATCATAACACACAGAAGCAGAACATCCACAGGAAATAGCAACTGCATTTTATTGGTCTTAAATTTCATACCAGAAGAGAAAATCACTACCAAGATCTGAAAACCTGAAGTCAGGTATTATTTTTTTCAAATCCATTTCAGAAGAAGGCAAGATAAAATTGTAAAACACAGGATTGAACTGGGGGAGGCCAGGAGGGTGCAGGCCATTTGGAAAATTCTTTGGAAAGAAAATCTCTGTGTAATTTTAAGAGGAAAAAAAATTGAGCAATATATTTTTTTGAATTAAGTTTTTAAAATGCATTTTATTTTTAAAGCCAATGTCTACTATAAAATGAATTGTTTTCCAACCAATCCCATTCCACTAAGTAGGTTACAAAATAATAAAATAATTAACCTCAGAATTCAGTCTCTGTATCCAACAAGTTCCTATTGTTTGCAAGCATCTATATATATGATAAAATAATTCCATGATTTTACTGAACATCTATGTAGCAGGCTTCACATGTTATCTCTACTGATTTAAACAATCCTGCCAGGTAGATATTATTAATCATACATTTTTAGGTGAACAAATGAGCAATTAAATAATCAAATAAACTCCCTAGTACTAAGTAAAAGATCTGGGATTTAGATTAATACTTTACCAATGCCAGAACTTGAGAATAATCGTCTGTAACACTCACCTCTCTGAAGAACTGGAACATGTCTTAAACTTCCATTTTCCACAATAAAGATAGTGCTTAAAATGAGAATTAACACTATGTGGGCATGAGGAATCTTGTTGGAATGACGAAAATGTTCTACAACTGGATTGTGGCAATGGTTATAAAATTCTGTAAAGTTACTAAAAATCAGGGAATTGTATGCTTGGCATGGATAAAGTCTATGACATGTAAATTACATCTCAATAAAGCAAATAAAAATACAATGTGAAAAAGAGAATAATACATTGCAATTAAAGTAAAATATAAGAGTATAAAGGATATACTTATTTGGATAGACTGGCTTCCCCACAAACTTGGGGATAAAATTAAGTGTAGATCAGATCTAGAAGTGAAACAGCAGAGCAGGACCAGAGCTTTCCTCATCAAGATGGACTTTGGAGCCTTTGAGCACCCTCTGTTGGCTGAATTTCTCTCCCTAGAAATAACCACTTCAGTATTTATTTTTCCCTTTCTAACAAAATCTGTTTGCAGAACTTTTATTTATACTAATGTGTAAATGACTGGTTCATATTTAAACAGCTTCTCTTTAAAGTATTAAGTAATAAATCTCCAAATATAATGTTTTACTTGATTTCCAAGTCACACCAAGATCAACATGCAAAGTCTAAACCCGTTCTTAACATAACCCCACTAGCCAAGTCATCTCCCAACTCTAACTTCCCTGACTCTGTTTGCTGTCCATGGTCCTCTGCCTCCTGCCCCATCAGTTAACACAGATCTTGGCTGATTCATAAAGTCTCCCAGCTCCAAGTACACTAGGGAGCCCCAGAGGTTAAGTCCTATCAGTTCTTGGGTAATTTACGGCTGTCAGCCAGCACTCATCATTTGTATCTTTCTCCACTGCTCCAACCTCTCCACTGAGTACACTACATTGTTGAGACATTAGCCCCATTTTGCTATGGACCACCACTCCTACTTTGCACTGTTCCTTTACAAGCCAAGTACCTCTGTTGGTCCATGGGAGGCTTTGGAGGTCAGAGCCACAGTGTGAACACAGCTGCAAGGTGAGGTATGCTGAAGAGAGATACTGTGCTGTGCTAGTAGGAAAGTCTCAGATCAGCCCTGCCTCCCAACCCCCACCCCAGAAGGAAATTCAGAATTAAAGCTAGGAATGTTATCTGAATAAGATCTTCTCACCGGAAGGACCACCTAACAAATTGCCTTCCTGTAATAAATGGAAATAGAATCCAAGGATCATTTTTAATCTTGATGGACAAACAAACCATCCAAGCACTTTGCAGTATGTTACTCAGAGCGAAATTACACTGAAGTCAGCTTATAGCTCAACCCACGGTGACCTGTCCCACTCCACTGAAGCCTTAAATTACCCAGCCTGCCAGAGGCCAGAAAAAATAATCCAACATTGCTTTAGCTATCCTGAGCACAGAGCAGGTACCAGAACAGGGCAGAATATTACAAAGCTCCTTATTATTAAGTGGGATGTTATCTAAGAAATCCCATAATCAAGCTGAAAAGTTAAGATTAACAGGGAACTGTGTCAATTAATTTTTAAAACTCGGTGTATACGCACATTGGGAAGTTGTATTCATGATTATCTGGTCGGATTTTTGTGTTCTGTCTTTTTTTTCTCCCTTGATTTCAATCTCCTGGGCAACCCTTTGAGCCTTGCTTTTTCAATAGATTATTCTCAAGCAGCCTTTTAAAAAAATCAGCAACTTTTTTTCCCCTGTTGAAAGAAGCAACAAAATCTGTTGATTTCATTTATAACTGCTAGGATTCTAAAGAGCCTAAAAATGTAGATGCCAGCCCTACCTGGGATCCTGCTGCCGGATATTAGGATCTCTTGGAAGCATTTATTTATGTCATTTGCTGTTGTACTTCCTACCCAATTCATATGAAAACTTTCATTACAAGGATATCTGGGCCTCCTGAACTCTCAAATAATTGTTCCTTTCTGTTTGGACAGAGTTTGCAACGCATGTTCCTAAACAGTTTTATGCTTTTGTTATGAATTACTATTCTGAGGAGGAAACCAGATGAGGCCTTCGGAATTACTTTGGAAATGCGGGGTGGGGGCAGGTAGTTTCCCTTTATTCAGAGTTCCACTTTCTGAGCTTAGAGGCACCTGTGGTAGGTCAACCATGGTGCAAAAATATTAATATTGGTTTTGTTTTTTTCAAGAGAGAGACCACATAATTGTATTGCAGTATATTTTTATAACTGTCCTATTTTATTAGTAGTTATTATTGTTAATCTCTTATTGTGCCTAATTTATAAATTAACCTTATCGTAGGTATGAATATAAAGGAAAATACATTTGTGTGTGGGATTTGGCACTATCTGCAGTTTCAGGCATCCACTTGGGGTGTCGGAACATATCCGCCGTAGACAAAGAGCATTACTGTCTGATCCCCACATTTTGGCAAGACCCTAACATCAGGACACCTGGAAGAAACTACAGACCTGCCTTGCCCTGATATCCACAATCTCTTATGCTATGCATGTAGTGTGCATGTGATCTGAGTCTGGCCCTAGCAGAAGGCAACTGTGCAGCCAACCAGGGAGACTCTGGAGGGGGAGTGATGCTCCCAGCACTTCATGAGTCATGCCCTGAAGAACACCTTGACACAATCCCTCTCCTTGCAAAAAAAAGGTTAGCGTCTAGCTGGGGAAATTCAATCAACAGAGAGGAAACTACTAGAGAACAAGGCTGAGCCATAGGGCAGGGGAAGGGAGCTCATTCTTAGAAAAGTCACTGTTTGGTAAAAATAAAGTGTTTCAGAGGAGATGAGATTTGCATGAGAAGGATCCAAAGAGGCAAAGTGGGAAGGTGGGCCTGTTTGGGGTAATGGAGAATCCATGTGAGAGAAGGCACAAGTAATGCTGGCATAAGTGGGAGAAAGAAACTGACTCAGTCAGAGTCTGGAAAAGAAAAAGAAAGCTCTTGTTGGAAGCATGTGGGGAAGTGGGGTGAAGAAAAGATTTGTCTGCTGAGGTGATGGCAGATGTACCACTGCCATGGGATGGTACGGGATCCCTGGGTGAGCAACTGTGGGGAGTCCTAAGCCCAAAGGGACAAGAGAAGAGAAAGAGTACCAGGACTCAAGGAGGATAGCTCTCTAGAGAGAGCCACCCAGAAGCACCGATTGGCCTCCGTAGGAGGTGGCAACCAGACCACTGAGAGCCCTCAGGGGTGACACTTGCCCCCCACCACCAACCTCCTTGTGTCAGTGCCTCCAGCCCTCTGAGACCAAGAGGACTCGGGGAACCTGCTGCCTCTAAAGCATGAGGCAGAGACCTAGAAAGAGAAAGGTGGAGAGTCGATCTGGAGGGACCAAGTAAAGAAAGATTCAGCACAGATGAAACTGGCTAAAGACCAACCCATGATGGACGTTTTGACAAAACGAAGCAGACAGGACCCCTGAACAGATGGAATATAATCAATCCTCTTTGTCTTCCAAGTCTCTGCTTAGATATTAGGTAGACCCCCAAGACCCCGAACACACTGCAACACACCACACTGTGTGAGTTCCCCCACAGCGCTCACTTGTACTTATCCTGTTCCTTTGGTTATACATCAGCATTTGCCCCCATGAGGGTGGAATTCCAGAGACCCCTGCACTGAGAATAACACCTGCTGGTGTCCCCTGAGTGGTAAAATCGGGACGATTCCTCCTGAAGGAGAACAAAACGCAAGCCCAAGAGTCGAGTGTGCTAGAACCCATCTCCAGTGATTGAAGGGGTTGCTGGGGAGCAGGACAAGAAACAGGAGGGAGAGAGGCCAAAAGCAACTCTCTCAGTGTCACCTGCCCTGATGCTGGCTACTGAAGGTGACCACAAAATATGGCAGTGACAGCTCTATGTCCCCTCCAAGAAGATTTCTCTGCACCTCCTGAATGTACAGCTGGCCGCCCCAAGTCACTATCTAAAGCAGCCCCTCTTTTTGCTGCAGCAGCTGGGGCAGGCCATGCAACCCCAGGGCCTTTCCGGTAGGAGGGTCCTCAGCCATACATGGATTTATGGTGCACCCAGTTCCTGGGAGAGGAAGGACTGCTCTGACATCAAAGGGTCCGTCAGCATCGCTGTTCCAGAAACTGCTAACGCGATGAGTGGGCCGCACAAAGGTAGCGGGGTAAAGATTAGCTCATCTCTAATTATATGGGATTTACGATTAGGCAGCAAGTTTATTTCGGAACACTGCAATAACAAGACGCCAGCAGTGGAGAGGACGAGGGGGCGGAGTTCTAGCTTGGCCTTTAGAATATAATAGCTTGCCGTTGCTGTGGAAACCAGCTCCCTGGGAGTTCACAGGCACCTTATTCTATAATTATAAGAGATCTGATAAGGGGGCTGGGGATGATGGTGTATCCCCCCCCCCTTTATAAATTGTATTCAGTGGCTGAAAATAGAAGAACCTGGAGAACAAAGCCTATTATTAACCACCATCTGCTGAGAGGCGGCTGCACTTCAGCTGCCTAAAGAGCTTGTTCCGGAAAGTTCTTGCAGATGTGCTCAGAATGCCAGGGGTCAGGCAGGACTGCAACCCTGAGAGGGAGCCTGTGTCCAGGCAAACCCAGCAGGAATCTCACTTCGGGCCAAAATGGGGGCCCCCCCATGGACTAGATCCATTGTCTGAGGGGACTGCTTAAGTCCCCCATCCCAGACAAATTCACAATTTGCAGAATCTCCTTTCTCCCTCCAGAAAGCCTTCCCCCTAATTCCCAGATTTAAAATCCAGGTGGAATCCCAGCCATCTAGTCGTGGGTCTTGGGGCAAACTTCTTAAGCTTGCTGAATGTCAGTTCTTTCTTGGTTAAAGATTGTTATGAGGATTACACAAAATAACGAAAAAAAAGGGAACATGTTTGGCACACTGGAAATTTTGTCTCATACAACTGGACCATCTCAGGAACTGAGCCAAACTCGTTTTGGGAGAAAATCACCCTTCTTCTCAAAATCAAACCACCCATTTTCAGGTAGAATGATTTTATCAGTAATACTAGTAGACACTGAACAGAATAGGAATACCCAGTTGTTATAATAACAATAATAACAACAATAACAACATTCATTTGTGAAATTCTATAGCTTTAAGGTATTTTCTCCATATTTTATTGAGGTTGTATGTGGCTGTAATGGAGTGAGTGGTTTCTCTGTGGAGTCATTTATAAGGAAGCCTGAGCAGTTGAAAAGCTTTTTTTCTAAATAGCATTCCCTTTTTAAATGGGTCATGGTCATTAAAAACTAAAGCCCAGCAGTGTCAAGTATGGCTGTGTATGTTAAAGACAGTGAGTCAATAAAATCACCAGAAGCTGTTTTCTAAGCTATTCAAATTCTGCATCTAAAGAATTTGTCCAACTGCCCTCTAAAAGCAGGAAATGAGTGAGAAGAATAGAGAATGCTTCATTCTATTCATGACCATAGTTGCCTGTTGTCCTGAGTTAATGGTCTTTAAAAGCTAGAGACATATTGGGAGGAAATATCACCACTATTTATGCTTTTCTTCCCCATCTAGATGCCCATGGATCACCCATCTCTTCTAGAAGCAGCAAGAGAGTGTTCACTGATCAGTGTCTGCTATTAGTAGAATTATTATGGCTATGCATAATAGAATCTCAAAAGGATAATAGCTAAAATGGATTTATGTCTTAAGTATTACTCCAGAGGTACAGCCCAGGGCTGATGTGGGGATTCTGCTCATGGCACCCTCAGGGATCTAGCTCACCTCTCTGCCATCTCTATAACTTGGCTGCATCTTCATGGTTCCCCATGGAAGACAAAGCACGGGCCCTCACAAGTGCATTCTAAAGAGTAGGAAGGGGAAGGGAGAAAGAATGGGAGGAGGCGAGGGTTAGAGTGCAGGCTTCTTTCCTTTGAAAGAAGATTCTTAGGAGCTTCCATACAATAATTTTTGCTTTCTCTCTTAGCCGTATGACCACCTTAGCAACCAGTGAGGTTGGGTAGAGACTGAAGTCCTTGAGCTAGGCAATCACATTCCCAGCTTAAAGTCAGGGGTGCTTGATGAAAGTGAAGTACATGTTAAGAACATCCAGCGATCTTCACCTTGGTCTTTTGCACTCTGATTCTTTTTCAATATCACTTCTTGCCATGTGACTGGCTGGAGGTCATCCTCAAGTCCAGGTTCAACTACATGGACCCAGGAAGTTTCTATTCAGCCTGAGCTAACCTGAGGCCTTTGTACTATGGTGCAAACCACCACCATACACTCTTATGGGACACACAGCTGTGTTACAGGAATGACAGGGCACTGAGAGCCCTGCCCTTATCTGTAAGGAGCTTACCCCCTTTTGAGGCTCTCCTGTGAATTTCTCATGAGAAGACACCATCTCAAAGCCTCAGGTTGACAACAGCCAGGAAACCAACCCAACCAAAAAGG
Source organism: Marmota marmota marmota (assembly GCF_001458135.2). Classification (NCBI taxonomy): domain Eukaryota; kingdom Metazoa; phylum Chordata; class Mammalia; order Rodentia; family Sciuridae; genus Marmota; species Marmota marmota. Next base: position 2,155,141 of record NW_025999928.1, read on the forward strand.
TGAACTCAGCAAAATGTAGGGACTTGCTTATAGCAGTCTTCCTCCAGTGTTGGAGATTAAACACCCAAGAAATTCCAAGGCCAGTGTAGAAAGCAAGTTTTATTTAAGTAAGGGACAGAGACAGCAGACTTCTCCGAAGAGTTGGGTGTCTGTGGGAGTGGGTGTGTCTTGCTTTGTTTTAGACCCCAGAACCCCGCCCCCACCTTCTCTTTCTTCTCCATGTTCTTGCCTATGGGTGGGAAGGAGCAGGAACTGAGAGGGTCATCTTAGCAACCCAACCAGCCCTCATCCTCTCAACCCCCATCATTCATTATCTACACTGACTGCCAGGCCTCAGTTTGCTGAGGAATATGACATATCCTGACGATGCAGGCCAGGTGGGGCTGGAGCAGATTGCTTTTTTGGAAAAGAAAGCACGTGGGGAATCAGCTCAGTGGGCTCATTTTATAGAAGTATTCTCTTAACCTCTGATCCCACCATCCTCATCTATGTATCCCCGTACATTACTAGAAAGATAATAGGCTCTGTCGTAGAAGTCTAAGGCAAAAGAATGTGTATGAGCCTAGGGAGGACCCGAGCAGAGGCTGCAGAGTCATGCAGGGTTTCTCCCTCACTACATGTATCTTGAGAGAGACAGTGTGGCTTTCAAGCTTTTGTGTTAGTCAGCGTTTCATCACTGTGACGAAAATGCCTGACTAGAACAACTTAGAGGAGGAAAAATTGACCTTGACCTCACAATTTCGCAGGCTTAGTCCATGGTCAGTCAACTCCGTCACTCTGGGCTTGAGGTGAGGCAGAACATCCTGACAGAAGGGAAGGTGGAGCAGAGCTGGGAGAGTGAGGAAAGCAGAGACAGAGTGAGTCAGGGACAAAATATAATCCCCAAGGCCCGCCCTCAGTGACCTACTTCATCCAGCCATGCCCTACCTGCATACAGTCACCACCCAGTGATTCATTCCAATTATTAATCCTCAAATGGATTAACCCACTGATGAGGTTACAGTTCTCAAAATCTAATCAGATCTCTTCTAGACATTCCTGCATTGTCACATGAGATTTTGGGGGACACTTCATATTCAAACTGTAACAGCTTTCCAACCAATAGCTTCAGTCACGTAAGAGAGACCCTGACCAGATGTTCTCTCTGGTGAAAAGTGAGGAAACACCAGGAAGTGATCCACTTGTCCGGCTTAGTCATGTGCTCACCCAGGGAGAAGCAGGCCTGTCCAGTTGAGTCAGAGCTGAACAACACAGATGGAGTAGAAGCGCAGTTCCTACAAACAGGTAGCCCATTGGGATGATTAAAACAATAGGTATCCATAACAACAGCCATTGCCTAGCTCTAATGAATGATTTTCACAACAGGTTGAAATACTGTTGGAAGGAATCACAGAGCTGTTGTCACTGAACATTCGTCCATGTGACCCTGCCTGCTCAGTTTCCAGAGCCCCGGTGTACCTCTCTACCTGGAGGAATAGGCTCTCTGCCCACAGATCCAGGGACAGACACATGAACTCTGTCCAGAAAGTACTGGCTTTGCTCCAGGAAGGAGTCTCTCAAAGTCAGTGCACACCAAACACCCAGGAAAAGGATCAGACTGGATTGTGTGTAGACAGAGCAAAAGGAAATGAATGGATCAGAATAAGATTCCGCCCTAACTAGCCTGGTTATTGGTTCCTTTGCATGATGCCAGAAGGGTCTGAAGAGCTGACTCCAGGGGAAAGACTTGTTCCACACTGTGTCCTCACTGCAGAAGCGACAGTAGTACAAACCCCAGCTTCTAAGGATTAGGAGCAGCATCCTCACTAAGTCTGTGGGAAAGACTGGGGCTCTGAGTTCCTTGAACTTAACCCCCTCCCTCTGAGACTCTGTGACCTATCCAGTATCCTTCTGTACAAACTCCTTCTCTGCTTAAATCAGCTGAAGATGGCTTCTGGGACTTGCAACTGGGACCTGTGACCCACACATTATCATAGAGAAACTGAGAGTGACCTTCATTTGTGAATACTCCATATGTTCCTCCAGTGAGCAGAAGGCAATTAACAAGACTCAACAGTAATTCACTACAAATAAAATGCCCTGTGTCTCGGAACACTCACAAGCGCAGTGGATATCTGAACATCAATATGGGTTGATCAGGAAAAGAAGATGCTGTCGTCTGAAATCTCTAGATAGAATTCAGATGAGAGACCATGAGGGTGTGGGTGGTGGAAGGAGACATGTGAAAATAAAACACAAACTCAGTTCATTACTGTATTTGCATTTAGGAAAGTCTTCGGTGTCAGCATGTATGTATGCCACTGTGTTTTCTACAATCTGTGCAGTTTTTATATCATATCCTCATTGAAACGAATACCTCAGTATCCTTAAGCAGAATCCATTGCACCTTGTTTACCACATAAATTCTGTAGGCCCATAAAATATGGAAGAAATGATATTCAAGCTATTACTTTTAAAGAATCTCTGGCCCTGAACAGTTGCCAGGGTTGTTCGGGTAGTCCAGGAGAGGTTTCAGAAGCAGGCCTGCAGGCTTCTTCAGCTTTGGTGATTATTCTCCAGGGCATCATGACCAAGACACTGTTATTTAGAGGAAGGCCATCCCTCTCCTTATCCTCCTAATAGGACACCTCAGTCCTTGGGGTGGGGAAGCTTCAGCTGGAGCCCAAACGTCCAAACACCCAGTACTGTTTCTGTATTCATCACTGCATAGAAATGACAATGCTGAATAAAAGTGACCACAGGACTCAAAAAAAGCACCAAAGACACCAACTGCCACCCTCTTGTTGTCCCACCCCCTCGGTGCCTCTTGCTTGCTCAGGCTCTTGGGGAAAGCTGGCTTTCTGAGACTCTAAAATCTTGTCTCTAATTAACCCCTATAAAAAAAGCACTTCTGGATCATTAAGTAGGTAGAAAGTTGGGAGAGAGATGAAAAGTTTTTACACCCAAAAAAAAAAAAAAATTCCTGCTTTGTCTATCACCCCTCCCATAGACTTTAATAGGTATAAGAAAGCAGCCTCTTGAAAACTGAACCCAAATATCATCATAGCTACCTAGGAGAAGACGTTACCTGGGCACTCATACATTTCAGGATGAATAAGCCCCAGAAGGTAGGCTGAAAACCCTCTGCATTTGCACCTCACTGCTCCACGATAATGGGAGAAATCAGGTCAATCACCCCTGAAAATTAAAAATGTATGCTCTACCAGGAAAGAACATCCCTGCAGTGACTGTCCCAATTATGCCTCATTAAGATGGCCCACAGAGGTCATGCTGGTCAGGATCAGTTTTAGATCAATTCTCAGCATCACCTGGACACTCAAGATCTTATCTTCCATCATTTGTTTTTCACTTCTCAAGGGCGAGAAAAAGGAAAGAACTAAACATATCAGTTCACTCACTCAAGTATTCATCATGAAGCTGTATTTCTCAGCTATTACTAACCCATCTCTGCTTTTGCAGTAAGTGGCTCCTTTCAGGAGAAAAGAGAAGGAAAAGCCATCTGTCATTTCTCAGATCACAAGATGGCAGTCCTGGGATTGCCACATCACTTTCCTGACAGAGCACCAAGAGGAAAACAGAGCTTACCAATAAGGGACTCACTTTGTCTCCTCCAGGCACTCAGAACCTTGTACTGAAGGACTTTCCCAGGAAGGACTCTGTGACCTTTAGGAAATGGAATAGGGTCCCTCTGTCAGTTACCTTTTCATTACTATGAACGACATTGGAGAGTCTAGTCCATGACTGACTGGTCCCATTTCTTTGTACCTATAATGAGGGTCCCCATCATAGTGGGAGTCCTGGCAGTGTAAAACCTCTCATCTCATGGCCAGGAAGCAACACAGAGCTAGGAGGGAGCTAGGATTCCACAACCCCCTTCAATGGCACACTCTGAATGACCTCTAATGACCTCCCACCAGGTCCCACCTATTAAAGATCCCACCATCTCCCAATAGCACCACCCTGGGGACTGAGCCTTAACACATGAGCCTTTGGGAACCATTTAAGATCCAAATTATAGCAAATATGTCCAGGAATACAGCATGGAAATTAGCATTGTGGAAATAATGCAGAACTTGAAGCAAAAGCTTAGAGTTCAAGTCACAGTTCCACTACTTTCTGTGAGTCCCGAGTCATGTAACCTTCCTCATCATTGCTCATCACCAGCACTGGATAATACCTATCTTAAGGTCTAGATGTGTATACAGTCATGCATTGCTTAATGAAGGTGATGTGTTTTGAGAAGTGCATCATTAGATGATATCATCATTGTGCAAACTCACCAAAGGGTATTTACACAAACTAAGACAGCCATAATGTTACTATGAGATAAAAATCTTATAAGTCCACCACTGTACTTGCTCTCCATCTTTGATAGCATATCATTTGCAACACATGACTGTACATGAAAGTATCCTAAAACTGCAGGTGGTATAAACATTAAAAAAATCCTTCTTCACTTTACATCAGTAAAGTTTCTTCTCTTAATATATAAATTCTCAAAATCCATTTTGTTTCACTTCAATTTTTAAATGTTTTATCTGTCTTGACTCTGACCTTTAAAGCCAAACTGATGTTCTTTTAGCCCAAAACGGACAAGCCAGATGTAGATGCCCCACTCTTAACTTCTTTGTCCTTCATCTATCCTCTCTCAAAATCTCATCCCGATCTATCAGTGAGCTCCTTCTTCACAAACCCAACTTCACTCTTGCCTTTGGACTTAGCTTATTCAAAAAATACTTATTGAGTTCCTGCTGAGTGCCAGGCACTTTTCATTCACAGCGAACAAAGCCATCGACAATCGCTGTCCCCTGGAGCTCCTGTCCCATGAGACTCCTGACTATCCCAAGTTAGAATCCTGGTTTTCTCTAAAGGGCTGTCTAGATCTGGTATGATTGAGCACTTTCAGCCTCAGTTGTCAATTCCATCATCAAACAAAGGAGAATCTGAACATAAATGTCATGTCGAACTTTCAACCAGTTTAAATAAAACCCAATAAAGTATAACAGAGCATACAAATAAATAAATAACACACACACACACACACACACACACACACACGGGCATTTCATTTCTCATAGCCTCTTTCCATGGACTCTGGTTGGCTCTCAATCTACACCAGTCAAGGCAGCCTCCGCAACTTCAGGTCTCCTCCTTAGACTGACCCACAGTCCATTGCCCTCTGAAAGTCTCCTGAATGTGTCCGTCATTTCCTGTGGAACTGTTCTTTTTCTGAAACTAGAGGATGAAGGAAGAAAAACAAAACAAAAGACCCTTTTTAAAGTAGCAATTCCAGGTAATGGAAAAACCAAATTCACCAGTGTTGTTTCTAGAAAAACCAAATTCACCAGTGTCGTTTCTAGCAGTTTGGATGCTCTATCTCTATTCATGAACAATAATTTGGGATTCAATAAAATAAGTAAATAGTTTCATTGGTGGACCAGTTTGAAAATTGACTACTAGGTGATGAATTTTCTTAGTTTGTTTTTTCAGAGTCTTTAAAATGTTTTTGGTCTGGCATAATGCTCAGTTTGTTTGTTTTTTTTTAAAGTAGTAGAATTTCAAATTAAGTAGGAGTTTAGCACTGGATCTTAAGGTCGCAACCAGCACATTACTCATAAAAGCAAAAAGATGTAAAGTTGCAGTAAAACTGTAAGTAGAAGAAATTAATAATCTGACATTCTCTAGGAAGAATTCACACCAACCAAACATACATAAAACCATGTAACAGAGGAGCAGATAAAAGGAGTTACAAGTTAAAATGGACTTATTAGCCCTTTGTATCACAGCAGACTTCTACCACAGGGACATTACACCTTTGCTACCTATAAGATGGCAGCTACTTTCCTACTATTATGAAGCCACTTTCCGAAATGGCTTTGTTTGTTTCATACTTTGGTAATCGCTATTGTTATCTACCAAATGTTTTCCTCTCTCTTTCTCTCTCTCCTCCCCTCCCCGCTTCCTAAGTTTATGACAGAATTTTACTTCCCATTCCCTTGAGATTAGTTATAACTATATAACTCACTTTGGTCATGGACAAGTGATGTGTGTCACTTCTGGATAGAAACTTTAATATCAGTACTCCTTTTGCCTCTGCTGAGTGGCCAGACATTCTCCTGATAGTAGCTGCTCCCACAGCCTGGATCCTGGCAAAACTCTGCTGATCCATAATAGGCCTTTAGCAGGAATGAGAAATAAACTTATTGTGTTAAGGCCCTGAGAGTTGGGGGATGTTTGTTATTGAACAAAACCTAACCTATACTGACTTGTATTCACATACCCTAAACTAGGGTTACAAGATATTCCTCACAAAATATCAGACCTCCAGTGGATGTGAGTGTGAAAAATAACCATTTTGTGTTTTAAGAAATCAAAGTATTTACATTTTATAACATTTATATTTTTGAAACTGCTTTTTAGCATTATAATAACTATATAGAACAAGGGATGACAAAGTTTCCCATAAAGAACCAAAGAGTAAACACCTTACCCTTTCTGAATTTAATAATATTTGTTACAAGTACTCAACCCTTCTACTGCAGTATGAGCACATTGTTGAGTGTGCATGGCTGTGTTTCAATAAAACTTTATTTGCAAAACTAAATGGGGGCCACACTTGCTCCATGGGCCATGGTTTGCCAATGATACAAAGAAAGCAAAATTGACTTTGTACTGATTTCCCTTACCATTCAGCTTCATTACTAACTTACACATTGTTCATTACACTTATAAAGCTTTCTACAACTGCACTCAGAACAAGAATCAAAGCATAAGAATTAAATTATTTCAGCAATTTAGAGCTTCTATTAATTAAATACTAGCCCCACAGGGAAAGAAATGGTATAGTCAAAGAAAGAACATCATAAAGAAGATTAGAAAGGAGGTCCTTTTTCCTAAGTAAGAGTCACTAAATTTTTCTGATTCCATCCATGGTTGAATGTTTACCCAAGAAATGCATCACACACTACTGCCACAATAATGCAGTGTATAAAAATATCCAAGTGACACATTTCCCTAGGTAACCTGCACAAATATTTAGTGGTTCTTTGTGTAAATTTTTCAATTAAATAAACAATTGCTTATATAATGTGATGTAATCCTTAAGAAAAGCATTTTTTTTTTAATCGGGGAATTAAACATGTTCACAAAAGAAAGATCCAATTCATTTCTTATTTTGACCAGTCACTATTATAACTAGATAAATAAGTGAGCAAAATAGAGATAGCATTCTGGAACTGTTGGCTATTGTGCTAAAATGTATTATTGACTCAGAATTCTCTCCTCCATCCTCATCCTGGCCATCTTTTTTTAGCAGAAGTCTACTTCCCTGCCCAGTTGATGTCAGGTACAGCCACGTGACTTGCTTTGTCCTGTGAAATGTTGATAGAAGAAGCAGTTTGCTGATTCAGAGCAGAGGCCTTTCAGGACCTCTCAGAAGAACCCAGCTTTCAGCCCAAAGCCAAACTGTTCCAAACCATCTGTAGATCTGAAGGTGAGGAAAACTAATGTTTGTTGTCAAAGTCTCTAAGTTCCTGGCATTGTTTGTTATGCAGTATGAATACAGTTATTATTTACTATTTTTATTAGTATCAAAAAACACTTTTCACATTGCCATATGAAAAATCATGAGTTGTAACTAAATAATTATCAGTTCAGTAAAAGATGTCTCCACTCTCATCAAGTGTGATTAAACCTAATAATTTCATGGAAAACAATTTCAAAAACTTCTAAACTTTTCTAATATTTAAAGGTGCAGCAAGTTAGTATTTTGAAGAACTAATGAATGAATGTGTCAACTATTCTTTACAGTTATTAGAATTGTTAACCTCTACGGCCTTTTCTCAGTCCAGGGCCTAGAAAAGAGACACCTGTTAACTTAGGAAGAAATGTTTCAAACTATACATTAGAAACCTTTAGAGAATTCCAAACAACTTAAGTAGATTTCTCCCAATACATTTAAATGAAAAATAGAGGGACTGGGTTTGTAGCTCCATGGTGGATCACTTGCCTTGCATGTGTGAGGCACTGGGTTCATATTTTGTACCACATAAAAATAAATAAATAAAGATATTGTATTGTCTACAACTAAAAAAATATTTTAGAAAAAGAAAAATAGAAAGCATTAGAGTGTGACACACATTGAAAGTGTAAATATTATTTTGTAAATGTATGAGAAAAACTAAGTTATGATGACAAGATCTCACAAAAAAAGTTGAGACTCTCTTAAAGGAAGTTTATTTCAGAGAGATCAGAAGTATCAAATATTTGGCTCTATTTCAACATTGAATCCTTCTTTATGCTGCAATTACTACTTTACTTTCTGCATTATTCTGAAACTAAACTTACATACCATGCAAAACAGAAGGACATTTTGAAAACATGAGAAAGACCACTGCAAATATTATACTAAACAAAGCATCACTAAATTCATTTACATTATAATCAAGACCAAAAGAGAAATATCTCCTATCACTTTTACTTTCAATAATATTTAGAATTTATCAAATGCATTAAGGCAACATAAAGAGGAAAAACATTGAAAAATAAGATAACTATCTTTCTTTCCTTGTAGATGACATTATTGTAGTTTAATAGAAAGCAGAATTAATTTGGTAGTGGGACTAAATACAGAAAAAATATACAAAAAGTAAGACCTTTCTTCTTGATTAACAATAAAGAATTAGAAATATGAGTGAAAATATAAATAGTAATCAAAATTATAAAATACATAAAACAGATACAATTATTTTTAAAGTTATAAGAGGATCTAAGTCCAAAAGAAACTCACAAAGTACTTGTAAACATATATTCAATGAGAGAATTTATGTCCAGAAGAATTAAAGAATTCTTTCAAATCAATCAGAAAAAGATAAACAATTTTATTTTTTCCAAAAAAGGTAAGAGAATGAAATCATGCACTTCATAAAAAAGAGATCCAAATGATTGATAAGCATATGAAAAAGACCCAGTATCATTATTGATAATGAGATACACTATATACTCATTGTAATAGCTAAAATTTTAATAAATGACAACACTAAGTTGGCAAGAATACAGAATAAATGTAACTCTCACAATGATGGCAATAGTGTCCATTGGAACTGGTCCACTGGTAAATTCTTTGGTGTTTTCTATTAGAGTTGAACATATGCATACACTGCAGCCTAGCAATGTTATTCCTGGCATATGCTCAATGGAAAGGTATACCTGATAAGAGATATGTATAAGGATGGTTTGGTATCATTCATAGTAGTCTAAACTGAAAACAATTCAGATATCCATCAAAAGTAGAATGCACAAGTGGAAATTCAAAATGGCTTAGCAATTATGGAAAATGACATGGCACTTTCTCAAAAAAATAAACATAGGATTACCGGATGATCCAGCAATTCCAGCTCTGGGTACATACCCAAAGGAATGAAAAGCAAGAGAGTACTGGGCCTTAACTAAAGTTAAAGTCATTCTGACATGTAGTAAGATGGGAGGCAGAGCCTTATCTCAAGTAAGGCGGGGCTCTTTTTAAATCTTAGGTAAAGTGTTCTAGTATTAAGCTGACTGTTTCTTAAATATCATTTTATAAAGTTTACATATATTGTTGCTCGAGGTCACATGAATATTTGCTAACACAATATGATATTACATTTAAATTGTACCCAGTGTACAGAACTTTATATTAATCTTATTGATAATAGGTCCAGCTATAGAACATTAAATATTATAAATAAATCTCCAATATGTTACTCTTATAAGCTTAAAATTACCATGAAACCTTTTGGAGAACATCAGCTTGATATAATTCTCTTTTAAAGCTTCTATCTTAAAGACTTATATACCTGGAAAATATAAACACATTTAATATACAAAGAAGAGTAATAGCATCACAATTACATTGATGTTTTTATATTAATCAAGTTTAGCTCTTAAAGAAATAACATTATAATATTGCAAAATAACAGGTGTTGTTAACCACAGTTGTATAATCCTTAATTCCTTCAAGATTACTTGCTCAAAAAACTTACTTTTTATAACCAACTTACACAGACCTTCTTTATCACTTACTTAAACCCTTTTATTTACTTAATCATATAGATTCTCTTATCCAGAAACACTTTTTTCACCTTCTACTAAATATGGTTTCCATACCTAGAACCTTCTAATTTCTCTTTCCATCTGTTAACCCCTTCTTTATTCACATTTTAAAACAATCCTTGTAAATTTCTGAATTTAGGCAAATTATTCCATTTTAATAAGAAATATTTTGTTATTTACAGTACACAGTTAATCACATCTGTTTACCATTTCATGAAAACATAAACAATGTTTAAGTATATAGAATTATACTGTTGTAGGGACAGAGGAGGCAAGGCCCTAAAGATAGCAGGAAACAGTTTTATTTGGCTGCAGCCAGGTTCAGAGGGCACAGCTTTTGCTGTGATCAATCAACCCCCTGAACCCTGAGTTCGGGTAGTTTCAGAGTTTTACAGCCAGTATGTAAGAGGAGGGGCTCAGAAGTTCACAGTCTGCAGAAGTTCAAATAAAAGCAGTTTCGTTTTGTTTTTGTTTCTTTTCTTTCACTGTTCTGGGCAAGTTAACCCTTCAAGGACAACACCTGAGAAGGGGAGAGCTTCTTCTCCCTTTTCTTTCCTCCCCCTGCCAGCAGTCACCATGGAGCCCAGTTGGTAACTTCTCCTATCTTAGAAATGTAGACATTTCTGTGAAGCCCAGCTCAAGGCCAGAGGCCTTGTTTACACATTTCTACAAACTACTATACTGAATAAATGTTTGTGAAAAACTAGTAAGGGGTGTCTAGCATCTGGAGTGCTGATTTTTTCTAGACAGTAAAAAAGGGCAACATGAAAAGAGGAAGTTTACCTACATTGAACTTTTTTGTAGAGACTCTTTTGCTGACAGTCCTAAAATCAGCCATGGTGAAGCTTTCTGAAGAAGGCCAGTTAAGACTTTTCTGTGGGCCTGGGTGGGGAGGGGGAAGATGAGCAGGTGGGTCTGAGAGCAGCTCAGGTGGATCTGAGAATGAAGAAGGAGATATAACAGAATAATGGGAAATGGGTTTGGGATTTTCCCTAACAAGGAAAACTTGAGCAATAGAACAGGTAGAGCTGGGGTTTCTGGGTCTAAATTAGTGTATTGTAGGAGAGCCTTAGTTAGGCAGTCCAGAAAGACTGATGGGTTTTCATTTTTATCTTGGATGATCTCCTGAAGTTTTTCAAAGTTAACTGCTTTCTGGGCTCCCCTTTTTAGGTCCGCTATAAGTGGTGAAATGATGTCTGTTTGTAATACCATTGTTGGTGTTGTAATCCCAGACGGGATCTTGGCCTGGGACTCCTTGGGGCCCAATGGGACGTGCTGGATTGGTCTGATGGATCTCATCTGCATGAGTGTGAGCTTGTTCAAAAACCCACGTAGGAGCAGAGATGGAGGTTGTTGAGGTGGAGGTGACAGTGAAGGGATTGGGGCAGAAAGTTGATGGTTAGGACCTATTTGAGCCAGGCAATAGAGTGGAGGTTCATCATCAGGGTCAAAAGTAGCAGATGAATCCTGAGGAGAAGGTTGAGGGGTCAGTGGTTGGGGGGGTTGGTTTGCAAGCTAGAAGACTGTGTAGAGGTTTTCAAGAGGTGCAGAGAGCAGGATTGGATCAGAGCAAGAAGAAAGCTTGGATATAGGGGATGTTTACCCATTTTTTCAAATGCTCACAGTAGTTGTAAAGATCCCTTAGAATAGAGAGATCTAAAGACCCAAATGAGGGCCATTTGCTTTAATTGTTTAGGGGATAAGTGGGTCAATCCTGGGTGCTATATTTGATCAATTTGGGGGGTTTGATGTCCAGTGTCAAGGAGAGGGTCTTGAGGTTGTCTAAAAGGAATTGTAAGGGAGAGTCAGCCAGCATAGAGGATGTATTACACATGTTGTACTACACATATGGGGAGGAGAGGGAGCTAATTTATTGGCAAAAGGGGTGTCCCCACTAGAGCCAAAAATCAGACAGTGCCCAGTAGCAGGTTCGAGCTGCAGAGAGATCGGTCATCACCAATTTCTGACAGTCGAGGCTCCCATCCTGGATGGGGCCGGGGCCATGGGAGACCTTGGCCAAGGCTTTTCAGGACCCCTCCTCGGGGGCTGGTGACTCCCATGGCTGGAGAAGGGAGAGTGGAAGGGGAGGGTAAGCGTATTTCTATCAGCTGAGTCTTAAAGATGAGAGGACTTTATGAGGGCCACCGTGACCGTGAGGGTCTGGGTGGGGTGTGATCCTCCCTCTGGGGGCACCACAGAGGCTGCCAGATGATCAACAGTTAGTTCTCTGTTATGCGTTCCAGGGAAAGGAAAGTAATTTTGGACCACAGAGTCGAATATGCGAGAGGCGGGAGTCCCTGAGGACCACCATGGCCGTGAAGGCTGTGGTGGGGTGTTTTCCTCCCCACAGGTGGGTGAAGAGGTTTGCCAGATGATCAACAGTCAAATCCTCCCAATCCTCCCTAGTCCACCATGGGGTTTAGGACTCCAGAAAGACCAGTGGTGGATGCAGTTCAATAAAATGGGTTCAGGTCATCTGGTGATTGGCACTTCTGAAGGAAGAGGGACCCAAAAGGTGGGTTTCACCCTCTTCCTGGGTTTCAGCACCAAATGAAAGTAAAGTGACCACGACACTCAGAGCAACCAAGAGATCTTTATTGCGTCAGTGTCTAATCGACCAGAGGAAAAAGAGGAGAGAGAGAGAGAGAGAGAGAGAACAGGGAAAGGGGGGAGAGAGAGAAAGCACACAAAGTGAGAGAGAGAGAGAGAGAGAGAGAGAGAGAGAGCCTGGCAGAAGAAGGTTTTTATAGCCCTCTGCTGTGGCTGTGCTGCCTAAATCTAATAGGGTCTCTGGGTCTGCAAGCTGCCTTGTTGGCATAAGGGGGGTTAAGTGTTCAGCCTTGAGTAGGGGGTTGTTGAGTGTTCAGCCTTGAACAGGAGTTTGAGCATTCAGCCTTGAGGCAAACAAGTGATAAAGAACCAGAAGGATGGGGGTTGAGTGTCCAAGCTACCCTGCAGCTAACATTTGTTCAGCCAGCCCTGCAGCTAACAGGTGGGACCCTGTGAGGCTGGGGGGGGGGGCGCAGAGCCAAAGGACAGTCAGAGTAGGTAATAAATGATGATTGAATCAGATCAGGAAGATGGGGGATGATTCAAAAGGAAAGGAAATAAAATGCTAATACCTCTAGAGCCCTCTCCCTCCTCTTCAACCTGTTGCCAAGGTTACCTGGCTCCAGGGAATTATTCCCTCAAGCTGCTAATGAATGCCTCCTGAGTGCTCCCTTCCTGCCAGCAGCTTCCTTCTCACCCTTGGATCACTCCACCTTTTGGCCCACCTTTTGATCACTAGTCTCCAATCAAGATAAGAGAAGGAAGAGGCATGAGAACAAAAATTCTGAAATGTATAAAAGGAGTAGAACACTCCCCACTCCCTCAGACACCCAGCTCTGGGGGTCCCTTCTCTTCAGAGAAGTCTATCTCTGTTCTATACTTTTAATACAACTCGGTTTTTAGCTCACTTCAGTGTTTCTCGGGTGTTCAATCTTCACATAGGCAAACAGCACTCAGCCCTGATTCTCATCATTGGTATAACCTGGAGCTGGGCAGCAGGGGCAGCAGCGGCTGGGCAGCCCAGCCCTGCCAAAGCCCTCCTGAGCCACAGCGTGGATATGGCCAGGTCCCCATCAGAGGAACAACCACAATCCCGAAGGCAAGGTGGATTCACATTAAAAGTTATTAAAGAAACCCAGAGGGATCCACAAAATTGTGCACCAACCTCTCCCTGGAAAAGCTGAAATGAAGCCCCACACCAGCATAGGAAAGGTGCAGCCTTCACGTTGCAAAGAAACACTATCAGAGGAGCCGAAGGAAAAAACCAAAGAATTATCTGCAGAGAGTAGAAAACAAAAAGCATGTAGGCTTGGGTGAGACAGGAAAGAAAGAACCCAAATATAAGGAGGGACAGTATCAACGCTAAGTTCTTAAGGTCCTCACATCTCCCAGATTGCTCAACTGCTTTTGAAAAGGCAAGTTTCTATAAGCTCTATAAATAGTTGTTAAGCATGAACAATACTCAATTCATCCCATTTTGTTTAGTTTTGTTTAACATGTTTAGATAAATGTAAATGCCTTTTCTTAAAAGGTAAAATCCAGTTCTGTTGGGTTTTTTGTTTGTGGTTTTGTTCTGTTTAATTGTTGCTTTTTTTGTTCCATTTTTGTTTTGTTTTTTGTTTTGTGCACAACCAGGAACTAGAGGCATATTGAAATTAAGGAAGGCCCTTAAGGAAGGCTCCAGTTTAGCCTTCATAGGCTGCGGCACACCCATACTTCAATGCTATCTCAAGTCCTGATCATGTTCTTAGCATGCCTCAAACATTTTAATCACTAAGTTCCTATACCCCTATTGCTCATGGGTAGAACAGTTTCTAAAAAGAGCTGCTAACCTTGGTTGTCCTGGTCAGGACTGAGTGCTTCCTGTGATATATTTGGTGGCAATTGTTCAGCTTGTCCTACAACTTTGCTAATATGCTGTGAAAGCCTAAATTTTAAAAATATGCTGAAAGTATAATATTAAATCTTGAATTAGTGTAATTTTAGACCTAACAATGTATCAGTATTTCATCATATTAAGATTTGATATCCTCTTTTTTATGCACAATTTGCTCCAAATTTTAACTGAAGTGACGGATAATTTTAGAAAAGAATTGAACTATTTTTTAAGATTATTGGTACTTGCATAACAAGTTTGCATAGATTACTCATACTATCTGTGAACAGATCAAACAAAAATAATAAAATATTAATTATAAAAAAAGATACATATTGGGGCTGGCATTGTGGATCAGAGGCAGAACGTTCGCTCACCTAGCATGCATGAGGCACTGGGTTTGATCCTCAGCACCATATAAAATAAAATAAAGATATGGTGTCCACCTATAACTAAAAAATAAATATTGGGGAAAAAATATACATATTGACTGAAATATACATTTTCACATGGGAACTGTTGTCTTCCAACTGCTTGAGCATACATGAACTCCATCACTTCAAATTGAGTGGTATGTTTTGTTGATACTACATACATTGAGTTGTTACTTAAATGTCTTTCCAAATATTTCACTAAGACGGGCATTGAAACAAAATCATGTATTGTTCACAGAAAGACACCAGAACAGCTGAGCACAAATTTAACACTACTGAAGGAAATCATCTGCATCAGAAGAATGACAATTCCAAGTTTTCTTCAGAATAAACGACCAAGTGTTCAATGGAATCCAAGAAGTAAGATATCTATAAGTCGTTGAAAATAAAAAAAATACAAAACGATTGCCTTCCCGTGCCACACAATGCAACTGCAGGGTGGATGCTGGGGTTTGGGTGTGATCTGAGTGTGCCCATGTGTTAGAAGCTTGGTCCCCAACTCTGGAGTGTTGAGAGATGAGAGGATCTTTAAGAGGTAGGGCTAGTGGGAGGGATTTTGGTCACTGGGGAATCACTCTGGGAAGAGATAGGCAGGATTTGCAGAATGACAGTTAGTTCTAAGAGAGTGAGTTGTAGTAAAAGAACAAGTCTGCCCCCTACCCCTCTCTGGCTTGCTGCCTCACCATGTGCCCCCCCCTTCTCTCTCTCTCTCTCTCTCTCTCTCTCTCTCTCTCTCTCTCTCTCTCTCGCACATGCTCCCACCACTGTGATGCATCCACCATGAGGGCCTCACCAGGGCAGACCAAGGCCAACACCATCTCCTTGAACTTCCAAAACTATCTCTTTTCCTTATTAAGAACCTAGTTTCAGGTATTTATTTCAGTAAAGTAGGGGAAAACAGATTAATGCAGTGGAGAAAATAATGAACCTCAAGATACATAAAGGAAACTTCAGAGCATCAAGAAACTCATTATAAGGACAGATGCACCACATAGGACTGTCAGCAAGGCGTTGGGCTGTAATGTAACTGACAGCTGCTTTTTTTTCTTTCCTTGTCTTCCTTACTTACTTCCTCCCTCCCTCCCTCCATCCCTTCCTTTCTTCCTTAGCAGTACAAAAATAATGAGACAGGAACAACAAATGAAGTTTCAGAGTCAATGAAATATAATATCTTGATTAAAATAGAAAGATATCCTTGACAGATTTTAAGTGGTCCTTTCATGGATACATGTACTAAAACTGTACTGAGACAGAGGACATCCCCATGGCCCTTCAATAAGGATAACATGCAACCTTATCAAGTGTTCCGTGTTTCTTTCTCATATCTTAATCTGTGTATTTATTTTGTGGAAAATCATCCAGCTGCACACTTAGGTTTTGTGCACATTTCTCTAAGTGTGCCATGCTTTAATAAAAGTTTGTTTTAAATATCAGTGTACAATACAGTTTGTATAGTATGGGCCCCATTTTTGTAACTGTGTGGGTGTGCAAACCCTCTGGGTGTGCAAACCCTCTCACATTTGTGTACACAGCTGTGTATGTAGGCACAAAATCCAAAGTATAGTGATTATAGAAAGACAGGAGACTTTTCCTACCTTCTTTGAAGTTTCCTGTCTCTATGCTTTCTTTTGAAATCAGAAGAAAACTACAGAGGGATCTATTCCTGTTTTGAAAACACAGAACAGATCCTAATGCAGACTATGGACTTTGAGTTATTATAGTATATGTAATGGTTAATTTGTATTGTCAACTTGATTGGATTAAGAGATGCCAAGGATTATGAGTGTGTCTGTGGGGGGTGTATGTAGGAATGATTGGCATGTGGGATAGCCAACTGAAATAGAGACCCTCCCTAAGTGTGGGTAGCGTCAACCAATAGGATGGGGTGGCTAGGATGGAATATAAGTTGGAAGAACAAGGAAGCAGCTGCAGATGCAAGCTCAATTCTTCTTGAACAGGTTCTTGATTGCTGTTGCGATCATCTGAGGATATCAGGCTCTCACTTCTTCACTCTTCCAAAGCAGATGCTCCAGAAACCTTTGGTCTTGGACTAGGGTAGCACTATTGATCCCTCTTGTTCTGGGGCTTCAGTCTCTTGTACTGTGCAGCTACTGGTTCTCCCAGCTCTCTAGCCTGCAGACGGCGATTGTGGACTATCCAACTTCTGGTCATGTAAGCCAACCTAATAAGTTCCCCTTTTATAATTATACTTCCTCTTGATTCTGTTCTTCTAGAGAACCCTAATACAATGTGTCAATGCAAGTTCATCAGTTGCAATCAAGTTACCAGCCTTGTGGGGGATGCAGACAGTGTGGAAGGTTACCCATGCATGGGAGCAGAGACGATCTAGAAAATCTTTATACCTTCCTTTCAATTTTTCTATGAACCTAAAACTGCTCTAAAAAAAATAAAATATTTCTTAAAATGAGAAAAAATAAAAGCACATGTATATAAAAATACACGAATATTCTTTGAACAGCAATTCCACTTCATAGAATTTGTGTGTGGAAATAATTAGGGCTGTGCACAATTTAGCTGCAAGAATGCTCACTGCAATTCATATCTTGTACCCAGTTTTTTTTTATTTCTGAGAATTGATTCTAAAAATGATTAGAGATGAGGACAAATATTTATTTATAAGGTTCTTCATAGTCTTTAGTAAGATATCATACAGTTCCAACATGGGTACAGTTAGATAAATCAGGGCACATCCATGTGATGAATGTAGCCACAAAAATGAAGAAAATGTCATGACAGAGGAGATATTTACTAACACTGTTAAATGAAAAGTTTAAATCCTAAATGCAGTATAAACCAAATTTTATAAAATATACATAAAATAAATAAATGAAATACATGCAGTGAAACACAAATGTTTACAGGGATTATATCTAGCTCTGGAATTGTAATTTTTTAAATGAACTCTTTTGTACCTTCTGTATTTTCCAAATTATCTAAAGTGGGCATGTTTGTCTTTTGTAATTCTTAGAAAGCACTGTTTTATTTTGTTTGTAATTATTGCTGTTAATTATCCAGAGGGCAAAAATTCAAA
Source organism: Marmota marmota marmota (assembly GCF_001458135.2). Taxonomy (NCBI): domain Eukaryota; kingdom Metazoa; phylum Chordata; class Mammalia; order Rodentia; family Sciuridae; genus Marmota; species Marmota marmota. The sequence continues at coordinate 2,173,142 of NW_025999928.1, forward strand.
TTTTAAAAAGAAGCACAGAAGGCGTAAGAGTCTGCCCGAGGCCCTGCCCCAGAGTCCTGGTACTCCCCACTGTGAGCACCACTCGGAGTCCTAAGAGTGTGTTTCAGAGCTGTCCTCTTACACCTGCTCTCTAGTTTCCTTCCCCCAAATAAATTATAAGTACCCATGGAGACAGGCAGAACAAAGCAGTCCAAGAGAAAAACAGGTCATGGGCCTGGGGCTGGGGCTCGGCAGTAGAGCTCTTGTCTCGCATGTGTGAGGCCCGGGGTTTGATCCTCAGCACCACATAAATAAAATAAAGGTATTGTGTCCACTTACAACTCAAAAAACTTTTAAAAGAAAAAAGAAAAACATATCATGTAAGAGTGAAGGAAAAGAGAGAGAAAAAAATAACACCAAGCATTGTAACAATTTGGGGACATTTAGTGGCAGGGCTGAGAAACCTACCTACACACCTGAGGGCAACTTGGATTTAAAACAATCTACATCCAAAATGCAGTCAAGTCATTAAAAAACTTTTATATAAAACATCTGTGCATTAAAAACTCTCAAGTTAGGGCTAGGGATATCTATCACTCAGTGATAGAGTGGTTGCCTGGTGTGCACGAGGATTCTATCCCCAGCACCACACCAAGAGAAAAAGAAAAAGGAAAAAAACTCAAGTTATGAAATTTTACACAAATGGGCAAAGTCATAAAAGTTGGACCAAAAAGTTGCCTGATTATTTTAATTGCACAAATATTCATTTTCTACAGATTAATGTTGTACTTCCATACTAATATATATAAGACCACACATAAAAATATAATTTGTTAAAGATTCAAAGTTTAAAGTAGCACTTTGGACCCAAAATAAAACATCTTGTGAATGGGGTTTAGTTCAACAAGTTGATGTCTACAGTTTTAACTCATAACTTTTCTGTTGAGAACCCAGAGATGGTACAAAGCAGTGATGGAAATGGTTCTCGAAAGCAGCTTATCAGCGCAGCAGGCATCCCTCAGTATCCACAGGGTATTGGTTCCAGGGCTCATCTGAGAATACCAAAAACCCACGATGCTAGAGTCCATTTTATAACATGTGAAATATGTAAATATTACCTACCACATCTCCTGAATACCGTGTGTGTGTGTGTGTGTGTGTGTGTGTGTTTTGAAATATGGTCTCACTGTGTTGCACAGGCTGGTCTTGAACTCCTGAGCCCAAGCAGTCCTCCTGCCTTAGCCTCCAGTACAGGCTCATGCCACTGCACCTGACTCCTCCCACATACTTTAACTCATCTCTAAGTTATTTAGAACACCTGATACAAAGAGAATGCTACAGAAGTAGTTGTTTAACTACACTGTTTAGGGAATAATGACAGAAGAAAAAGTATATGTGTTCAGTGCAGATGCAATCTTTTTCAACCATTTTTGAGCCATTGTTAGTTGAAACTGCAGATGCAAAACCCCTAGATGTGGATGTCTGACCATACTTGTCACTGAATGCTTCTTCTGACAACCTTATAAGAAAGCAGGACAGACCATATTCCTAGTCTAATAATATTGGATAATTGAACTGGGTACACTTTGAGACATAATTAATCACCCAGTTATCTGATAGGCTCCTTATCTCTTAAAAAAAATAAAGACTGTCTTCATAATACCTATCCTGACACTTTTGGAGTCTTTACCTGTGTCTACTCATATTTTCTATAGTGGCAAGTTTTTCTCACTGCAAGCATCTAAGATAGGAGACAAATGAAAGCAATTTTGTAATAAAAACATATGATGAGATGAGCTATGCTAGTATGTGAGTCTTATATTTTACAGTAAGGACACTTGAACTGAGACATGATTATGAGCAAAGAGGAATGCTCAGGAAGAATTGTGCCATTAATTTAAAACAATGTCTTTCCCTACCGTAGCTGGCAGGCAGAAATTCTGGGGGAAAGTCCTCTAGTTAAGAGAAAGTTTAGTTAGTTCTTTAAATCTTACATGAATGGCTGAATAACTAATGTTTATGATGTACCATCATTTGCACAAAATTTTATGTTTTATATTATTCCAGTATTTCTAGAAATGTGGGAAACACCCTATGACAAAGTACTTCTGTGATGAAGCAAGCTTAAGAAATATTACACTCCCCTATTGAAGACTGACAATATATTTAACAAACCAAAGGCTCTTAGAAATCCTACAGGGAAGATACTTTGTCTAGCCTAGAATTTCCCAGATGTATTTGACCATAAAGTGGTTTTTTTCTTTGCCTTCTATCTGTATGAAAGCTGAAAAATACCTCTTGTGGAGGTCTTCTGGTACACCATGTACTTTATTTACTTTATCTCATTTAACCCTGTGATCCTGTGTGATACAGGCTTATGTTCCCATCTGACAGATGTGAAAATAAAGAGTCAGAGTTAGCAGCACAGGGATTAGCAGCTTCGTCTCTAGAGCCAGTGTACCTCAGTTTAAATCCTGCTTCTCTCTTCCAACAGTCTAACCCTGGCAAGCCACTAGGCTTTTCTATGCCTCACTGACTTTATCTGTAAAATGGGGGTAACAATGCTGGAAGAGGAGCTTTTGGGTTTAAACAAGCCTCAATACAGGTTCTTGTCTTAAGTAAATTTCACAAGCTCACCAAGTGGAGGCTCATTCTCTTTTGCAGTAAAAACCAGCTTCTTATGCCCTCTGAATCTGTTAGGTGGTAAGGTAAGTGCTTTCAGTCTAAATTCAAAAGCAGCCATGTGAGTGACACTTCAGTCCACTTCAATCAGGTCATCTGAGAGAACACTTACTTAGCGCTGCTGCTCAATGCCTCAATGAGGTACATCACTTTCATCCGCTGCAGAAAACTACAGAGCCCAGTGGCCAGGTTCTGACCTGCAGGGGACACTGTTGGACACACCCCTGAAACCATGGAAACCACTGCCTACCTAATTCCTTCACCTCCCTCTGGGTCCTGCAAAGATATGGGTCAACAGGGCACATTCTGCAAACATGGCCAATCCTAAAGCAAAAAACTTTTAACAAGAAAGGATAGAGCCTTGTCTTCAACATGCTATACTTGAGTCTTCTCAATTTTCTGAAGGTGCTATGAAAGAAACAACTAAGCAGCCTCAGAAAAACTGACCGTGCCACAGAGAAAATTCACTACTGCTGAGCAAATAATTAAGCATTTACTTGTTCAGGCTCTGCAATGGAGAGCAGGACAGGAATTATAAGAGGTTGATAATTGGACTTCCAGTCAAATGTGGAAAGTTGTTGGGTGGGGTTGTAGCTCAGAGATAGGCACTTGCCTAGCATGTGCGAAGCCCTGGGTTTGACTCCCAGCTGTATGGAAGGAAGAAGGGAAAAGGGGAGGAAGGAAGGGCAGGTTGAACATCTGTGCTCCTTCCTGGAATTCCCCCAAAATGACTATAAAAGATTTTTTTTTTCAAAAAGAAGAGATAAAGCAAGTTTAAATGTGCCCTTTTCCACTTACCCTCATCCTGACCCTACATGAAAAACCTGAAGAAATCAGGAAAAAAAAATCTCCTCTGCAAAACCATCTTTTACCCTGTTGTTGCTATTTCTTTCATACCCCTCTCTTTCAAACTTTCTCCAAGCAAGTTTTTCACCCCACAATCTTAGTATGGTTACCAACAGCACCCATGAGCTAAATTCGATAGTCAACCTCTGTCTTGCCTGACTTGACACAATGTATCCTATGGCTCCCTCCGCTGGATGCACTTGTGCCTTTCTGCTTCTCCAACAAGGCACTGTGAGGGGATTAATGTACAAGCAATGGCTCCACAGCAAACAATATCTTGATAGTCATTTAGAGGTCAACACTAACTGTGTGTCTCCTTAGCAGGTTTTTCCTCCTCCCCAGACCTCAGTCCTGCGTGTCTTTGCTCCTCTATCTACACATTCAACCTTGGGGCTCTCATCCAGTCCCGTGCCTCAAATGCCATCCCTATGTTCAAAACTTCTGCCTTTATCTCTCCACCCTAGTCCTCTATCCAGAACTCCAAATTCACATCCAACTGCTTCTCTTGACAGCATCACTCAGGTGTCAAACAGACATTGGGAACTTAACACATCCCTACCTGAACTTCTGATCTTCCCACAAAACTTTTTCTTCCACCCGCTTCCCATCTCACTGATGACAACTTCATCCTTCCAGTTGCTGAGGTCAAAAACTTTGAGGTCATCCTCAAATTCTCTCTTTCTCTTATACTCACAATCAATTATTCTGGAAACCCCAGTAGTTTTGCCTCTACCATGTACCTGGTGCCACCTCTCACCATGCCACTTTTCCATCAAGTCACACCATCTCCTGTCTGGATTCTTGTCCTACCTTCCTAACTACTCTCTCTGCTTCAATTCCTGCTGTAGGCAGCAGCCAATGGCATCCTATCAAATCTTTAGTCCCATTCTGTCACCCTGAGCTCAGAAACTCTCTAATCAAAAGCTCAAGTTCTTACTATGGCCTGCAGGACCCCATACCACCTGCTTCCCCCCATTGAACCCATCCTGTGTTTTTCTTCCCTCCTCCACTGCTCTCCATCCCCACAGACCTCTTCACTATGCCTCAATGGGCTGCCTCCACCTCAGGGCCTTTGTACTGGCTATTCCTTCTAAATAAACAGCCCTTTGGTCCAGTACTATCAAGGATTGCTCTCACTCTCCTCTGTTGGAATAACTTTCAGTCACAGCTTGCAGCTATGAGCAGCTTGGAAGTGCTTGAAATATCCACATTCATTCAGGCCTGCAGAATGGGGGAAACTACATACTCAGCACTTGTGGTTAGTGTTGCCAAAAAACTGGGCCAGGAAACTGAGAGTCAGGGGCTTCAGGGCATGAAACCCCTGACTCAGTAAGGGCCAAAGACCCTTCCAGATTGCTTTCCACCACAACCAAAATATTTAGAGTTTTCTCACAGTGCGGTTACATTAGACAGAAGATGATTGGCTTATGGATATTATCTTGCTTATCTATGATTGATGGGGCATGCCCCACTCAAACCGTATAACAGTTATGTGCATTCCAAAAATAAACTGAGCTACTGGATGACAACTTGAGGTGGGTCTCCAGCCAGTTCTCTCACCAGCTCCTGGAGTCTGTGTGTTGATTCTACGTCTCTACCCACCGCGACAAGGTAGCCGAGTGACCATTGACCAGAACCAGTGACAGGAACACATACACTCCTCCTTTGAGTGTTGCTCAGATTCACCTTCATCAAGACTCACTCAAATTGGGGATGTAGTTCAATGCTAGCGTACTTGCCTAGCAAGCACAAAAACCTGGGTTTAATCCCCAGTACTGAAAAACAAGAATTTTAGATAGGTTAAAAAATAAAATACAAAAACAAATTATCAAAACTAGAACTCAATGTACAAGCAATGGCTCAGCAGCAAACAATATCTTGAGAGTAATTTAGAGGTAAACACTAAATATTGGTTTCACCTAAAACTCGGTAGGACAAAATGGAAAGGGGACAGATGGAGTTATGAACTCCTGCTAGCAGATAAAATATTTGTTCCATGCACACTGTGTTAGTGACCAAAAGACCTGACAAAACAAACGTATTGTAGAGGAGGACAAGTTTATTTGGGGGCCCAGGGTTTCAGAGGTCTCAGTCCATAGGCAGCCAGCTCCATTCCTTGGGGCCTGAGATGAGGCAGAACATCACAGAAAAAGAGTATGGTGGAGGGAAGCAGCTCATATGATGATTAGAAAGCAGAGAAAGACTCCACTTGCCTGATACAAAATATATACCCCAAAGCCACGTTCCCAATGACCCACTTCTTCCAGCCACACTCTACCTGCCTTCCTTACTGCTCAGTTAATCCCACCAGGGGATTAATACTCTGATTGTGAGAAGGCTGTCATAACCCAATCATTTCTCCTCTGAACCTTCTTGCATTGTCTCACACACGAGCTTTTGGGGAATACCTCACACCTAAACCATAACATACACCAAACTTTGTTTTCCTCCTTGGGCACACAGGCAAAGTACATGTCTCACCTCCTCAGTCTCTAGTGATTACATTCTAAATTTTAAAAAAATGTAGGAGAAGTGACGACGCGCCATTTTTTGGCCTGGTCTATGACATCCGCATTTTATTTTCTATTCTCTTTTCCTCTTCCAGGCAAGACTTAGAGGGTGCATGTTTAAGATGGTGGTGTCAAAACATGGAAGGAGATGAAATTCTGAATGTGTGAAAAAACTCTTGCTTGCCAACCTTCTCCAGTGACCTATGTGGAGAAAGAAATAAACCCTTATTGTGATAAGCTGTCACAATAGGGAAGTTGTTTATTAGATCAGCTAGCATTACTTATCCTGGCTAATATTCTCAATCACTTAAATAGGGAGATGATGAATAATCTGAAATTGACAAATCAGAAATAGATATTGAAACAAATTATTAGAAATATGGAGATGATGATGGCATGGTGTGATGATAATGATGATGATGACAACAATTAGATGGATGGATGGATAGACAGAAAGAAAGAGAGGTCAACAGGCAGACAGACAAACAGCAGGAAAATAACAGGTAAGTGAGTTGAAAGTGCTATCCAAGGAATGGAGATGAGAGAACAGGGTAGGGTAGGGTAGGTGACTGCTGTTTTTCATTTTAAATCTAAGAGCAATATTTAACTTTTAGCTATATGTATGCATAATTTAAACAAAAATATAGATTGTTGACTTTAAATGAGGTTTATAGGCTTCTAAGATACAACCATGAACATAGGTAATTACAGAACACATAGCATAAATACCCAGAGTTAACCACGGTATATGTTGTAAGCGAACAATAGAAAAAGCTGTTATAGTAGATTGACACATTTGAGTGCAATAAAAGTTGTGTTCTACTGTAGATTTGGGGTATGATGGCTCACAAAAGGTAAGGAACTTGGGAGTGTTTTGCCTACCTTCCTTCCTTTCTCCTCCTTTATTTCCTTCCTTACTTATAAATGTAAAGTATTTTAAATAATAAGTGAAAGAAGGCTGAATGTCATAGCTCTGCCAGTTCATACTGCTCCTTTGTGCAGATTTTAAAAAAAAAAAAACACTCCTTCCTCAAGATACTTGTGTCTGTTGGAAAATTGTCTGTCATATACTTATCTTGTTAGAATGAGACACTTTGCTGACATCTGGTGGATAAATGTCATAATAAATATGCAAGTGTAAATATTCATACCTACAAAGGATTTACCCTCCCTAGATGTACAATTTGTTTCTTACATAATTCTTGATTTGGGCATCATCTTTCCTAAAGTGTCTATTAACTGTCCCAGCCTTGTAGACTCCAGTCTCAATTTATTCTACTTTGCTAACCCTTCTCTTTCCCTTTCTCTTTCTTCTCCTTTTCTTTCTTTAGCCTTGCTGTTTAAGAACACCTCTCCCCTCAAAAAAAAAAAAATTCTCCTCTTCTTTACAGAGCAAAAGCCTAAGTTTTAGCAGACACCTAGATCCTTAGGGTTTTATTTCCTACCCAGAATCCTATTCAAAGCCAATGTAAATCCAGAGCTTGTGGCTAATAAAACACACTGCTTTCCACCTCAGTATAGACACAGACAGCAATTCAGCTTTTTTAGTGAGAGAACTCTGCACCAGCTACCTGAGGTCCTGGGACTGCTCAAGACAAAATTTCACCCACAGGCTTCTGGATCCACCACTAGGAACCCACCCAAAATGTACTCTGCTGCCTTGGAACTGATATGTGCCACACCTATCCAGAGCCTTTTCAAGCCCTTCACTCAACCAGGGTCCAGAATATCACAACCTGAGTTTTCTTTATCCTTTCACTCAGAAACAAGGATCTGTTCAGCTCAAAGCTCCTGATTTAGCTCAGTTGATAAACAGGGAAGTCTTACCTATTTTTCTTCTGCTCTTTCCTATTTTTGTTTACTCAAAGGATTGGTTGATATACATCTGCAGAATAAAACACACTTCATTCTCTCTATACCCAGCTTTTTCCTTTCTCCTTTGTGGGAAATTGAACAAATGGGCCCGTGATTCTCAAATGCAATCCCCGTTGCCTGCACACATGGCTTGATGCCACCAGTTCTCTGGATTACTTTCTAAAACCCCTAATCCTGGGCTGGATTAAAAGATTTATCTTCACTGAATCCCTTCCCTTCATCTGTCTCCCCTAACACAACTAAGGGGAAATAAGGTGCCTTAAAGGAGGCAACCCAGTGACTAGCTTCTGAGTCATTTTGATTCTTGAATGTGTTCAACTCTAAGACAAAATAGTTCTAGGAAACACTGTCTTTAATCCAGGTGAATACAAATTAAAATGGCTTTAGCCTATTTCATCATTTTTAGTCTCTTGGGTTTGAGTCTTGTGAAATTTTGAAAAAAAAATAGTATAATGTGGTTCCAAAACACAAGGAGGAAGAAACTAGAGAAGGTTGGGATAACTTCAGATACAAAAGGGTTATGATAGGGATTTGGCCTTTTATCTTATTTATGTCCCATTAAAAATAACCTAATCTACAATTACATAGCATTCCATGAAAAAGACTTAAAATGCATGATGAACTTTAGAAAGCCCTCCTCACTCCCACTGAAGAGGTGTTTTTTACTTCACTGTAAGCCCACCAGAGGCAGAGGAATGAAGAAATGGCTTCCTGGGCTCCCTAGACTTATCACATTCTACATTGTTTATCAACAAGCACTAATTGGACATTCCTAGTTTTCAGACACCAGTGAGATAGTAAGAGTGCTAATATCAACTAAAATTCTCACCCTTAAGGACTTCAGCATCTGTCAGTGGAATTCAGGTTGTACAATTCTGCTATAGCTTAATTTACAACAGGTAAGGGCAAGTAGATCCCTTAAGTTAAATTCCCATTAATCTGAGCTTTTCTCAGACTCAACTGTATGCAGCAGAATTGGCCCAAATTGTTGGACACCAGAAATCTGTATCCTTCCCTGAAAAGACTCCCGGGTTCTCTGTTAACCAGCTAAAGTGGAAGGAAAAAGGGGGTTTTTTATGTGTCCCAAAGTGTGTTCAATTACATTATATACTAGGGATAATTTAGGAATAAAGTAGGTAAGGAATCACTGTCCAAAATTGAAAATGCAATGCCTATCTGTCTCTTCTATGGATCTGCTCAAGGCTGTGCTTAACTGTCTAAGGTCACAAGGTTGATAAGAATCAGAGTGAGTGTAAAATCAACACTGTGGCAGGTGCAATGGTGCACTGCTCAGTGAAGATTGCAAGTTCAAAGCCAGTATGGACAACTTAAGAAGACCCTATTTCAAAATAAAAAGGGTTGTGATGTGGCTAAGTGATAGAGTGCCCCCTGAGTTCAATCCCCAGGACCACAAAAAAATTAAATTAAAATTAAGTCAAAACTGCACACACTTAACTGTGAAAATGCATACTTTATCTGGTCTCCTTAGAATTCAAATTATGTTCATAATATAGTGCTTAACTAATGATAAATTTTCATAGAGTCTATACAGTCAGGATTCCAGCAGGAAAGACAACACTGAAACTAGGATAATTCAAGAAATATTAAGTAAAAGGACAATTTACAACTACATAGAGAAACCATAGAATTCTGCAATCCTCAGGCTAGTGTCATTGAAACTAGGCACTGGGGACTCAGAGAGGAGGGGAAGGAATGAAAACTGACCAGAAAGAAGAATGTCAGGTGAGAGGAATTGTGATCATCCACCCAAGGGTACGGTGGAGGAAGCCCATAGAGAGAAACAAGCAAGAGAATGAGCAGTTTGTCCTCCCTCCTTCTCATTGGCTAAGGCCAAGTAGAAGCTGGAAAGCCAGTGGTTCAGCCATGTCATCATCATAGGGATACGAAAAGGACAGAGTAGAGGAGAAAGTGCAGAGAAAATATCTAGTACCCGAGCTCCAAGACTGAAACTCAGTTCCCTAGATTGCCCCAAACAACATTAAGCTGTTGAGTCCAAGGGTCCAGGCCTGGGCCCCTCTAAAAATTTAAATTTAGCAATGAATATAAAAATTATGATTACTTTTGAAATAAATGTTTTTAGAAAGGTAATAGGTGAATGATTAGAATATTTGATAGTATACATTCCCATATATATGAAAATACATATAAGTGTGTTTGTGTGTGTGTGTGTGTGTGTGTGTATGCCCTAGATTATGATTTCCGACCAATTAATGTACCTCTGTCAATTTCATTGTGTTGACAGTCACAGAATTGAAAATTTGGTACTTAATGGATTAAAATGAATGCAGTCATCCAGGGTTTTTATAAAACACACAGCAGATCCCCAGTCCAAATAGAATCATCCTCTGAACCACCACCCCTACCCCCCCATGCACTATGGACTTCTTTCTAGCCTTGTATCATCAGATGCCAATTGGCATCCTTACACATCACCTGAAAACACAAAGATAGTGGTAACAATTTAGTAAATGCATTTAAGATGTAGAGTCAGAGGCATGATTAATAAATAGAAAATGGACCACCAACAGAAATTCAGAATCTTCCAGTAATTTTTAATTATTTTTTTGTATATTATGGGATACATGATGATACAGTAACCATGATGACATGGTTCCTATAGCAATGCAGATTAACATATCTATCACATCACATGGTTACTTTTGTGACGAGAGCAGTAAAAATCCACTTAAAAAAAATCTACCCCTGATTTAATTTTATTAAGTTGAGTCCTGTTATATATTAGATATCTAAAGTTATTCATCTTATGTTTCTGCTATTTTTTATCCTTTGACCTGCCACGAGCAATGTGGCCAATCTAGCGAGTTCCAGCAAGGGGAATAAAAAAAGTAAAGACTCACACGTGTATAGATGTTTTTGAAGATAAAGTTGGTTAGAACGTCGCTCTCTGGTGGAAAACCAGGTCTAAAGAATTACACCAGCAATCTTTATTTATATATGCCTCATTATCAGGTTAAGACTGTAAACATTATGCTTTATTCTTTGCATTCAGGAAAGTTACAGGGCTAGCAACATTATGCCGCTTTCTCATAGTTGCATTCTACAGTTGAAATGTGCAACGTTAGAAGCTTTGTGTAGCTCTCAATAAAGTCCAGTGGGCAGGTGCAGGAGCAGCTGAGCCAGTGAAACATTGTAGTTGTCTAGCAAGAAACTTCCTCTATTTCCAGGAGTAATGTTCCTGAGAGTCAGATCAAGGATGATAAGACTCTAGCACAGAGCCTCCTCATGGAGGGCATTATCACAGCAACTAGACATCCTGCACCTTTGCATAGAAACTTTCCCAGGCACCAAGCATGCCACAGCCATAAGGTCATCAGAGACCCCACTCAGATACTGCTCTCCCATTCTCTGACACCACTCTTCATACTGACCTACATCTGCCTATTTTCTTCCCCCACAGTAACTACTGCTGCTTTATTGTCTATTTCTGTATATTTGAGAAGTGTGTGTGTGTGTGCATGTGTGTGCACATGTACACATGCATATCATATACAAGTGAAATCATACAGTGTTTTCCTTTCCATGTCTGGCTTTATTTCACTTAATATAATACCCATCAGGTCCAAATGGCAAATGACAGGATTTCCTGCTTTTTTTTAAGGCTGAATAATATTCATACTATTCATGAAAAATCCACTTGTTAATGCACATTTAGGTTATTTCCATATCTTTGCTATTTTGAATAATGCTGCAATGAACATAGAAATAAAGACCTTTTTATAAGTTGGTAATTTCATCTCCTTTGTTATATACACACAAGAGGGATGGTTAGGTCGCATGGTAGCTGTATTTTCAATTTCTTTAGGAATTTCCAGAAAGTTTTCCAGAATGGTTATATGAATCACAACTTTTTAAATAATGCTTGTTTTTCTTCTCATTCTTTCTTATATTATAAAGATAGATAAATACCATATATATTATATAGAACAGATACATATTCTTGATCAGTATGATGAGACTTGCCATTCAAGATGACCAAATGAATATAGATATTTACCTTTTCTCCCTACCATATTCTACTTAAATAATAAAAGAAATGCAAATTATTAAAATAAATCCACAATTCCCATAAGCCAGAGCAGTGCCACCAGAAGCCCTGATAGTGATAAATTTAGAGATAAAGCAGAAGGGAAGCAGTTGATGCCAAACTCAACAGATCTGAGGAACCCATCGACCCAAAGTCAACAGAAAGGAACATCCCAAAATAGTGAGGTTTGCTATTCAGAACCTCAGAATAATCCCAAGACAGCAACGAGAGCCTGGAGAAGCAGCCGTTTAGGGTGCTAAAACCTTACGACTGACTCTTCTAAAATTGCACAAAATCTGCTGCGACAGCAACCCAGGGTGGTTGCTGAGACCACCAAGGATGATTTTTTTAAGGTACAGGTGGTGCCCTCTAACCCAGAGAAGCAGTTCACTATGTAAACTGAAGGTTCTGGGGCCCCAGTGGAGGCACTTTGATGAGGACATAGGACATAGGTATGCAAACCATTGATGTGAAAATGTGTTCCCACCCAGGAAGCCTAGAACCAGGCATCCAGGATGAACTTAAACAACTGTAACAGTCGTCTTTCTAGCTGGGAAGTAAAGGGAACATAATTTTCAGTGTAATATTATTTTGCATGAGTAAAAAAACTTCACAATAATATTTTAAGAACAGCAACACTCTCTTGTGATGAAGAAACATTTATCTGAAGTTTAGTATTTCCTTCAATTTTACCTTAGCTTCCTTTTCTAATGATTTCAAACAATGACTTAATAATTTTTTTTCTTAAAAAAAACACTACATATGGTATAATCCCTATTTTCTGAAATTATTTCTGTGTTTGAATATGTTCTCATATATAGATGCATATAAATCTGTCTATTTTAATGTTCCAAAAATATTAGCAGATGCTTTTTAGGATATGTGCATTTAGTGTGATTTATTGCCTTCTTTCTGTACTTTTAAATATCGCATTAATTTTTTAATTATAAGAATGCACCATTTATAGAAAATAATAGGCATTTAACCTATTGTGCTGAAATCTTTGAGAATTGGTCCACTTTCCCTTGAGCATAACATAGAGACTGAGGAGACCTAGTCTGAGGAGACCTACTCTGTTCAGGATACAGACATCTGCAAGTACCACCAAAATGTGGCTGCTGAGAAAGGTCAAGGGAGCAGCAGCACTGCCAGGACATTCCAACCCCAGTGTGAGCCCAGCCTCCCACTCTCCCAATCACAGTCACAAAGATAAGAAAATCACCAGGAAGAAGAGTGTGCTGGGAATTCCACTCCCACAAACCCAAGGCAATCCAGTAGAGCAGCTGTGGTGGCGAAGGTATGAGCTTTATCCCTGAATATCAGTACCCTGGGGCCCTGGGCCACCTTGCCTTGGAGCACACTGGGACACCTTTTAAAGGACTGAATGGACCCATAAAGCCCCTTATCCTCTTACTGTACCAGAACATAGCTGGGACTCAAGTCACAATTTTTTCATTCCATACTTCTGGGCCTGCTAATCCTTGGTTACACCAGCTGGTCGAGGCTACCGCAGCAAACATCCTTGACAACCAGTATCAGAGCCTGATAGAAGGCCTGATCCACTCATAAGTGTAATTCTTAGAAAATTAGGAGGCAGGCAACATGATGGGTGATTATGAGAAATCAGAGAAGTGGCTTCAGGTTTAAAAGACTGATCTTTTTGCCAATCTAAGGGGTTAAGACTCAGACTTGTTACAATCCTGACATCAAGGCAAGGGTGACCTAATCTATTCTTCTAAACTACCTCACCCATTACCTCTCCTGTGTGCTTTCTTCAACTCCATTACTCTCATTGGAAGGAAGAAATGAAGGAGGAAGTACACAAAACACACACACACACACACACAAGGGAAAGATTGCGTATATATGTGTGTGCATATATATATATATATACATATCTTTGTGTATATATATAATATATCTTATCTTTGTATATATTACCATATATTTTTGTACATATTACCATATATCTTTAAATATTTATATATTCCTGGTTTGCTAACTCAGCCTCTATTCAATTCCTTCCTGATATATACCCCATCAGCAATTATTTTATCTGTCAATCACTTTCTTTTGCCTCCATCCCACATTACATTCTCTGTGAGTGCAGAGAGCTGAGCTACACTGGAGTGGGAGAAAATGCTGATACTAGAAACCCAGAGCTCCAGAAGTTCACAGCCATGTGCCAGGAAACAAGATACTAGGCCTTGAGTCACTGAAAATTAGAGAGGAAACCAGGAAACCCTTCCCTTACAGAAAACCAGGACACCCCAAATGGCTGCATTCAATGAGAGGGTGGCAGACTCAAAGGGGCCTCATAGGGACCCCTACCTGTCTCTCCCTAAGACTGTAACCATAAGCCTGTCTACACAGAATCTGAGAAGCAAATTCACACAAGGTATTTTGGCTCTGTAATGTGTCCATGTGGCAAGGCTGACCCATATATCCTAGAATTATCTTCCTGTGTGTTTCCTCTTAGGACCTGCAACAAGAGAGACTTGTGGGAGATCTGGAGGGTGAAGATGAATCAGCCACCATGTTGTGACTCACATTTCTCACTGCTTGCCTGCTGGCTCACATCCACGGGAGCCTGCCACTGTGCCCTCTTCCTCTGCACCCTCCTTCAGCTCCTCTGACTCCTGGGCCAGGTGTGTGTGTTGATTCAGAATGAAGTGCTCATGCCACCAAGATAAAAGTCAATGAGAACTAACAGGTTCCAGGCTGTCCTCATGGGATCTTGCTTCTGCTTGAGGGCTCAAGCCTGTCCTTGGTCACCCCCTGGTCAACTCCACTTTTCCCAACCACCTCTTGTCCAATCAGACTGAAGCTACAGCATCAGCTACAAAGACAGCAGCCACAACTACAAGTCATGTATGTGTATACATACTAATGGTACTACTTCTCTGATTGAACCTGTCTTTTCAAAGTTGCCTTGAAAGCAACTGATTGAAATTGGCTTGGTTAGAAAACCACAAAATGCTCCAAGTCTTGCTAATGCTCAGAAAAAAGAAAAAAAAAAAAAAAAGAGGAGTTGCATATGCTCTTGTAAAATAAGGGTTTATGATAAATAAACTAGTACATCCAGACACCAGAATATTCTTCAATACTAAAAAGAAATGAGCTATCAAACCACTAAAGACATAGAGCAGCTGGCTATGGTGGTGCACACCTGTAATCCCAGCACCTTGGGAGGCTGAGGCAGGAGGATCGCAAGTTCAAAGCCAGCCTCAGCAACTTAGTGAGGCCCTAAGCAACTAGGTGAGACCCTGTCTCTAAATAAAATATTTTTTAGAAGGCCTTGGATGTAGCTCAGTGGGTAAGCAACCCGGGTTCAATCCCCAGTACTAAATAATAATAATAATTTTTAAAAAAACATAGAGCAAAACTTAAATGCATGTTACTAAGTGAAAGAAGCCAATCTAAAAAAGGATGTGTATGGTATAATTCCAACTCTATGATATTCTGGAAAGGGCAAAACTATGAAGACAGAACAATCAAGGGTTGTCAGGGGTTAGAGAGAGGGAAGGATGAATAGGCAGAGCACAGGGGCATATTAGGACAGTAAATCTATTCTTTATGATATAGATAGATAGATAGATAGATAGATAGATAGATAGATAGATAGATAGATAGAGAGATATTTCAAAACCCATGGAGTATACAGCTACAACAGTGAACCCTAATGTTAACGTGGACTCTGGGTGACAATTATGTGTCAATGCAAATCCATCAATTGTAATAAATGTCCCACTCTGGTTGGGGAGGGGTTGATAATGGAGAAGGTTGTGCATGTATGAGGCATCGGGTATGTTATAAGGAAATCTAAGTGGTTTTTTTTTGTTTGTTTGTTTTAAAGAACAAGTGTTTCTCTTGTTCGAGTGATGGAAGAAACGTAAGACACATTAAGCATTGCTGGTTCTGAAATTTAGACTTTTGCCAGAGAGCAAAAAAAGAAAAAAAAAATGCCAGCAGAGTCATTGTCTCTGGGATAGATCAGTAAATAACAAAGATTCTATTTTCAGCAAAAGTTGACATCTCCGCCCTTAAGCCCACCTCTAACTTTATATACACCCTGTGGAACTTTGTTGGCTACTTTGCTGTCCTCACAACTATCAAAGAAACATTTTTCTTTCTCACAGAAGAACCCTCAAAAGCCTCAACTTCAGAAAGAAAAATATCTCAACAATGTTTTGGGGAAACTTTACAGAAGAAAAATCTGTTCTGAAAAGATGGATGAGGGAACTGCTCTACAGATATCTGTACCTTTGGAAGAAGACTGGTGCAAGGAACATTGAAATGGTCCCTGAATATTTCAGACAAGGAAACACAGTGTAGACAAATCAAGACAAGACTAGAGGTTTCACTATGAAATTACTTGGACAGAAGGTGAGCCTCCTAAAAAGTACAAAACATGAACACATTGTACAACTGCAGGCAGTGTTTGAGATACCTAAATGACAGCCCTTTGTGATGGAGCTTTATGAGGAGGGAGAATTGGAAGAATTCTGAATGGGAGAGAGCACATTGAGAGAATGAGTCAACATGGGTCATCCAAAGCCTCACATTAGCTCTAGTGTCTCCTCACAATAAAGCCCATACAGAGCTGAAACTGGAAAACACAATGGTTCAAAGCAGCTTTATTGATGCTAACAATAAACTGAACTTCAACCTAAAGGTAATTCTGGCTTAGCAGTGAGAAAGCCACGCCATGCACCCCATGTGGGACTCCCATTTACATGATCTCTGAAGTCACCACTGCCCACTGTGATGGCCAGCGTTGTGACCTTGGGGGCACTGGGTCATAAGCACAGATTATTATGTGGAAACCACCTTTGTAGAAAGCTCAGGAGAGAGATTTTTGAATTAATAAAAAAGAGAGAAGTACATTTTGAAGATCCACTTTGGGATTCTATAGGTGATTGCACTAAAAGCATTTTCAAAGAATTTATTAAAGGGGATGGTGGTGGCAGGCACTACACTTTCTGCAACACACTTTCTTCAGTGAAACCAACCACTGTACTAAAAATGATTTAAGAATGGAAAGGCAATTCAAGAACTGTTGGGAAACACACAACAGGTCAAAAGGAGAGTGATTCAAGAACAGTTAAGAAGTTAGCGATTGTGGTCATGTGAATATGTTTTGTCCCCTACAAAACCCAAGTTGAAATTTACCATTGTGGGAGTGGTGGGAGGTGGGACCTTTAAAAGGGGTTTAGAAAGATGGATACACATGACTGTAGTCCCAGCTGCATTGGAGCCTGAGGTAGGAGAGTCACTTGAGCCCAGGAATTTGGGGCCACCCTGGGCAGCACAGAAGGACCCTGACTTTTTTCGTTTAAAATAAAAAAGGCAGTTAGCTAGTTAAGAGGGAAAAATGCCTTTCTCACAGAAGTGGGTTCTCCACAAGATTGGGTTGCACTTGTTCCCTTGCCCTTTTCACCTCTCACCATGTTATGATGCTCCCATCAGATGTTGCCCCTGTGACCTCAGAGTTCCCAGCCTCCAGAGCCATGAACCAAAATAAACTTAAAAACTTCTCTCTTTTATGAACTACCCAGTCTCAGATATCATGTTACAGCAGGAGAAAATAGACCAAGACAACAAACAAGAGAAAATGTTGAACACCAGCTCTATTACAAAAAGATATCTTCTGTGGCCAATAAGAAGGAAAATATGGACAGTTTCAACATGTTCCTCTTATGCCACATCTAGCAACCAACCACTTTATGATGGGTTCAAGGGAGAAACAATACATTGCCATGTGATTTCAATGCAAGCAAGCAACCAAGTGCACTGCTAAATCCAATGCCCTGTGTAGAAGCAAAAAAGAAGGTTTAAGTGTTCCTCTAATGCTGACCAGTACACTTTTCTGTGTGCTAAAGTGAGAGGATAGGAGGGGGAAAGATAGGATATGCTGAGCCTGCTAGTGCCGCTGACTCCTTTCTCTGTTTGTATCACTTTAAAATTGAAGCAAGGTTGTGGTAAGCCATTCTTATAGACCGTGGCCGCCATTAGAAGATGGCGCCGGCTTCCACTGTGGCCTGTGATAAACAACTCCTTTTATGGAGAGTTGGCGCGTAATCCCTTACCACCCTATGAGAGAGATCCACGTAGCGGCTTAGGATTGGGATGCGGGGGGCTTTATTAAGCTGTGCTTGGGTGTGTCGGGCGCGGGCGCTAGAAGATGATACATGACTCAAGGCCTGAATAAACTGCTGAAAGAAGAATCCTGTGTCGTGTTTTCCCTTGCCGGCGAGAGGTCGAGACACAAGGTATCTGCAAAGCAGTGTGAACTGCTTTGTGATAGAGGACAACCACCAAAAGGTTTGATGGCAGGCTGCAGCTGAAATCAACCCCAAACCTATCATACTGTCTAGATAGATAAAAGTGGCAAGATCAGTTGGGAAAGCTTGGGGGTACACCTGTCTAGTTTTACTTATTATGATGATTAACTTCATGTTTCAACTTGACTAGTCACAGGGTGCCCAGATTAAACATTATTTCTGGGTATGTCTGTGAGGGTGTTAAATCTTCATATATATCTAATAAAAAACATGTTAATCCTGCACCTTCTCCAGAAAAAAAAATTATCCTGCAAGGATATAATGAGATTCACTACTGGTGGTAATTAAATCAGAACAAATTCTTTAAAAGTAAATGAAGCAAGTAGCATAAGCCCTAAAATATGCATATTATTTTTAAGTCTCTTTTATTTTTAACTGACACATAATAATTGTACATATCTATGAGGCACACCTCAATACATGTATACAATGTGTACTGATCTGATCAGGACAACTGTCATCAGCTCATTTATAATTTCTTTGCGTGGGGAACGTTTAAAATCTCCTAGTATTTTGCAATGTACAATTGTCATCAACCATATTTACCCTACTGGTCTATAGAACATTAGAGGTTATTCCTCCTACCCAACTGTACATCTGTATCCATTAACCACCCACTCTCCATCTTCCCTCCTCACTTTCCCAGCCTCTGGTAACCACACTTTTATTCTCTACTCTGTGATGTTATGGTTTAGATATACAGTGTCCCCCCAAAGCTATATGACAATCCACTGATAGGGATTAAGTGAGTGGTAGCCATAGGCAGGCAGAATGTGACTGGGGGAGATTTGTCATTGGGGGCATGCCTTTGGGGTTTATATTTTGTTGTGGTGAAGAGAGCTCTCTCTGCTTCCTGGTGGCTATGTCCTGAGCCACTTTCCTTCACCACCCTATTCCACCATGTTTGTTCTGCCTCACTTGGGCCTACAATAAGGGAATCAGACATCTATGGACTGAGTCCTCTGAAACCATGAGCCCCAAAATAAACTTTTCTTCTTCTAACTGTTCTTGTCAGGTCTTTTGATCACAACAGTCAAAAAGCTGATAAAACATGTGAGATCAACTTTCTAAACTTCCATATGTAAGTGAGAAAATACCATATTTGTCTTTCTATGCCTGACTTTTCTTTAACATGTCTCCAGTTCCATCCATGTTGCCATAAAAGACAGGATTTCATTCTTCCTGTGACTGAATTATATTACTTTGTGCATATTTATGTACTATATTTTCTTTATTCGTTCATCTGACAATGAACACCTAGGATTCCATATCTTGGTTATTGTGAATTCATGCAAAATGTGCATATTCTTTGTTCAATAGTCCTTAGTCTCAGTTTTCTCAGCTGTAAAATAGGACAATGAAACCTCCTTCCTCTGATTCCTATATTTAGACCAGCTGAAGTAATAGCTTCTCTCTTTTCTCTGGTAAACCCCTATCTCATCCAACATCCATGTTCCTTTGCTGACATCCCACATATGAAAAGAGTTTGTTACCATAATTACCTGTGCTATTATTATTTAGATCTGGTATTATGTGACATGCACTTTGAGATAACTTAAACACAGATGATGACATTAAATCCATGATGCTCTTATCAGATTAG
The DNA here is from genome assembly GCF_001458135.2 of Marmota marmota marmota. Taxonomy (NCBI): domain Eukaryota; kingdom Metazoa; phylum Chordata; class Mammalia; order Rodentia; family Sciuridae; genus Marmota; species Marmota marmota. Next base: position 2,193,047 of record NW_025999928.1, read on the forward strand.
CTTTGTGTTCTGATCAGACACGCTAAGCAGGAGAGAGAAAATGCACTAAGACCATCTGTTGTACACTCAGAATTGTGGTATATGTGATCCCATTTAATCTAAACAGCAACTAGCTAAAATAAAGAATTACCAACTCCCCAGGGCAGATGAGAAAACTGTAGCTAAGAAGAAATAAATGCCTCATGCAAGGAATCAGAAGTAGAGCATTTAAACTCACATCTTTCATCTTTATGCTGGACATGGTGGTGCACGCCTATAATGCCAGCAGTTCAGGAGGCTGAGGCAGAAGGATTACAAGTTCAAAGCCAGACTCAGCAAGGCCCTCAGTAAGGCCCTAAGCAACATAATGAGATAAGATAAAATAAAACAAAATAACAGGAGTTGGGAATGTGGCTTAGTAGTTAAGCACTCTTGGGTTCAATACCCAGTAATAACAACAAAAAGATTCACCTACAATTTTTCTTCAAACATATCTCTCCAGAGAGACTCCTGTTTCCATCTCTGACCCATCCACACTCTGGCCACAATTAAGAAGTCTCAACAGACTGCAATGTGACATACCAAAAAAAGGAGTGGCCTCTCTTCATTAGTCTTTCAACAGATATTAATGGAGCAACTTTTATGTGCAAGCACCATGCTAGATTCTGGAAATGCAGAGATAAACAGACAAATGCCCCTGCTCATGATACTGATTTAAATCTTAGTTAAAGAGCCTCCTTATGGCAAATAAGGGAAAATAATGACTGAAGTCCTGGAACTGGATGGCCAAAAGATCTAAGGAGTTCATATTTGAAATGAGACCCAGATCTGTCCCTGCAAGGAACTCAGAGTGGAAAATTCTAGGGAAAAGAACAGAATGGTAAAATCACTGGGTAAAATCAGCAAGATGGCAGAGTAGAAAGCCCCGGACTTTATTTTCCCAATTCAGCAACAACTCACAGACAAATTTCCTTTGTGAGAAATCCAGAAACTAATGGAAAACAAAAGAACTACAAAACTAACAGAAAACAGATAGCAAACTGGCAATAGTAAGTCTGTCCTTATCAATAATGATTTAAATTTAAATGGATTAAATTTCATGATCAAAAGTTATAGTGGCTAAATGATTTTTTAAAAATCCAACTACATGCTGTTCTCAGAAATGTACTTTGTGTCTAAGGACACAAATAGGCTGAAAGTGAAGTGATGGAAAAAGATATTCTATACAAGTGATAAACAATAGGAAGCAGAGGTTAATATCAGACAAAACAGACTTGAAGTAACAAAAACTGTCCACAAATAAAGGACACTACATAATGATAAAAGAATCAACCCATCAAGAAAATAGAATAATTATAAATATATTCACATCCAATATTAGAGCCTCTAACTATATAAAGCAAACACAGAACTAAAAGGAGATACAGATAACAATAATAGTAGAAGACTTCAATACTTCACTTTCAATGATGAATAGAAATTCAAGACAGAAGATCAAGTAAAAAAATAAAACATCAGACTTGAACAATGCTATGGACATACAGAACCTTTCACCCTACAATAGTGGAATACAGTTTCTTCTTCAGCTCACCTGGAAGTTTCTCCAAGATGGATCACATGTTAGGTCATAAAACAAGTCCTAACACATGTAAGGAGACTGAAATTACACCAAGTATCTCTACTAAGCACAATGGAGGAAACTAGAAAACTATAGCACAGGGAAAATTGAAAAATTCACAAATATGTGGAAATTAAACAAAACACTATTAAACAACCATTGGGCTAGTGATGAGATCAAGAAGGAAATTAGAAAATTCCTCAAGACAAATGAAAACACAAATACAACATAACAAAAGTTATGGAATATAGCAAAAGCAGTACTACGATGAAAGTTTATTATAATAAATGCATCAAAAAAGAAGAAAGACCTCAAATAGAAAAATCTAATTTTACATCTCAAGGAGCTAGAAAAAAGAAGAAAAGACAGACCAATGTAAGCAGAAAGCAAGAAACAACAAAGAATAAATCAGAAACAAACAAAATAGAAAACAGAAAAAACAATAAAAATGATGAGTGAATCCAAAAGTTGGTTTTCTGAAAAGACAAACAAAATTGACAAATTGTTAACTAAACTAATTAGGAAAAAAAGCGAGAAGACAAATAAATAAAACCAGAAATGAAAGAGTAGACATTACAACTAATACCACAGAAATAAAAAGAATCATGAGAGAGTATGAAAAGTACACACCAGAAACTGTAACCTAGAAGAAATGGATAAGTTCCTAGAAACATATGAGCTACGAAGATTAAACCGTGAAGAAACAGAAAGTCTGAATAGGACTAAAACCAGTATGAAGATTGAATCAGTAATTAAAAACTTTGATTTTGGGCTGGGGATGTGGCTCAAGCGGTAGCGCGCTCGCCAGGCATGCGTGCGGCCTGGGTTCGATCCACAGCACCACATACAAACAAAGGTGCTGTGTCCGCCGAAACAACTAAAAAATAAATATTAAAACTCTCTCTCTCAAAAAAAATTTTTTAAAAAACAACTTTTATTTTGGGGGCATGGGGCATGGGAGGGTTAGATGAACTCCAGATAGGGTAAAGGGGAGGGAAGGGATGGGAGGGGGCATGGGGGTAGGAAAGACCCTAAGTACATGCATGAAGACATGAATGGTGTGACTCTACTTTGTATAAAACCAGAGATATGAAAAATTGTGCTTTATATGTGTAATATGAATTGTAATGCATTCTGCTGTCATATATAACAAATTAAAATAAAACAAACCCCAAAACAAAACTTCCCACCAAAAAAAGCCCAAAACAGATGGTTTCATTAGTGAATTCTACCAAACATTTAAAGAATTCACAGCAATCTTTCTCAACTTCTTCCAAATAACTGAAGAAGAGAGAATACTTCTGTTATGATTTGGATACGAGGTGTCCCTCCAAAGCACCCAAGTTTCTGCAGAAATATTCAAAAGTAAAATGATTAGATTTGGAGAGTTGTGACTGAATTAGTACATGCTAGTTTGCAGGGACTGACTTATGGTAACTGCAGGCTTGTGGGGCATGGCCAGAGGGGGGGTCACTGGGGATGTGCCCTGGAAGCATGCATCTTTTCTATAGCCCCTTCCTTCCTCTCTCTCTCCCTCTCCCCACCCCTCTCTCTCTCTCCTTCCCCACCTCTCTGCTTCCAGACCCCAACATGAACTGAACAGCATTCCTCTGGTGGTACCTTCCCCCATGTTGTACTGCCTCAGTTTGGGCCCAGAGCAATGGAATGAACCACCTACAGACTGAGACCTCTGAAACTGGAGCCTCAACTTTTCCTCCTTGAAGTTGTTCTTGTTGGATGTTTTGATACAGTGACCAAAAAGAAGCTGATCAAAACAACTTCAAAATCCATTTTATGAGGCCAGCATTAACCTGATACCAAAGCCATATAAAGATTCCATAAGAGAAGAAATCTATGAACAAAGATCACAAGAATCCTCAAGATAACACTAGCAAAGGAAATCCAACTGCAGAGAGATCATGCACCATGACTAAGTGAAATCTTTCCCTAGGATGCATGGGTGATTTACGATATGAAAAATCAACTAATCTGATACACAACATTAACAGAATAATGGTAAAAATTACATGATCATCTCAGTAGAGGCAGAAAAAGTATTTGGCATTAATCAATACTTTGTGATAAAACTCTACAAACTGAGAAGAAAAATAAATGCCAATTTTTTTAAGAAAAAGGAAAAAGAAGGTTTATTGCTTTGCTAGCAAAGGAGAAACACAGGGGATTCCTGTCTCAAAGGCTGTGATTCTCCCCATCAGCTGTACTGGGGCAGGGGTGAGGCTTTTAAAGAGATAATTCAAAGGCTACATTCCATATATTCTCTGTTGGAGTTGTAATTCTCCTATTCGGGAGATAGTCATTTCTGAGATCTTCTGGTACCATCCCCAGAGTCTGGATTACCTTGTTCTTGTGGTGGGTATGTACTCAAGGACAGATAACTCTGCCTACACAGGGAAGAAAGGTAGCCCTGTTTCCCCTGAGATTTGGGAGAGGGAGAGATTAGGGAATAGCAGGGAAAGGAGAAGAAAAGAAAGAAATGCGTCCATTTAAAAAATAAGTTCCAGTGGCAGAGCAGCAAGGGCTGTATTCAAATAAGACCCAAATTTCTATATTCATATAGAAATGAAGACTCCTTAAAAAAAAAAAAAACTTTTAGCACTAATAAATGAATTCAGTAAAGATGCCAGACACAAAACCAACATACAAAAGTCAGTTGAGTGTCTATATATTATCAGTTAACTATTTAGAAAGGAAACTAAAAAAACAATCCCATTCAAAATAAAATCAAAAAGAATAAAATTCTTAGGAACAGATTTAACAAAACAGACGAAATACTTGCACTAAAAACTAGTAAACATTAATGAAAGAAACTAAAGAAAACACAAACAAATGGAATAAAACCCTGTGTTCATCAAGACTTAACATTGTTAAAATATCCATACTATCCAAAGCAATCTGCAGATTCAATGCAATCCCTGTCAAAATCCCAATGGCATTTATACAGAAATAAAAAAAAAAAAAAAGAGCTGGGGATATAGCTCAGTTGGTAGAGTGCTTGCCTCGCATGCACAAGGCCCTGGGTTCAATCCCCAGCACCACACAAATACACACACACAAAAAAAAGGAAAAAACATTTCTACAGAACCACAAAAGATCACAAATAGTTAAATCAATCTTGAGAAAGAAGAACAAAGCTGGAGGTTTCACACTTCCTGATTTTAACCTATATTACAAAGCTATTGTAATCAAAACAGTATAGTTCTTGCTTGCATGCACAGACTTAAATAATAACACATAACAGAGCCTGGAAATAAATCCACATATATATAGTAACTAATCTTTGATTAGAGTGTCAAGATTATACAATGTAGAAAGGAGAGTCTCTTCAAAAAATGGTACTGGGAAAACTGAATGTCCAGTGAAATTGGACCACACACACCTTACACCATACACAAAGATTAACTCAAAATGAATTAAAAGATATAAAATAAGACCCAAAACTAAAGAAGAAAACATGGGAGAAAGGTTTGTGATATCAGTCTTGACAATGATTTCATGATATGACACTAAGAAAACAGACAATAAAAACAAAAATAAAAAAGTGAGAAAGTAACCAACAGAGTGAAAAGGTGACCCTCAGAATGGGATAAAATAGTTGATAAGGTATTATTTTTTATATATAAATTATATAAAACCTGATAAGACATTTTATAATGTATAAGGAAGCTTGATGATGCAATAGTAAAACAAACACTAAATTTTAAAATGTACTAGGCATGTGACTGCATATTTTTTCTCAAGAAGACATACAAATGACCAATGAGTATATGAAAACAATGTTCAATATTGCTAATGATCAGGAAAAATGCAACTCAAAAACCACAATGAGATCGTATCTTTAGTTATTAAAGATTAAGGGAGTAGAGGAAGGGGAAGGAGGGAAGAGGAGAGTAAAGGGGTAGTACTGGGAATTTAAATAGAGAAAACTATGTTATACACAGTTATGAATATGTCGGAATGAATCCCCCTATTATGTATAACTATAATGCACCAAAAAAGAAAACTTAAAAAAATAAAAAGATAAAAAAAAATGTTGATGCAGAGAAATTGGAACCCTTGTGCACTATTGGTAAGAAATGCAAAAATGGTATAGCTGCTATGGAAAACTGTATAGAGTCTCCTCAAAAAATTAAAAATAGAACTTACCACATGATTCAGCCATCTCACTTCTGGGCATTTATCCAAAAGAACTGAAAATGAACTCTTGAGAAAATATTAGGGTAGGAAAGAAGAATCATAAGTGAGTTTTGGATTTTACTTGATGGTGCTGATATTAACTGAAGTGAACAGACCTAGGGAAAACAGATTGGGATAACTCAATTTTAGCTATGGTAAGTTTGAGATAGTAGTTAGATATCCAAATGAATATAAGAAGTAGGCAGGAGGACTTAGAAGTCTTTTGTTTCTTGGAGTGGATCAACTAAGAAGTGAGTACAGTAGCAATTCCTCTTATTCACAGCAGATATAGTCTATACTCCCCAAGAGTACTAAACCTTATACATACTACATTTTTCCTACACATACCTTTGATAAAGTTTAATATTTTTCCATCTTAACTAAGCATTGGTCATAATCTGCAGCTTGAAGTATGACAGAAAAACTAGCACATATTTCTTTTTCCTTCTTCACGATTTCACAAATAGAAGATTTATCCTTATGTAGATCTTAGCGAACTCAGTATAAAATTTTTTCCTTATTAAGTCAAGAACTTTCACTTTTTTACCTAAAAGAAGTACTTTGCAGCTTCTCTTTGGCATATTCAAATTGCCAGCCCTGCTGCTCTTGCACTTTAGGGTCACCATTAAGTTAAATAAGTGTTACTTGAACCCAAGCCTGACGATACCATGACCATCAATCCTATACCTTACAAGGCTACTAAATGACTAACAGGCGGTAGCTAATACAGCGTGAAAATGTCAGACAAAACAATGATGACCAGAGATCTTATCATACTACTCAGAATAGCACATACTTTAAAATTTATAAATTGCTTATTTCTAGAGTTCTCCATTTAATGTTTTTGGACCACAGATGACTGTGGGTAGTTAAAACCATGGAAAGTAAAACTACTGTACAGAGAAAAGAAGGGTGCCAGAGAGATTTCCTCATTTAGAAAAGTCAGAACCATAGTTCCTGCCTAGTCTACATTGTAAAATCTTCACTAGGACTTAGTGAGGTGAAGGCAGAACTCCATCCCAATGTCCCAGAATGCCACTGAGTTGCAAACACCATTCAACTGTGCCTTCTTCTCAGAAGTGAGGTGGCTGATGAGTAATTTCCAATATGAGAAAGTTCTCTGATGGTGAAGAGACCAGGGGGGTGTTGGAGTGACCTCAACCCTCACTTCCAGGACCAGTTGGTTTCTCTAAGCTTTTGCCTCATTTGAATGACTCTGAAACTAATGAAACTAGGCTGGTCTTCTTCCACATCCTGATTACTGTTTCTGTGAAGCCCACCACAACTATATTAAAGTCCATGATGTGTTGAGATGCTCATAAAGCCACTGGGCAGTTGGCCTGAGAAGTTTAAGTAAAACTAGTACTTCCTTTTCTCAAATTGTACAGTTCCAGTTTTCTCCGAGAATTTAGCAAATGGAATGTTTCTTTTTGCAATTGCCAGATGTTCTTCTGCTATCTATGAGGAAGGAAAGCTGACCTTTCTTTTTTTGCTTGTTAAATACATACATACACATACACACACACACACACACACACACACACACATCTCTCTGTAATACCAGAAACAATTTTTTCATTGAATTTCATCCTTCTTCTCCTTTTGAATACAGACCAAGCATGGAAATTTTCCAGTCCAAAAAAATGATGCCTTCCAAAGCAGCAAGGCACATGACAGGGGGTTGGTGGTGTTATGTCCACCTGGGCACCATACTGAGCCCACATCACTACCATCCCATGGAGCAAATGCTGGCCTGGGAGGTCAGCACCTGTACTTTATCCACATCTCCACAACTTGCCCAGCCTTTCAGCTGTCGATGCATTTATTTACCATCCTTCCAACAAAGAGGATGAAACACTCAGTCCCTCCCTGGGGATGCTGTGGAAACAGTATGTTAGTGTTCACAAAGTGTAGTTGTACAATCTGACCCACTCTAAGATGGAGAATGGAAGAAGGAAAGCTTAGAAGTGTGAGACACATGCTTCAGGACAGAGTCTTCTTTGACTTCTTTTGATAACTGAAAATATCAGCATTGTTTTAGTCAGCTTTTTCGCTGCAGTGACCAAAAGACCTGATGAACAATTTTAGAGGAGGAAAAGTTTATTTTAGGGCTCATAGTTTCAGAGGTCTGTCCATAGATAGCCGGCTCCATTCTTGGGTCTCAAAGTGAGGCAGAACATCATCGTGGAATAATGTGACAGAAGAAAGCCACGCAAGACATGGCCCCCAGGAAGCAGAGAGAGAGAGGGCTCCCCCGTCACCACAACGAAATATAAACCCCAAAGGCACACCCTCAATGACCTACCTCCTCCAGCCACACACAGACCCTGCCCCCACTTTCAGTTACAATCCAGTTAATCCATATCAGGGGATTAATTCACTGATAGAGTTAAGGCTCTCATAACACAATTATTTCACCTCTAAACCTTCTTGCATTGTCTCACACATGAGTTTTTGGGGGACACCACATATCTAAACCATAACAAGTATCATTCATACCATAACAAAAACACTACAAAAATATTCTATGTGTGCCTATGTACATCTATTTACTGATAACACAAACACTTCTATACAATTATGCATAGGTTGCATGTGTATTAAGCACATACAAATCTTTTCAGAACTCCTGTACCAGGTCTATGCTAAGTCTATGCACTTAAAAATGAACAATACACAAAACACCTCTTCTTGTGGAGCTCCTGATCTAGTAGTGGATACAGACCTCCAGATTTATCGGAGCCTGCTTATCAAGTACAACAGTAGGCATTTTTGTCAGATCTGGAGAATTTTCAGATGGGGGACAGAGCAACACTACCTTGGGGAACTGTGGTCCCCAAAGACATCCATGTACTAACCCCTGGAGCCTGTGGATATGCTACTATACACAGCAAAAGGGATTTAGCAGGTGTGATTCAATTGAGGATCTTGATGTGGAAGACTACCCTGGACTCCTCAGGTGGACCCAATGTAATCACATCGGTCCTCAGAAGAGGGAGGCAGAAAGAACAGAGTCAGAAAGGGAGATATGAGGACAGAAACAGGTTGCAGTGATGTACTCTGAAGATGGAAAGAGAAGCCACAGGCAAGGAATGCAGGTGTCCTCTAGAAGAACTAGAAATTCGCTAGCACTTCTTCAATTATTTGCTTGCACAAAGTTTGCTAAGGCAATTGACATGCTAGTTGGCTATGGCTGCCAGAACAGAGTACCACAGCCCAGTTGCCTTCAAAAAGAGAAAATTATTAGTCACAGTTCTAAGACTGGAAGGCCATGATCAAGGTGTGAGCAGGACTGATTTTTCTTGAGTCCTCTCTCTGTAGCTTGTAGATGACCATCTTCTCTCTTCACATGGTCATCCCTCCATGGATCTGTGTTCCTCTTCTAGAAGGACACCAGTCACATTGGATTAGGACCCACCCTAAGGACCTCATTTTTAACATGATTACCTCTTTAAAGACCATTTCTCCTGAGACAGACACATTCTGAAGTACTGGGAGTTAGGTCTTCAACCTAGAAATTGCAGGGTGGGGTTAAGCCCACTATACATAGCCAAGTTCAGAGTCCTTGTAAGAGGACAGTGCCAAGGAGCATGGATCCCAAGAGGCATGAAAATTTAAGATAAGTGATGTAATCAATCCACTATATGAGAAATTAAGAATTTTTATTTATATTCATTTAATGACAGAAAGCCTATTTATATTCATTTAATGATGGAAAGCCTATAGAATTTTTACTGTGGAGTATAATGATGAAAAATTACATTTAAAGAAATTAGAGTTCCAAATATATTTCTTGCTTCACAGAACATTGGTTCAAAGAATATTAATAAGAGTGGATTCTAAATGTCATGGCTCTGATCCAAAATGCTGATTTCAGTTATCTATTGTAAAGTAGCCCAAAGTTTAGTGATTTAAACAATGATGTTACTAAATTTCACAATTTTATGTGTCAGGGACTTGGGTTGGATTAAGCTAGCCACCTCAAAGCACCAGAGACCGTTTCAAGAAGGAGCATGGAAATGTGCCATCTTTTAAGGACTGGACTTGAAAACTGTATTTGATTGTTAAAGTAGTCACAAGCAATGTCTATTTATATCCAAAATCCATGCTGCCCTGCAGAAACAGGGTATGAGTAGCTGGACTGATGTTTTAGTCTTTCTTCACATGTTTGAGAAAGGATTTTCAAAAAGAGAAGCAACGTGTCAAGCCCAGGTGGTGATTTTCCACCAAGAATGTAACCTGATTTGGAAGGCAGGTTTGCTAGCCTTTTCTCAGTCCTGCTATAGATTCACTTTCTGAAAGACTAAACCCAAACTGCTAAGCATTGCATCCTGACCCAGGGTCTCCCAGCATAGGCTGCTGTGTTTCAGGGCACTATCAGCTGCAGTGGGTGCACAAGAGTGAAAAGAATGGAAGGGGACTTGATTTCCTAGACCTTCCCTCAGGGAACTGTTATTTTACTGGCCCTCTCCAATGGAGGAGTGAAGAACATAGAAAAGCATTCTGCCAGCCCCTGTAGACAGAGCAGGAAAGTATACCAACCTGACTCACCGTGAGTTTGGATGGATGGGACCCAAACTACCTTGCCCCTCTCCCCTCCCTCAGCAGCACACTTGCCTCTAGAGGTTTTGACTTCCCCTGCCCACCCCCCTGCTCACAGGAAAAAGAGAGTTAATCCTCCTGACATGCGCAGTAGAATTTAATGTGGGTTGCATGCCTTGAAAACAGACACCAAGACAAGGACCCAAATGCCAGAAGTTAGTCTGGGAGGTGATCCTAGGAAGCCAGTAGTAGAGTGGGGAAGTGAGAAAGGAAGGGAAAGAAGGCAGGAAGACACTTCATGTGCACCTGTCACATGCCAGGCACCTCTGTGAGATGCTATTGAACACACTTCAGAGTTGGTACCCAAAGAGTAGAAGTAGGAATTTTTACCTTCCAAGTCCCCATCATGGCCAAGGACTGTTCCCAAAGGCACCAACTCTCTGTACATCAGGCCTGCCACATACATGAGCCTAGCAGTGAGAGATGGCTCAGGCACAGTCACAGGTGTTCATAGTAGGAAGCTGCCAGAATGTGCAGGGCACAGCTGGGAATAGTGTTGGAGGATATGGATATGGATGGGGCACCAACGGCATCCACCAGACATTCATGTCAGGGGACCCACATTAGACCTCAAGTCATGGCCACTTTTACCAATTACACAACTGAGAATCTATTTATCAAATAAGAAAACAATTAAATTTTAAATGCAAGATATATTCTCAGCAAGACAAAATACAATGAAATAAAAATAACCAAACAGTACAGAAAAGTGCTCAATCAAAAATAAAAGTCACACTCATGTCTCTCTGACTACCCTGTTCCTCAGAGGGTCTACTCACTCTGCTGTTCTTGTTTAAAACTTTCGGTCACACCCACCCTCTGAATAACATACCTGAAACAGAGGGTTCATGCTATCCAAGTGCAAGTAGTGCTAGAAAAAGCCACTGAAGTGAATCCACTCGAAGAGAAGCAAAATTTCACAGTAAATGATGATTAAAAGATTATTTTGAAAATTGAAACTAAAATCATAAAATTAAATGTATTTTTATTCAATAAAATTTGGATTCTGGTGGAAACTACATCAATTCTTAAAGAATCAAGCATTTAAAGGATTTGGAAGATAATTTTTCAGACAAATTGCACAAAAGCAAGAGACAACACAAAGGAAAGAGGGTGTTGGGGGAATTAACATTTCATGTGTGGCTCTCACGTGCCGCATACCATGCCAGGCTTCACATAAGTCATCCCCTTTCATCCTCAGCCATGAAGTTCTGCATATTCCCATTTTACAAATAATATCACGGAACCTCCAAAGAGGTCTGGCAAATTCCCCAGATCATTTAGCTTATAAATGGTAAAACCAGGGCTGGGGTTGTGGCTCAGAGGTAGGGCACTCATCTAGCACACATGAGGCACTGGGTTCAATCCTCAGCACCACATAAAAATAAAATAAAGATATTGTGTCCACCTATAACTTAAAAAAATATTTTAAAAAAATAAATAAATGGTAAAATCAAGATTTGAATCCATGTAACTTGATTAAGCAAGAATATTTCTGGGGACAGAAGTGGAAAAAAGGCATATGCATAAACTAGAGAGGTAAGGAATTTAAAAAGGGGGATCTCATGAAAATAGAAGAGACAACATTAGAGTCTAGGAAGGGGATCAAGAGGGAAGAAGGAGGAGAGAAAAGAGGAAGTACTATGGAATAAAATTGACCAAATTATGCTAAGTCCACATAAGAATATATATCACAATGAATCCTACTTTTGCATATAAGGCGTCAATTGAAAAAATAAATAAATAAAAGGAAGACCAATAGAGTAGGCGAAGGAAACCAGGGGAAGGGAAGAAAGGAGAGAAAAGAAAAATACTGGGGAATGAAATAGAGTAAATTGTGTTACATGTATATATAAACTACACTATTATGTATACTCCTAATGCACTAATGAAAAAATAAAAACGGAGTGGAGAGGAGGATTCTATGGACTGAATTTATCTACTCCCTTCCACCCAACCAAAATTCAAATATTGAAGTCCTAATGCCTAGTACCTCAGTGCCTTTAAAGAGGCTATTTAGACAACATGAAGCCATTTGGGTATATCCTAATACAATCTGACTAGTGCATTTATAAGAAGAAATCCAGCAGGCACAGTGGAACATGCCTGTAATCCCAGAGGCTCAAGAAGCTGAAGCAGAAGGATCACAAGTTCAAGGCCAGACTCAGCAACTTAGCAAGGCCCTAAGCAACTTAGCAATACCCTTTCTCAAAATTTAAAAATTTTTTAAAAAGGGCTGGGAATGTGGCTCAGTGTTTAAACACCCCTGGATACAACCCCTGGTCCCAAAAAGAAAAGAAGAAGAAATACAGACAAAGATATACCAAGGTTATTTGGGAACATATAGATAGGGCCATGTAGGACACAGCAAGTAGATGGCTGTAAACCAGAAAGAGAGTCCTCCCCAGAAACTAAATTTACTAACTCTCAGTTCATGGACTTACAGTCTCCAGAACTGTAAGAAAATAAATTCCCGTTGTCTCAGCCACTTGGTCTGGAGCATTTGTTATGGCAATCCTGGCAAAATAATAGAGAGGAAAAATGGGAAAGGAAAGGAGGAAGAGTAGAGAAGGGGAAAAAAGAGAGAAGGGAAGGAAAGGAAGGGATAGGTGAGGAGAGATGTATTCATTCTCAATGTCCCTTGGAATTGGGGTGGGGAGGGCTTACATATGAATCAGTGGAAGGAATAGAATAGTGAGCAAAACTTTGAAGAAATCTCCTTTAACAAATGCCAGGGGTGCCTTTAAGAATAAGCTGGGCAAAGACATGAGCTCTGCACACATACTATTGTCCCTCCAGAGTGTCTGCTTATCCCTGCCCTCAAAGAACAACCTTTTCATTTCCAGCTCCTATATTCTTGACATGACCTGTTGCCCCAAAGGAAGGATCCAAAGAAAATCATACTAGATATCTACTAAATCGTTGGATTCCATTTTTCTAAAGGGTTTCCAAATTAGTCATTGGGGACAGGCTTAGATCTACATGTTTTTCCTAACCTTGGAGTCCTATATTTTTTTCCACCCTTACTGCTTCTAGTTCTGACTTCAAAGGAACAGGGAGGGGAACTGAATTGAAGACAAGCTCCTTTGTCTCCATCAAAAGCGGATTCCACAAAGCAGGGAGCAGCACTCCCCACAGAGCCTGTCATTTGCTCAGTGTTGGACTATTTCCCACAGGGGCAAAGGCATGTTAACCAGAGAGGGGTCCACACTGGGGGGCAGAGGCACCTGCCAAGGTGTGTTCTCAGCAGATGCTTAGATCTTGTTTTAATGTCATCTGATCAGGAGGGAAAGCAGAGCTTGAAAGAGTCTCTGTCCAAGAACTCAAGGGACTGAGAAGAAAGAATGTTTTTAAAAATGAGATAAATTTGTGACCACAGAGGAGTGTTGCTAGCACTCGGGAAGGGTGAATTTTTTTTAACCTCTCGTTAGAATCTTTCGTTAGAGATTCTGAGATAACATTTGGGACAAGGTTATTTATTGCACTATTTGTTGGGGGTTTTTTCATTGTGTTTTTATCTTTGGAGAACCAAAAAAACAGCCAAGCCCTTTCTTGGTCTCTTGTTTCAGAGAAGGGTAGAGTTAAAGGGCAAACAGGCACACAATTTGTCTTTTATTTCCTTGAAACATGGTGTCCTTCAGAGGGTGTTTGAACTGGGGATTCTCCAAAACAGCCCTACGGATAAACATGCCAGTGCACAGGGCTTGTTTGGGAGGTAAGGTCGGGAAGCACCATATGGGGTGGGGACCTTGAAGGAGGAAGGAAAAAAAAACACTAGAGGGAGCTGGCAGGTTACCAGTGGGTGCAATGGGTGTGTAAGCCTGTTTAGAAAATGGTGAAGACCATCCCAGCCAAGAGACCCAGCATTGGTTGAGGGACATTAACTTCCCCCATACTTCAGCCTGCCCTGTGAGCAGGCCAACGGCATGGCAGTGGCAGGAGGAAGGCAAAGAGTCACATGCCTTTACAGTAGAAGCAGGCTTCTGACTGGGAGAGAAGGAGAAGAGCTGCTAATGGGTACAGGATTTCCTTGGGGTAATGATAATGTAATGGTTGCAAAGTTCTGTGAATGTATTAAAAATCATTAGGTTTTCAATGAATATATTAAAAAACCTTCAAAAAAAGAAAAAAAAAGAATCAGGCTTCTTTTTTTTTTTAATTTTTTATTGTTGGTTGTTCAAAACATTACATAGTTCTTGATATATCATATTTCACACTTTGATTCAAGTGGGTTATGAGCTCCCATTTTTACCCCATATACAGATTGCAGAATCACATCAGTTACACATCCATTGATTTACATATTGCCATACTAGTGTCTGTTGTGTTCTGCTGCCTTTCCTATCCTCTACTATCCCCCC
>NW_025999928.1:2208958-2217367 GCF_001458135.2 Marmota marmota marmota
TTTTTTTAGGGATTGGCTAGCTTCACTTAGCATAATTCTGCTCTAATGCCATCCATTTCCCTGTAAATCTATGATTTGTCATTTTTTAATGCAGAGTAATACTCCATTGTGTAAAATGCCACATTTTTTTTATCCATTCATCTATTGAAGGGCATCTAGGTTGGTTCCACAGTCTTGCTATTGTGAATTGTGCTGCTATGAACATCGATGTAGCAGTGTCCCTGTAGCATGCTCTTTTTAGGTCTTTAGGGAATAAGAATCAGGCTTCTGATGGACTTGGGAATGATACGGGCTGAAAGAACGTGGGTAGGGTACCACAGTCTGTCACAGGAATTATGCTAAGAGAAAACAGAGGAAATAATGCCCTTGAGGACCACAAAAGAGAGAAAAAAGAGAGCTTCTGAAAATGAAAGAAGGGTTATAGAGAGCCCACAGGTTTCGCAGGTAGGATGACAGGACCTAAAATTCATGCCATCTTTCTGCCCCAGGAGGAGACAGGATTGGGCTGGCTGTCCTGTGTTTGCTTCCATAAATGGGACCCAGGAATTAACTATTCCTGTTGCTAAGGTCTAGCCTCCTGATTGCACTCCAAAACTGCCAATCAGAACAGTTGCCCAGCCAACCAAAATGGTCATTCAACCAATCAGTATAAATACCCAACAAGTTGGAGTTGACAGCCAACAGAACCAACAGTGGCCATAACAATGGGTTCTACTGGTTGTACTAGCTGAATAGCTCTAGCCATGGGCAAACCAAAGACTTAAGGAGGCTTAAGGACAGTGGACTTGAACTTCAACTCCCAGGCTCACTTCCTCTGTCCTGTTCTCTCTTTTTCTCAACAACCTAGTTCCTTCATGTGACCCAATGCTCTTGGCTTCATAATATCCACTCAGGAAAGACTCATTTATCAGTTAAACCCTTCAAGCGTCTGAGCAATGAAGTTCTTCTCTGACATGGACAAAAAGGCAGAATCCCCATGAAATTACATATTCACAACAAGAGCACATTCCTCTGAAACAAATTCCCAGTGACAGCTCATAAGGGTAAGCTATAATAACAGACCAATCAGCATTTTTACAGAGATGACTGTCTGCCTGTCTTTGCAGATCTGTCACAGCTTTGGTCCTTGTATTCTTCATGTATCAAAGTCCAAAGACCACCGTTTTTAACAACTCAGCTCCTTCTGGGTGCTCCATCCTGCCACCCAAATATGACTCGATGGTCTGTGAGAAACCACAGGAACAATGGGAGCAGAAAGTCCTGCTTTTACAGGACCATTCCAGCCAGGTTCCAACGAACACCTATAAAGTAAAAGAAGGGGACTGAGAGGGAGGAAGGAGGAAATGGGAAAGTATTAGGGAGTGAAGTGACCAAATTATGCTGTGTACAAATATACCAAAATGAATACCACTTTTATATATAATTATAACACCTTACCTAAAAAAATAATATAAGAAAGGAGACCAGTAGAGTAGCAAAAGGGAATCAGGAGAAGGGAGTAGGGGAGAAAAGGGAGAAGTAATGAGAAATGAATTGGTGAAATTATGTTTCATACATGTACAAATGTGCCAAAATGAAACCCACTCATATATAATTATAATGACCAATAAAAAATAATAACATTTTTTAAAGAAAACAATAAAGAACACTGTGTATATGCTCTCCATGATCTGGGGTTGGGACTGGGAACTGGGAAGGTGAGGGGGAGACTCTGTCTGTTCTTCTGCACCAGCATTTCATGCTAACCCCTCCCCATCCAGACCCTGTAGCTGTAGCTCACTTGAGATTGCTTCGCATCTAAAGTCACCAATATGCCCTTCAACAGTTCCGTGGCCCTGCTTAGTCACCATTCACCACTCGGTCCTGGATTCTGCAATAGATGTCTCTTCTGAAAGCATGACCTGAAGTAAGCCAATACCTCTGGCAGCCCTCCAGTGGGTTCTCACTGTGTATTCATAAGTCCCATGCTGTGGAACCCACCTTCAAGGTCATTGAGGATCTATGCCAATCAACTCTTCTGCACTCTTCACACAGGCTCACAGAGTTCATGGACCAACCCACCCTAATTTCAGTGGAACAGAGCAGAAATCCTGTGATATGCCACAAGTTCTGTGGGACAGGAGTCAGGAAGGAACACAAGGGGACAGCTTATCTCTGTTCCACCATGTCAGGGTCCTCCCTGGGGAGCCACAGTGACTAGGTGGCTTAGCATCAGGAGGCAGGAGTCACTGGACTGCCAAGCCTGGGTTTGAGAGGAAGGCCAATACTGCCACCAGAGTGCCTCTGTGTGGCCACTCCTCTTGTGTGGTTTCCCCACCACCTGGCATATTCAGGGAAGGCTCAGTATGACCAAATATCTCCATGGGGGCTCTGCATTCTATGCATGAGTGTCCCTCTCATGAGGCAGACCCAGCACCCCTTGTGTGGCCTAAGCTTGGAAGTCCTGTGTGCTACTCCCACTGCATGCTAGTGGCAATATACAAGTCACACAATTTAAAAGGAGAGGTATCCATCTCCCCTTTGATGAAGAGAAGAGAGATCATTGGAATCATCTTTGGAAAATATAGCCTGCCCAGTACCTTAGAACCAAACTAAACCAGTGGCTGCTAGAATCATTGGCTGATAGTCAAACATACCCACACTTTCTCCTAAACCTGACCCATCCTTTAGGCCCACCACAAACACTATTGCCTCCATGAAGTCAGCATTCCAGCCAAAGGGAAGTTCTTCCTGTTCTATTAACATGCCACACTAAAGATGTCACCTCAGGTACCTGCTGGCTTTTCTCTTGTTCCCTAGGTGTCTGACCTTCCCTGGCTCCTCCTGATCATCAAGGTGCATGGACCACACCCCTGTGTTCCCTCTGTCTGGGATTGCCCTGACCTATTGTACACTCAAACCACATACATTTTTCCAGGATGCACGTGAGGGACCAGCATAACTCAAACAACACATGTGAGGGACATGTCTACCAGAAAAAAACATGGCTCTCTCTAGAATGTTTATCAGCCTTTGATCACTTCTCCAGCTCTGGCCCAGCCCATCTGGCAAGCCCTGGAGAAAGAAATGGATCTGCTGACTCTGTCATTTATATTGTCCAGGCTCATATTCCCATCCATGGTTCCTTAAATATGATGCTCTGAAAACTAGATTCCTCAAACACCCATGTCAGGCAGACATTGCCTGTGAGGCTGCATAGAGCAGGATTGGCACTCAGAGCTCTTGGCAGTATAAATTCTGCGGCAAGGTCCCATAGAGTCCCAGATCAGGCTGGCATATCTTTTCCATCTTGGCAATGGTGATCAAAACTGACCCTTCTATCTTCTTGCCAATGCCCAGGGCATTAACTCTAGCCCATCCCCTTATTAGGGTCAAGTTTGGTTGAAACTTGACCACACTCATTTATTGCAGATTGTCTGTGGTTGCTTACACACAGCAATGGCGGAGCTGAGTAGTGTGACTCAGAGATCATATGGCCTACTGTTTTAGTCGGTTTTTTCACTGCTGTGACCAAAAAGACCTGGCCAAAACAACACAGAGGAGAAAAAAATTATTTGGGGCTCACCATTTCAAACATCTCAGTTCACATACAGTCAGCTTCATTGCTCTGGGCCCAGGGTGAGACAGGACATCAGGCAGAAGGGTGTGGCAGAGGAAAGCATCTGAGGACATGGCAACAAGGAAGCACAGAGAGCGCCACTCACCAGAGATAAAATATGAACCCCAAATGCATACCCCCAGTGACCTACCTCCTTTAGCCTATCTGCCTGTAGTTACTGCCCAGTTAATCCCTATCAGTGGATTAATTCACTGATTAGGTTAAGGCTCTCATAACCCAATCAGTTCACCTCTAAATTTTCTTATGTTGTCACTCATGAGCTTTGGGGGGACACATAGTATCTAAACCATAACACCCACAAATCTTAAATATTCACTATCTGACTCTTCACAAAGTCTGCCACCTCGACAGAAGACACATGTAGACAGCCTCACCATTCCTCAGTCTAAAGATGGTCAACAGGGAAAGAAAAGTCTCAGATAGCAAAGCCCACCTCCCACTCCATTCAACCACGAGGTCAAATGAGGGAGGAAAAGACTCCAGAAAGCCCACAGGAGACAGAATCACATTACCACAGGTCAAAGGCATATCAAGAAGGACTGGCCTCCTCCTGGACCAGGAAGCCATGCCAGCTTCTGCCTCCATAGACTCTTCCCTATGGAGATGAGCAAATCCTTTCTCTTGCATTCTTATGCTGAGGTCCTTTCTCACTTCACATGATAGGATCCCTCAGATAAGGACCAGTAGACCCATTCACCACAGTGAGTCACCCACCAAGTGACTGCTTATAAAGAGACACTTCTAGTCTCACCCATTTGCAGCAGAAAGACATAGACCCTATTCTGAGCCCTGGAAATGTTCAGATGTGCCTTCTTCTCAGGTGACCACCTTGTACCCTTTCCTTTCCTGAAAGCTTGCAAACTCTAGTCCATTAAGGCTTTGAAAACGATGAGATCAAAGACAAAATCTGTCACTTGCTGGTTTTGTAACCTCAGCAAATTACTTAAATCTTTGAGCCTCAGTTTTCTGAAAGTTGGACAATAACAAAAACCTTATGTTGTTAAATAACACATCTGAGGTCCTTAGTAGGATAACTGGTGTCTACCACAAATGAGGGTTTCAAACAAATGGGAATAATCACACATATATGGCAAAAAATATATGGCAAAAAAATATATGGCAAAAAAAATAATAATTTCATTCTCTCATCAAACCCCATGGAAATAGACCTGTTTTTTCCTTTTATCCAAATTCACTCAAATTATCCTAATTTATCCTCAGGTAAACTCCTTCCCCCTTTTGGTTCCATTCTCAAGACAATAAAGAATAAGAGAGAGAGTTGCAAATTGAATTTATTTTTAGTTATATTATATTGAAATATAATATTTGGTAGAACAGTTCTATATTTCTGATACTGTCTTTCTTGCATCAAACCAAAATTAGCCTCTATACATGCAGCCAAATTTACAGATAGCCAATAAACATATTATATGTACCTGCTTTGCACAAGAAAGTAACAAAATGGAAAATTTTAAATACTTGGACTGAGTATCTGAAGGCCAGAATTCAAGTCTTTGTCAAAAACACTTTTTATAACCTTTAGTGAGTCATTTGATATCTTAGCCTCAGTTTTCCCACCTGCGATAATAAGGGATTTGAATAGATTCTACTATGTCTGGCCATATTATGGGATTCACAGTTTGAGAAAAGAGTTGGAACAGAAGGCTCTAAAGGATCTTCTGATATGGAGCCAATCTGCTTTAGTGAGTCAAAGCTAGCAGACTCCCAGAAATTAGAACCAATTTTGATTTTGATTTTTTTGTATGACAGTCCTCCCCATTGCAGGTCTCTTCCCTAACCATGCACAAATATAATGAGACTTTCTCTGAAGCTGTTAGAAGTGGACATTTGTCAAGTAAACTTGAACTTGAACTCAAGAAAAGGGGCTTCCAGCCAACTCATCATTATTTGGAATCTATGAATTAATATACAAGGTAGGAAGAAACCAAGAACTGATGATATCATTTGCACTTCTGGATCAAGCCATACCTAAAGCTAGATTTATTCCATGGGCATTTCATTATGAGAGCCAATAGATTCCCTTTTTAAATTTTTGTTCTTTTGTTGAAAACTGGTTGAGTTGGGTTTTCATCACTTGCCAGTTAAGGATCCAGACTGATCAGACAGTACCTAAAGACATTCAGAAGTTGCCAACCAGCTTAACATCAGCTTACCACCAACATCATATCCAGGGTTTTGTTGAGTTTCTTTAAAGACTAAAGCTCAGTGTTTTTTCTTTAGCACTCACCTTATGGCACCAATATGTACTCTGCATATAAATCCCTGGCCTGATGTATGAATAGGTAACAACACATCCTACCATTGTAATATACCAATAAAAAATATGAAAAAAAACCCCTCTGGCCTTCACAATGTTTTTCTTAGCATTCTGGGTAACTGAGAATCAAGGTAGACCTTTTTATTCCAAATATTAAGTCTTTCACTCAGCAAAGATTTACACAGAAATGGCCATAGTGGCATTAATCCTAATAACCCCAACCAGAAACAACTCAAATCTCCATTAACTGGTGAATATGTTTTAAAACATAGCATATTCATGCAGCAGAATACTATTCAGTCATAAAGGACATGGATTATAGGTACATTGTAAGACGTGGGTGGACCTCAAATGTTTTGCTAAATAGAAGAAACAGACTCAAGAGTCTGCATATTATAGGACCCCTTTATGCACAATGTTCAGAAAACACAGATCTACAGAGACAAAGTAGGTTGGTGGTTGCCTGGGGTTTGGGGGAGGGAAGGAGGAATGGGAAATAGCAGAAAATATAAATGAGATCTTAGCAGAGAGATAGAAATGTTCCAAAATTGATTTATGGGAATGGGCACATAACTTAGTAAGTTTACTTTACAAAAAAAAAAAAAAATGTATGCTTGAAATGGATGAATTATAAAATAGGTAAAATGTGCATCAATAAAGTATTTTCTAATTCTGAAATTCACAATCTTGGGGGCTTAGCATGCACGAGGCCCTGGGTTCAATTCCCAGCACCAAAAATAATCATAATTAATTCTTAAAATTCATAAGCCTATATATATTTAAAAATCTTTTAGGGTATGCTTCTGCTTCCAAACTTCAGTAAACCTATGGAGTAAAACACACTGTACTGTCATTTCCTTATTGCTTAAGGTTTTACATTTTAGATGCAGAAGTTTCAAATGCAGAGCTGAAACCCTAAATCCTGCAAGACCAACCCAAGTTTTGTTGTCGTTTTTGTTGTTGTTGTTGTTTGTTTTTGTTTTTTAATTAGGAAGTCCCTGGCTTTGACCCACCTACCAGAAGTGCATATTTCTGCATATTGGATTCTGCCAGATGAGAATTTTTCTCATATTCTCTTCTGTCTTCTCCCAGAGTCCTGGAGGAGGGAGGAGCAGAGAGAGAGAGTCAGAGCATTGTGGGTAAGTAGAGATCTACCAGTTCCTGTGTCCCCTCACTTTGCACTTAGTAGGAGTTCAGTGTTTGCGGGCTGAATGGAAACCAGGGTATTTGTATCTCATTTGGGAACCATTCATGGCCCACGGCCGAGCCCCTCCAAGTGGAGCAGCTGGCCAAGCCCGGCACAGTGAGTCAAGTTTGTGTTTGCAAGGGGAAACAAATAATTAAAACAGATCAAAGGCGCGACGTGATAATTAGAAACATGCTCATCGCTGTTCAGCCGCTGCCGAGGACTGCCACGCTCCAAGATGGAGAAAAAGCAGCAGGCACCGTTTTAAATATCTCCACCCTCCACCCGCAACCCTGGGGTTTATTTTTCTGCTAGGGTAGGGAGGGGGTTGACGTTTCTGCTAGCCATATTTGCAACCAAAGAAGCAGTCCTCTTCTTCCTCAGTTTGGTGGTCTCTCCACCTCCTTTGTCACTTCTCTAGAAAGCTATTCCAGACGCTCTCCCCTACCCCCATGCCTCTCTGAGTCAGTTATTGGAGCACTCCCTCTGGTCCCCTTTGTCCTTAGAGCCAGGGGTGAGCCTACCTGACTCCCCACCACACAGTCTCCTCCAGGAGGACAGACACACACACACACACACCCCACTACCCCCGCACCCCACCCCCAGCCTCTGCCCTACCCAACTTGGTGCCTCCCTGCAGGAGACTCCCTTGCCTTCAATTCTGCAGCATGCCATTCCCTCTTCTTTAGGGCCCTCAACATGCTGCACCCTGCTGCTACCTGACCCTTTGGATTCCCACTAGCCTCTAGATTCATAGAGGAAAAAGAAATGTCCAGTTCTAACATTCCCTCTAAACTGTTCCTCTGCACCAGTTCTCAGTACACCCTTACCATCTGCAAATCCTTTTGCATGTGACTCTGCCTCAGAAAACCAGGAAGAAGCAAAGGCACTGCAACTTCATCTGGTTTTACATTGTAGATGCAGAAGTTTCAAATACAGAGGTGAAACTAGAAATTCCACAAGAACTTCCAGGAAAGTTTTCTGTTTTATTTTTTGGTAAGCAAATCTTGAGCTTTGACCTACCTACCCAGTGTACACATTTCTGTATATTGGGTGCTGACTGATGAGACCTCTTATATGCTCTTCTTTCTCCAGTGTCTCCTTGCAGGGAGAGGGAATAGGGTGGAAAGAGAGTCAGAAGCATTTGACACAATTTCCTTCCTGCTTGTTAAAGCCAAGCCCTCATTTCCATCCTATTCCATTTCCTTGTGTCATCAAATATCCAACGCCTTCTCCATTCCTTCTTAACTCAGTCTCCCAGCTTCCTCAGGTGAACGCCACACAAGAAGGCATGCATGAGAGAGAGAAAGAAACAAAGGGGGGGGG
>NW_025999928.1:2217388-2292728 GCF_001458135.2 Marmota marmota marmota
GGGGGGGGGGGGGAGAGAGAGAGAGAGAGAGAGAGAGAGCGAGAGCGCACACATAAACAGGCACACATGCATCAACAATGCATCCTGCAGTAACAGAGAAAAGGAGCCCAGGGAGACTAAGAGGAAATCCAAGAGGCTGGGGACATCAGAAAGGAGTGTCATCATCACACCAGCACACAGAGGCTCCCCAGGTGCCTGTCCTTAGCTTTCTCTCAGGTCATCTTGTTCCCTTCTAGGAACTTGCAGGAAGTATACCTACCACGCCCACAGAGTACTCCTATGTTTGTCTTCCTGGAAGGTTCTACAAGCAAACAGTTTCACCTTTCTCTTCCCCTGTCCTTTCCATTCAGTTTGGCTCTTCATACCTCTCTGACTTAACAGCATCACCAATATTTGTCACCTGTACAGAGACACTCAGGAGTCCCACTATTTAGTCATTATAGTTGTCTCTACAAAATTCTTGGATCTTCTCCACCTCCACTAACTACTTCACAGGCTCTTCACATCTCGGCACCAGATCCTGAATGTTCTTACAGGGCTCTTTACTGCCACAATAGTCAAGAGTCTAAACATGATCATGTCTTCAGCTTAGAAGCCTTCAGAAACTCCTCACCACCCAGAGATTAATGATCAGATCTTCTGCATGGCATTTGAGGTTTTCTTCCACCCATCACCACTCTGGGCATTCCCATATTCATCTATCCTCCCCCTCCCTGCAATCTGGTCACCTTGAACTACCTGCCCCTTCTTACCACCACCACACCCCTCCAGCTCAGTGCCTCTGCTAGGTTCTTTTCCCTTCTTAGCTTTCAAGGCCCAACCTAAAGCCATCCTCTCCAGTACTCTTTCCTTGGTGTTTACAGCACAATCTCTAAAGGAGTATTTCCCAGCAAACCCAGGTTGTGAACATGTTTGCTTATCAGTGTCTTCATCCAAACTAGAAAGGTCCAGAGGGCAGGGACTTCATTTCTTCTCTTTGACATCTCAGTGCCTAGCACTGGGCCTAGTACATAACAGGTTCTCTAATAGATTTAAATATTATTCAGGTATAGTGAGGGCAACAGATTGGGAGAACATTGCTATGGAATAGACATTTTGATATAATTGCCAAAAGGAGAGGGCATGCCACACTATAAGGGCCACACAGGAAGCATCAGCCTCTGTCAGCAAGCAGAGGGAGGAAGGGGAAGTGTGGGCAAGATCATTTACTTTTTCCGTAGGAAGGAACAGGTGAAGCAGGGTAAACAGATTTAGGATTGCTAGTTTGAATAATTTTAGCAGGTCCTGGAGCATTGAGTTAGTCCTAGTTTCTGGCACTGGCCTTGAGGTAATTAGGGGAAGCAGATGAGGGTCTGTACTTGAAAAGCACAACCCCTGGAGAAGACAACAGAGAGGCAGGAGGCCGAGGAAAGGTGGCTCAGGAATGCTGTTGGGTTGTTCAGAACAAGATGTGAGCAGCATGTGAATGCAGGCAGACTTTAGATCATCTAGTCTATGGAATCTGGAAACATGGCTAAAGTAGTAGGCACTTAAAAGAAGTAGAAAGAAAAACCAAATAGACAGATGGATGGATGAGTAGATGGATAGATGGCTTCCATGCTAACAGTTTCTGGTAGTCTAGAGATGGCACTGAAGCACTTCAGTTTTCCATCCTTTAGTTTTTGTACATTCCAAATATGGGAAAACAGAATTTGTCCATAAAGCAATTCTTGGAAAAACTTGAGAAATAACCACAGTTTTCTTCCATAGTCTGGCTAGAGTAGATATATTTTACAGATGCCCCTTATTCATGGTTTTTCCTTCTAATTATGGTTAAACATAAAACTCGTAATGTAGTTCTAAGGGGGGGGAGTATGGAATTTGTGTTCACCATCTCAATAAATGCAATAAAAACTGCAATATTCTGGTTTTGAAGAGCTTATTTGTACTGATGGAGTCCCAGTTCTGAAGTGGAGTGTTCAAAGTCAGAGAAAATAGAGGATTGGAGAGAACTGAGGGGTTCAACAGTTTCAGAATTAGCCACACCAAGTCTGATCCCCTGAGTCCCTGATGCTGAATGTGCATACCTTTACCTTTCTTTCCTATCTGCTGCAAACACCAAATTTTAGCCTCCAATCAACAAATTGCTGGTGATTCCAATCTAATGCAAAGATATTCCAAAAGGGAGGCACACTTAGGAAATAAAGTCTCAGGCACACCTCAGAAATCTCCCTGTTGTGTGTACCCCACTTTTCGATAAATTTTATGTGATTTGGGGGGTTGACTCTTAGTTTGGCATCACTAGTCTTATTAAGAACACCCTGCTTGCTTACGTAATTCAAATAAACACAAATACAAAAGGAGAAACAATTGCATTTCTTAGATGGAAGACAGCGAACCATTGTTGCTGTTGCGATCTCATTTTGCATGGTTCTGTTCTGCCACTGGAATGGGATTGCAGACATTTGCAGGGCTGAGAAAGCAAATGTGAGGCCACTATTTCCACTGCTCCCATAAGGAAGGCCACAGGGGCTCATGTAGCTTGGCCTTTAGCTGGAAGCTAATAAAAAGTGGGAAAATAAAACACATTATTGCAGTCAGTACAAGAGAGGTGATACTCGGTTAAGCAGGCCAAAAAGTTTATGGCCTATTTTGCAGGCCCCAGTTCATTAAGCGTCCTGTTGAAAACTGTGCTGGTTCCAAGTTCTAAATGAAGTGAACTCTCCTGACAGTGAGACATTTGGGTAACTTCAGACTTTAAACCTCCATCGTTTTCCCCAGAGGGCATCAGAAACTGGACTAAGCTAAGCAAATGTTGGCTATAGGACACAGGGAGCAGATCAGCCTGCCCAGTCCTTGCTGATGGGAAATGTACCATGGTTCCCTTATGGGGGTTGGGAGCCCTATGAGACTTGAGAGCCATCTTGGCCACTGTCTCCAGCCCCAAATACAGAAATCACATCTTCTTGAAATGTTAGCTTACCATGTGCTGTCTTTGTGCTGGGCTCACTATAGCAGCAGCACCATGCCACCTCTGAAGTTACCACCCTGTCTTCATTTTGCTCTGTCACTGCCCTTGTCCCAGAGTCCCCTTTGTATCTCATTGCTGGACAAATTTTCTAACTTGAAGGAAAACTTCTAATTTCCTTTGCTTTCTTAGGCTCCTGCAGACAACAAAGGCTTCCTTTTTTCTCCTTCAGAGATGAAGCAGATTTGGCTCAGCAAGGACGGACAGTTTCTTAGCCTCAGGAAGGGACCCTTGGTTTTCTATCCACATGACCCTAGTAAATGGTGGGCATAGAGAAAGGGCCAGGGACCTTACTCACAAACACTTGTGACAAATGTATCTCCTCATCCATCTTTCCTGACCTGTAAGTCCTTAAAAACAAACATGACTCCTGCTTTGGCGCCATTTTGCCATTAAACTCCATTCCTTGATCCCAGACCTCAACCTTCTACTTCCATAGAGGCCTGGGACCTATGTATGATCTTCCAGAATAACTTTTCTTTCTTGATTTCCTTAAAAATGTTTTACATTAATCCCCAGTACCTATTTAAAGTATAGTTTCAGGTGATTCTGATGCATAAACGCAGATTGAAACCTTAGAATAATGTCTCTGAATACTGTTCAGTAGTTGTTGAACTGAAATCATGCATTGCATTTACTGGATTAGTCTGACTACAAACTAGGCATTAAGAGATATTACAAAATTATTAATAGTTTTTCCTAAGTGTGATAATAGTATTGTGGTTGTTAGAAGAATTTAAATACATACTTGTATAGCTCAGGATGGCTAAGTCCTATAGAGGAAAACATAAATAATTTAATCTGGAACTGGGATGTAGCTCAGTGGTAGAGCTTGCCTCCTCAAATGTTGAAGTCTTAGGTTCCATCTTCAGTACCAAAAAAAAAAAAAAAGAAAAAGAAAAAAAATTGAATCTAAATGAAGGGTATGTGGGTAGGTATTCATTATATTCAACTTTTTTCAAAGTTTGGACATTTTCATAATAAAAAACTGAAGTAAGGAAACAGTGAAATAAAATACTTCCTATAACTACAATTATGTTAATAAGAAAAAATAAAACCTTTATGAGATAAAATTTTTCCAGGTTAAGATTATGCTAACCATTCAGAAATCTAAAAGAAAATGGGCCCAGAAAGTGATGAAGATCTGTACACTGGGGTGATAATAGGTTGTGAGGCCAAAGACTGTGTCTTACATTATGGGGGTGGGTGTCATTTGCAACAGAACTTGGGGATAGGAGTTTGGGAAGGTTGGTCAAATTGTTTCCCTGGCAGTTTCACTGCTAAAAGTCCACTAAGCAAATAAGAAAGTGAAGAGGTTAAGACATATGCCTAAAGTTATTTGAAGTAGCACAGTGAAAGAGAAAGAGAGAGGAAGGAAGGGAGGAACTGTCCTTCAATAGGGGCTGATCTAGTCATAGGGTGAAATAATATTATAATAAGGTTATAATTTGATGAAGAAGAAAGGAGTTCAAACTTTTTAAATTTTTTTTTGGTTGTAGATGGACACAATATTCTTATTTATTTATTTATTTTTATGTGGTGCTGAGGATTGAACCCAGTGCCTCACACGTGCAAGGCAGGCGCTCTACCACTGAGCTACAGTTTCAGCCTGAGTTCAAACTTTTAACACAAAGAAATATAAGTGTTTAAGGAGATGGACATTGTAGATACCCCGATTTTATCATTACACATTGTATATGTGCATTAAATTACCACACCATACCCCATAAAATATGTAAAATCATTTTGTGTCAATTAAAAAGAAAAAAAACTTAAGGATATAGATCTATACATGTTAACTTGGAGAGATGCCCACAGTTGAAAAACTATCATAGACAGACAGACAGAAGCAAACAAGGAGAAACTATAGCTCTTGTGGGGGTTTTTGTTTGTTTGTTTGTTTGTTCTCTAGTTCATGTTTTTCTGAAATTTTTTAAATGATCATTTATTACATTTGTATTAGAAAAATAAAAGTCCATTTCCTTTCAGTAACTAAAAGGATACAACCTTTCTCACCCAGAGCAAATTAGTGGGGACTCAACAGGTGGCCCTGCCTGTGCCCTGGAAGAGAAGGAATGGCTAGTGACAGAGTTTATGCTCCCACTTAGCCCGGACTGACAGGACAGGGCCACCAGACCTCCTTCCAGGGCTTGAGGAGTTAACCATGTGTGCAGTCCTCAGCTTCCCTACAATGAGGGTACATACTGCTATGATCCTGCTCTCCAGGCATGCCACGCTACATTTCATAGTTTGAAATTGTGCCATCCAGTCTGTCTCTCCACAAACAAATGGAATATTTTGAGCTGCCAGCATTTGGAGGCTCACAGCTTGCATCTTTTTATGAAGAAAAATAAACACTGTGTATCGTAACAACCAAGTTATGATGGATTAAACATGCCTGGGATGGAGAACCATTTGCATGGTCCAGGCCACAGACTCAGAACAGGCAGGGGCTGGCTGGACAGTGATGTAGAACAGGCGTCAGGCGGGCAGACGCAGGAAATGTGTGGGAACTATATGTGGACATGCCATCAGAGAGGACACTCTTATCTGGTCACGTCCCCGTCCTTCCTGAAGAAAACAAGACATGCGTTGTTTATTCCAATGGTGACAATCAGTGGTGGCATCCAATTCCCTCTGTGCTTCCAGTCACGATTCCAATGATTCAAGCCACACTCCTCCCTCCCAGAAATCCTTAGGTTGCTCTGGAGACTAGAAAGAACCTCAAACCATTCACACATCATTTTCCAACTCATTCCTTAGGACAACTGCTCTTCTGATGGACCTCACAACAGTGGTTCTCAAAGTGTGGTCCTCAAACCATCAGCAGCAGTGGAGAACTTGGGAAAAATGCAAATGCTTAGGCCCCACCCCAGACCTATCAAAAGGTGGGCAGAGGGCAAAGAACACATGCCAAGTGAATCTACACTCATTTGCAAACTTTCCAGAAGTTTCTCAGTAAGTTCTACTTACATCTCTTTGGCCAGAATTGGGACATTTGGCCACTACTCACTGCAAGGCAGATTGGAAATGGAGCTTTTTATTTGAGCCAACTAGCATCACACCAACTGCCCAAATAAACCAGATTCTATCTATAAGGAAAAAGGGAAGGAAGGCTATTAAGTTGAAAAAAATGCAAATGCTTACCTCCTTCTTCCATCCCTTACAGCAGAAGGACTGAGGAGAGGAGAGAGCTCCCCCACCATCTATGCATGTGTCACCTGCTTCCAGATTCCCAACTTCATCCTGAGCAGGAGCTTCAATGGACAGGAGCAGACAAGAGAGTTATCAGCCCAGCAAGTACAGCCAGGTCTGAGAAAAGGCCTCTGCTTAACTCTCCAAGCATCTCCTTCATCCACACATTTTGCATGAGTCAGATTGAGCATCTGGAGCTGCTCCAACATCTGAGCCTGTCCCTCTCCAGCTTTTTGCACATACTGTTCCTGCTGCTTAAGATTCTCTTCTCAGGCTTCAGAGCCCAGTATTCTTCTCCTATGTCACCAGATTAAACATAGATTCCTCCAGAAAGACTTCCCTTATCACTCAAGTTCAAGTAAGAGGCCATCCTCTGAGTTCCCTTTACCCAGCTCTCCCAGAGCTCACCAGAGCCTGCTTAGCCATCATTCAGTAGTGCCTGTCCCCACTTCCCTAAACCAAAGACCCAAGACTGAAGCCTGACTAGCAGATGAAGCAAGCAGATTGAATATAAATTCCAAGAGTAGACGAGTATCCTTTTAAGATGAGGACACTCTTTTGTTTCTAATGGGGAGGTGGAGACAGCTTATTATCACATACCCAGAGAGCACTTAGATTGAACCAACTGTCCCTGGGTACCGTGATCATGGATTGGCCATTTTTGAGACTCTTTCTTTCATTAAAAAAAAAGTTACTGGGCTATAGATGCTGCTCGAGCAGTGAGCAGAACAGGAAAAAAAAAGCTGAGTACGTCTCCAGATTTTGCATAATATGGAACTTACCTCTACCCCTCTACCTCTACCCAAAGATGACCCAATACTCCATTTGAATGAACCTGAAGGATATGGCTTTCTGTTTCCCACTCTGAGAATAACATCTTGCCTCTCCCTTCTCCCTGCCCTGGGTTTCAGAGGAAAGCACAATTTTCCCTTAAAATGATAATTAACTGTCTCCACCTCCCTGCAGAAAAAAAAAGACAAAGGAGCAAAAGTTAAATAAGATATTAAAGAACGCAATTCTCACCAAGAGGTCAACAGACTCCTCAGAATTTCCCAGGTAGCCCTTTGCTGTGGTTTAAATGATGGTGCCCCTCCAGATATCACGTTGAAACTGACTCCCCAGTGCAACAATCTTTAATATTTGTGATCTTGGAAGCCAATTAAGTTATAGGGCTATGACTTTATGAATGATATTAGCACCCTAACCACATGGTTTTAGGGAGACCTCCTCCTTATCTGTTTCTCCCTCCATGACAGGACACAGTATTCTCCCTTCCTGAGAATTCAGCAACAGGTCTCACCTTTGGAAGCAAAGAGCAGCCCTCACCAGACACCAGTCTGGCTGGCACCATGATCTTGGACTTCTCAGGATCCAGAACAATTAAAAATAAATTTCTATTGTTAATTATCAGTCTGTGGTATTTTGTATAGCAGCACAGACAGACTAAGATACTCTATCAGAAATCTAAATTCCAAACACAGACCTGGATTTTTCTGGGAATATCAGGCAAAAAATGTTTGACATAACTCCACCAGACTATTTACAACCCCAAATGGAAAAACCAAATTCCCAGAGCCTCCAGCAAGTGCATTGACTACGTCAGCCTCTCACTCATCCACATGTAGTGTCCCTATTTTCTGAAAAGAGATGAGATTCCCTTCCAATGGTAATAGGAAAAAAAATCACAGCTATACTCTTTTCTTTCTTCACCACATATTCCTATGAACTGATTTTTGCTCTGTGCTTTTTTTCATTTAAAGGCAGCAGGTCAGAATTAGTTTGGGGAATCTTTGTCACATTTGTTCACTAATAAAAATTAGGGAAAAATAAGATATGGTCATGGAAAAACGCAAAGCCAAAAAAAGGAAAGGATTAATATTTGTTTAATACCTAATATATATATAATGCACTAATAGTTGTTTTCATTCATTATCTGATCAACACCCATGATCTGTTGAGGTAGGTATCACATGAGAAGAACTGGCACTAATTTCAGTTCTACTTCAAGTATCATTAGCAACTGATTTATTTTATTGATGAGATGATAGACCATAGAGAAGTTTAGTAATTCATTCACTATCCACAGCAGAGGGAGATAATTCTAATATGATTCCATTTTTTCTTTTCACAACTTTAACATGACCAGCTTTCTGCTCTTCTGTAACACAAAGCCCAATTTGCTATCAGAAGGACCCCTTTCCCCTACCAATTGCTCATCCACAGTGATCCAAGCTTCTGGTTGGTAGGACCTTTCATATCTTTTTGACAAACCACAGGAGACAAAGCTGCTCTGGACACAGTTTGAGCTGCAAAGATTTTTGGAATAAGGAATTTAAAACTCACTTTAAAAAAAAAGATCTCAACTCAGAAACAAATAAAAAGAATTTTTCCACTGTGGTGGACTGGAATATCTGGACAATTTTCCCAGCATGTGACATCATTTTTCTTCCAGATTTCCAGGTTAAAAATAGTCCACAAAGCCTTTGAACCATTGTCTTTTTAAAACACAATATGGATTGTGTGTGTGTTTACCACTTTGAAGAATCGCTTTGTGACACGAGACATGCTGACAAGCTGTTCTGAAGGCATGACTGATGCTCCGCAGGACCCATAGACTTGTTGAACTTAAACAAAACACACACATGGCTCCTACATGGTGCAGCCGTTCCAAACTCAGCACAAGACCCCCATTTTCTCTCTCTTACACAGGTAGATCAGGGGCATGCCTGATCAGGCAGAATTTTAGGAAGCTGCCCTATTCTAAGTGCTTTCTCATCTGGATGGACTGCATGTTCTGCTCAAGAAAGACTCATGTAGGTGACCTCTCTAGGCTCTGTAAAGATGAGGTAGTAGGACTCCTCCACCTTAGGGCCTTACCAAGGGCTTTCCCTCTGCTATCACTTAATATGTGCAGAGCAGTTTGCTGAGAGATATGTGAGATGTCTTGTGGAGCCAAGACACAATGGGAGCCCAGGGACGGGGCCTGGTTTGGATGTCGTTTGTCTCACAATGTTCATGTGCTGGAGCATTGGTCTCCAATGCAGTAGTAGGGCTTGGTGGAAGGTCCTAGAGGTTCCACCCTCATGAATGGACAATGCTGTTTCTCAGGAGTGGGTCAGGTCTGGCAGGAGTGGATCTTTTCCCATTAGAGTGGGTTGTTTTAAAAACAGCAAGCCTGATCCCTCCCTAGCCTCCAGTTTCCTTGCTCATACACATGCCCCTTCTGTGCCATTTCCCTTTCCACTTCTCCACCGTGTTGTGGTATATAATCAGGAGCTCTTACCAGGAGACTGATACCTGCACCATACTGTTTGGTCCTTCCAGCTACCAGAATTTTGAGCCAAATAGACATCTTTACTAAGAACCCAGTCTTGGGAATTTTGTTCTATCAATATAAAGTGAACTAAGGAGGACTGGGAACTGACCTATGTCTTTGAGGTTCACAGTTTAGAGCCCCTTGATTATACTGCAATGCCTTAGCCAAGATCAGTAGGCTCCCCATAAACTCAAATTAATAGTAAGCAGGGCATGGACTTCCATGACTAAGTCTCACAGTCACCTGCTGGCTGTCCCTGGCAATGACTCCACACCCAGGCCCTTTCCTCCTTAGGATATCTGTGTCCAACCTGGATCCATAGGAGAGATGACAAGAACCAAATATGAGGAGTAGTGGTTGGCCTTCTTACCAGAGTATAAACCCAAGGGTTGAAGGTGTATATCCTCTGGGCAGCAGTCACTCCTGAATGTCCCTCCAGAGTCCTTGGTCAGACCCAATATGCCAGCTTGGTTAACTTTTTCTGAGCATTATCAGGCATAGCCAGAAGGAAGTGGTGAATCAACAGAAGAAGTTCCCCAGATTCTGTGTAAAGGCAACTGGAGATCCAATTCAGGATGTCCACCCTCCATGGACTGGTGGTCCATCAAGAAGAAGCACCCCTGTAGAGAACCACCAGCTGCCTTCTCCCCTCACTTCTCCCAAAGAACCCAGAAGAGGAGCCCCAGGTTTGAACTCATGGTAAGGAATGCCTGTCTGCTCCAGCTTCCCAACACTGCCTTTATCCTTCCAGAGACACGGGACTCGCCCTTCCTTGGTCATTTTATTCCACCTCTAGTCATTTTATTATACTGGGTCTGAATCCATCAACCCTCACACTTTCACCCTGAACCTACAGGGCCCACTGAGACCAGTACAATCTTTCTGATATACCTATCATTAGAGCATCTCTTAACTTTATGGAGAATAGGGATGAAGCAGTTTTCTTTTGGTGCAGTTTTTTTTTCCAATACTGCTACACCAAATTGCCCCTTTCCTTCCTTTGATGACATTTTGTGCTCATACTATAGATTTAACCTCAAATCCAACCTAAGCTTCATCTCCCTCCTCCAGCTCTAGCTTGAAAGACAGACACCCTGAATGGAGGGGTCACAGTCCACCTCAGAGTCCTCCTTTTTGGGATCATGCTCCTCTTGCATGTTGGAGTGAGGAGATAGGAGATGGGATTGAATAGTGTTTCTTTCCTCCATTGGGTTGCAACGTAGTCTTCATCCTGATGAATGCCTCTACTTCTTGGCCTAAGAGTGAGAGACAAGATTTGGCCCTGGCTGTAAGATTTCCTATTGACAGTGGAAGCTGTTGGTGCCCTCTGGGGTTGATATTTCAGAAGGTGTGCATCTGAATCCTTCAGCGTATCCTATGTGATCCTCTACATGGCACAGCTCCTTTCAGTCCTTCTAGTGCCCTTAGTTTGTGCCACCAGAATACATCCCATTGCCCTTTAGGAAATCTGGTCCACCCCCTGGGCCACACTCAAGTAGAACACTGGAAAATCTTCTCAAGCCCAGCCGTCTGCCACAGGACCCCTCCCTGGGCCCATGGAAACACCTCTGCCTCATCTTTCCTACAGGGTCCATAGGCTCAAGCTTTGTTCACCAGTAATCCCATATCCATTAGAGGCACAAGTAAGACCACATTTGGAGAAAAGAGGCTGAAAATCCCACATTCCCAGCCATTAGGGTTTACATATGAGGAGTCCCTTCAAAGCTCTTGAGTCAATGGAGGAATGTTCAGAGGTAAAGTGATTAGATTGTTAGAACTATAACCTAGTCAGTCCTAATTTGAATGGACTGACTGGGTAGTAACTGTAGGCATGTGGGGCTTGGCCAGAGGAGATGGGTTACCGGGGGCATGCCCTGGAAGGGTTCATTTTGCCTGCAGCCCCTTCCCAGCTCCTTCTCTGTGTTTTCTAGCCACCTTAATGGGAGCAACTTTCTTCTGCCCTGCGCTGTGACCATGATGTTCTTCCTCATCTTGGGCCTAGATCAAGGGATTTGGCTGTTAGTGGACTGAGACTTCTGAAACCATGAGCCCAAATAAATTCTCCCTCCTCTAAGTTGTTCTTGTCAATTATTTTGGTCAGAGCAATGCAAAGCTGACTAACACACGAGCATTAAAAAGTGAAGATGGACAAAACCACTCCAAGAAAATGGCACATTGTAATGGATTAAAAAATTAAGGGAAGGAAGAATATACAACTCTGAGTGCTATGAAGTTATGTAGTTCTTTTCTAAGAACATTCATATATGGCAAATAGCTCCATGCAAACCTGGACACCAATACTTGCTGAGTTATTGGGGCCCAACTCTGTCAGACAACTCCCCAGACCACCTGGTTGTCATAAAGGACAGCATTGGGCTGCCCAATGAGCTCATCTGTTATGAAACTATTATTCCACACTGAGTTTTAACTACCTAGAAAGCCTTAAAATTCAACTCATTCTAAACAACTTAATGAACAAAGTATATTTTCCCTATTTTCATACTCTCATAACTTGGAAGGGAATTAAATAAACGTTCTACATGCTTGCCAAAAAAGCAAAAAGCATCACCTTGAGGCTGAAGCCAAGCATGAGAAAGTTTAACTCAAGCACCGTGAGAGGTGGTTCTTTCTATTAAAGCAGTCGTGTCACAGTTTCACCAGTTATGTGTGGCACTCATCTCACGGTAGCCTTGGAGGCTGCCATTTGATCATTTTCTCTCCTCTTTTTCACCATGTTCCTACTCTGTATTAGTTTTCTGTTGCAGCCCTAAAAATGACTACAAATTTAGTAGGTGAAAACAACCCTAGTTTATTATTCTGAAGTATTTTCAAGTTGGGTATCTGGGCACAGTGTGGGTTAGTTGGTTCTCTGTGTAATCTCACAGGGACAAAATCAAGGTGGCATGGCTGAACCCCTTTCTGGAGGCTCTGAAGTTGAACCCACTTGCAAGTTCATTCAAGTTGCTGGCAGAATTCAGCTTCCACGTAGGACCAAAGTCCCCCTTCTCTTGCTGGCAGCTGGTAACCCAGGTCACTTCCAGTGTATGCGTGTGTGTGTGTGTGTGTGTGTGTGTGTGTTGCAGAGGACAGAGTGCGGTGGAACTTGGGGCTTTGAACAAGAATGGACTGACAGTGCAGTAACTGTAGGCATGAGCGGCACGGCTAGAGGAGGTGGGTCACTGGGGGCATGCCCTGGAAGGGTTCATCTAGCCTGCAGTCCCTTCCTTGCTCCCTCTCTCTGCTTCCTGGCCCCCAGGAGGTGAGCAACTTTCTTCTTCCCTGTCCTGTGACCATGATGTTCTTCCTCATCTTGGGTAGGCAAGGGCTCTACCACTGATCCACAGCCCCCAGCATCTACTGTCAGTTTCTTACAGATACCTGCATCCTGTGGCTCCTGGCCTACCTCCTTCATCTTCAGAATTTTGCTCTCTGTGTCATCTTTCTCAGGCTTCTGCATTTTAAGGGTTTAGTGATTACACTGGCCCCATGAAAGATAATCCAGGATAATCTATTTTAAGGAAATTTGATTAGTAACCTTGAATCAATCTGCAAAGTTCCCTCAGAGCAGTACCTAGGTTAGTATTTTAAGGAATGATCAGGGACAGGAATCTTTGGAACATCTTTAGAGCTTTGTTCACCACACTCTTCCTATTTACTAAAAAATTTTAGTTTATTTTTCTTCTTGCATAGATGGAGATCCAATCGATTTTAGTACAGATTTTTGCTTCCCCTAGACTCTTTTGAGGGATATCTAAATTGTAGCACCTCTGCCATTTAGATAGTTCTCAACTTGCTATTCAACAGTGTAGGCTGGAGTTGTGGTTCTGGTAAATACAATGACTATCACCCGCACACACCATTCAGATCTGCCAAAGACTCACTTTCCTCCGTTGTAAAACAGGGAGGATATTACATCACTTGGAGGGTTGTTATTACAATTTAAAGAAGTGATATATTTGGAAATGCTTTGTAACTCTAAACTGCTTTACATATGGTGTGCACATAGACATACACACAAAAATTAGATGTGGTTCAAACATCACCTCTCTGTGAAGTGTTGTCCAGTTCCTCAAGGCAGAATCAGATGTCCCCAGAGCTCCTGGATCATGCCTCTAAAATACACTTGTTTAATTCTACTGGGATTGTTTATTCATCCCATTAGACTCATCTCTTCAGGGTAGGGACCACATCTTATTTGCTGCCATCTCTATGGCACTGAGCATAGTTCCTAACAGAGTTGGCACATAGCACACACTATAAAAAAGACAACAGCCCTTCCTACCTGTCCCAGTGCTAGCAAGGAGCTGGGCTTCTACCAAATGACCAGAGGCCATGGGCATGGGCTTTGAAGCATCTTAAAGGAAGCCAGGATCTGCTTGGGAAGGTAAACAAAACTAGTGCTTAACATTCTTGGATCTTCCTCTCCCAGTTAGTGATATACATCAGCACACACCACTTCTTGTTTTTAGTTTTACCTTTTTACATTTCCACAAACTCTTACCTCAGATTTCTCACAGCAATTAATAAACTTTCAAGTCAAAAAGATTGATCTTGATGTCTCTTTATCTCCTTTACACACCCATCATCAAGTCTAATTGTCTCCAAAGGATTCCTCAAGTCCCAAGCTTTGGAAACCCCAATCTTTTATAATGGGCAGTAAGCAGGACTGCCTAACTTTGCCCCAGAGACTGTCATTGTACACGTGAACAAAAACGTATGCCCTTTGCTTGAGAAGAAGACAATAAGCCTACATCCCCAAGGCAGTTTTCTATACAAATATCCTTGAAAATATAGACCTGAATAAAAGCCATCAGTGCCTCTGCTTATGAGATATATAGGAGCAGAAGATACACATGAGATAAAATCCCTGCCTTCTCCTTAGGCTACCCCACTCACAAAGTCAGATCTTTCTCCTTCTACTCCAAACTCAGCAACATCAAAGACAGAAGCAGAAGATCCTAAAGATCTAAAATAATAGTAGGACCTTGGGTTTCCTCACTCCGGCTAAGGGGTGGCAAAGCTCCAGGGGGGTACAGGAAGGAGAAGAGAAGGGAGAAAGAAGGCAGATTTCCTGTGGGATACTATTAGGAGGCTGACACAAGGAAGCCTTACCCACTGCACTGTCCCCAGAGGTGGGTAAGACAAAATAAGGGCCTGGTTTTCATTATACTCACTCTCCCTCTGCTTTCATCAGCTTTTGCATTACTGTGACCAAAGGACCTGACAAGAACAATTTAAAGGAGGAAAAGTTTACTTGGGCTCATAGTTTCATAGGTTCCATTCATGGTTGGCCAACTCCACAGCTCTGGGCCCAAGATGAGGCAGAACATCATGGTGGAAGGGTGTGGTCAAGAAAAGCAGATAAGGACTGGGGTTGTGGCTCAGCGGTAGAGCACTGGCCTAGCACGTATGAGGCCCTGGGTTCAATCTTCAGCACCACAGAAAAATAAATAAATAAAATAAAGGTATTGTGTCCAATTACAACTAAAACATAAATATTAAAACAAAAAAAGAAAAGCAGCTCAGAACATGACAGCCAGGAAGTAGAGACAGTTCTACTCACCAGGGACAAAGTTCTGTGGATTGTACCAATGTCATTTTCCTGGTTTTGATACTGTATATTAAATATGCAAGATGTTACCATGAGAGTAACCAGATGAAGGATATGAAAGCGTGGAGGGGGGGTGGGGGAACAACCACCTTTAAATCTGTTATTTCAAAACAAAATAGAATTTTAAAACAATCTCACCAGTCTCATTTCAGTGAGATATTGGAAGTCAGTGGAATTAATATATACACTCAATCCCCCACCTTTAAGCATAAGTCCCTCCAGTCTCTTGAATTATACTTAATTTCAAAATATCTATCAGATGTACAACATTCTGTTGGAAGTAGTAAGTAGGAAGTATCAATTGTGCCACAAATAATGCTGAAATTGAAAAGAATAACTGGATCTCATTCACTAAAAAAATGAAGCTCATACTTAACATTGCCAAAAATATCTTCCATTTATACAAGAAACAAAACTCAGAGAAATCTCATATATAGTTTAACAGGAAAAGTTGGGCTAAATCACTAAATGACAGACCTGAAGGATTTCAGAAACTTTCTATTCAAAACTATTACTTTATAGACTATGTGGTTTGAATATAAGGTGTTCCCCCAACGCTCCTGTGTTAATGCAGGGATATGCAGAGATGAAATAATTAGATGACAAGAACTATAACCTAATGGGTCCCTCCTAGTTTGAATGGACTAATAGGAGCTAACTGTAGTAAGTGGGGCATGACTGGAGGAGACAGGTCACTGGGAGCATGCCCTGGGAGGGTGCATCTTAACTGAACCCCTTCCCTCCTGTCTCTGCTCCCCAGCTGCCATGAGTTGAGCAGCTTTCCTCCACCATACCCTTTGTCATGATGTCCTGCCTCATCTTGGGCCCAAAGCAAAGGAGTCATCCCACCATGGACAAAACCGCTGAAACTGTAAGCCAAAGTAAACTTTCCTCCTCTAAATTGTTCTTTTTGGGTATTTTGGTCACAGCAAAATTTGACTAACACAGAAACTGTACCAGAAGTGGGTCATTACTATGACTAACCTGACCATATGGTTCAAAAACCTTTGGAGTTGGTTGGCAGAAGTTTGGAAAAGTTTGGATATGCAACCTGGAGAAGCTCTAAAATGTGGTAAGCAAAGCTTAATGGGCAATTTTTGTGGGAGTTCAGAAGACCAAAATGCTGACACTAAAGACTGCTTATGAGATTTCAGAAGGAAGTGAGGACTCTATTGGGAATTGGACTAACAGCCTGTGTAGGTCAACTTTGCATCACTGTGACCAAAATACCTGACAAGAACAACTTAGAGAAGGAAATGTTTATTCGGACCTCGTTATTTCAGAGACGTCAGTCCATAGAAAGCCAAGTCCATTACTCTGGGCCCAAGTTGAGATAGAACATCATAACTGGTGGAGGAAAGCTGCTCACTTTATGGCAGCCAGGAAGCAGAGAAGGAGAAGGAGGTAAATAGCCACAGGGAAGAACCATCCTTCCAGGGAGTGCCCCCAGTGACTCACCTCACCTCCTGTAGCCAGGCCCCACCTACCTAGGGTTACCACCCAGTCAGTCCATTCAACTGATTAGGTTACAACTCTTGTGATTTAATCATTTTACCCTGAATATTCCTATATTAACACAGGAGCTTGGGTGAGATACATCATATCCAAACCATAACAAAGCTTTTCATGCTAAATTCCAGCAAAGAATTTTGCCTGTGTCCTGAGACTTTGTGTGAGACTGAATTTAATGATGAACTGGAGTTGGGGATATATCTCAGTTGGTAGAGTGTTTGCCTCACATGCACAAGGACCTGGTAGCACCTAAATAAATAAATAAGATGAACTAATTAATATGGTGGAGGAAATTTCATGGCAGCACAGCATTCAGTAAATGGCATGGATTTTTCTGGCAAATTTTAGCCAGGCTTACTGTGAGAATCAGGAGTAAAAAGTAGGGATGAAAAATTGCTAAAACCTAGAGTCTGACCAGAAAAGTGCACATAAAACTGCAGCCAAGGAAAGTGTGGTTGTTGAAGAGATTATGACTACTAAAGATATGCTAATTACTTTGCACAGAGATAGTAGAAAACAAGACCACAGGGGAAATTCCTTTGAGAAAAAAAAAAAAATCCTAGGGACACCATGCTTGCACAGGGGGAAGGCTAGGACGTTGTTTCACTATACTCTGTTACCCAGGCACTCAGCAGCCACTGCAACCAGGATCTCAGGGGCCCAGGTATTAAATGAGCTGGCAGCAGATCTTGGTGTCATCCATGTGGTGCTGTTTCTGCAGGAATGCAGGATGAGTTAAGGGTCACGGAGGCTTCCACTGAGATTTCAAAGGAAGGTTTGGGAAGCCAAGCAAAGTGCAGCAGGGTTGGAATTTCTGTAGGCTGAGAGGGTGATGTGAGACCCAAGGAATGAAAAGATGACAGTAATGTGGACTGTCTGCTGAAAAAAAAAATTGCTGGCTACAGAGAAAGCCAGGATACAACCAGCAAGGCCAAAGGGGCAGAACTGCCCAAGTCCTTTGAAAGCACATCTCACCACCATGTGTCCTAGATACTATATGCAGAGTTATGGGACCGATTTTCCTGGCTGGGTTTTGTTCTATTTTGGTCCCATTCCTTCTATCTGCGCTCCAATTCCTCCCTTTGGAACGGGAATGTGTACTTTATGCCACTGTATATACAGGTAACTTTCTTTTGATTTTTATAGGAGCTCACAGCCAAGAGTTTGCCTTAAGTCTCAGATGAAACTTTGGACATGGACTTTTGGACAATGCTAAAAATGTTAAGACTATGGGACTCTTACAGATGGACTAATGCATTTTGCATTATATATGGACATGATTTGGGGGCAGGCAGAGGCAGAATGTTATGGTTTGGATCCTCCAAAATCTTCTGTGTTAATGCAGGAATATTCAGAGGTGAAATTATTGGGTCATGAGAGCTGTAACCAAATAAGTCCATCCTAGTTCGAATGAACTGGGTGGTAACAATAGGTAAGTGGGGCATGGTTGGAGAAAGTGGGTCATTGGGTCATGCCCTGGAAGGGTTCATTCTCCCTGAAGACCCTCTCCTCTGTTTCTCTGCTTCCTGGCCACAAGAGGTGAGCAGCTTTCCTCCATCATGCTTTTTTGCCATGATGTCCTGCCTCACCTTGGGCCCAGAGCAATGGAGTTAGTCCACCATGTATTGAACCTCTAAAACCATGAGCCAGAATAAATGTTTTCTCCTCTAAGTTGTTCTTGTTGAGTATTTCAGTCACAGAGATGAAAAGCTGACTTTTCATAGATTAAGAAGTGAATTCCAAGGACATGCACTATTTGCCCATGTTTGACTAAGGATTAGCTGGGTCTCCATTCAGTTCTCTCGACTTCCCTAACCAACTCTGCTTAGGAAGCAACGAACCAGCAAAATTTATTAACTGGGAATTTGTTTGCAATTTTGGTGAGAAAAAAAATTATTTGTCCATTTATCTAAGACTGCTAGCTTCAAGAGAACTGTTAATCTGTGAAAATACTGGTTCTAGGCTTAGAATCCTTAGTTGAAATTTAAAGGTCCATAATGTGTTATATGCTTGTTAAATTCAAGCACATGATGTCCTAGGGTAGAATCAATAGTAACTTTGGTTATCCATATAGTTGTGCTTGGCCCTTTCCCTTCTAAGCCCTAAAAGAAACTGAACAATTCCAATTAACTTCCCAGTGAAAGGGTGAGTCCTGTTTCTGAAAACAACTAAGTGGTCTATGGCCATACCATCCTGAATGTGCCCAATCTCCTCTGAAAACAACTAAGTGGGCTTGCTGGCCAGGGGCAGCTAAGGGCCTTGAAGGAGATGGGGTCAGGTATAAACTCATCCCCAATGAAGGCAGTTGGAAGGCAAGTTGAAATGAAATCAGAGCTTTATACCCTTACAATTCATTATTTTTCTTTCTAAATCTAAATCTAATCCTATTACCTACTTGCTTAAGACCCATCCATAGTCCCCCATGGGCCTATGGATATAGCCCCCTGGCACAGCTTTCAAGTCCATTTGTGAACAAATTCCACTCAATTCTCTTCACCTACCAAACTCCACCCCCCTGCTCATCTTGTTCCCTCTGCCTGGAATCTCTAACCTCCTTCATCTGTCCCCATGCCGCCCACTCCTTAGCTGCCAACCCCCTTCCCCACTTGCTATAATTCCCCAGGTCCATGATAGGACTAGTCATCCCTCTGTGTCCAATGGCACTCTGTCTTTCTCCAGGCACATGATGTGTTGTTATGTTGCATCATTTCATTTACTGAAAGTACAACTACCTCCTCCTTGGGATTCTGAGTTCTCTGAAATAAGGACCATGTCTTCCTAACCTTTTATATTACTTTTCCCTACTTTGTGACTTATAAGTGAATGAATGCTCAAAATTAAGAGCTGCCAACCTAATAGGCAGATATTCTACATTTCTCAAACCTAAAGGCAGCCACTATTTTCATTCCCAGAGTAGAACAATCAGATCAGGTCAGTAGTAGGAAAGAAAATCTTTTCATTTTCGGATAGACCTATAACTTCTAAACAAAGAACAGGAGCATCAAAGATAAAGTTTGAGGAGAAAATCAGTCCTGAGGAATTTAGTACAATTTTGCAAAATAATAAAAATCTTAACCAGTAATTGAACAATGACTTGACACTTTGTGCTTTTTGAAATATATAATGTACCAATATGACCGCAGACCAGTAGTGAGATAACTAGTGTCATTGAAAACTCCATTACCAAAAATCCCATTTGCTCTGGTTTCTCATTTCACATGAGCTATCATCTTGCTGTTCTCCTGTAACACCACTTAAAAGCCTCATTATTAGGAAAAGGGAGTACACATTTGGACAGATGGGGTGTTTGCAATTATATTTTAAGGTGCTTCCCAAAGTTATAAAGTCGAAGCCATAAATGACATGATGGGCACATAATTGTCAACAGAATATGA
Source organism: Marmota marmota marmota (assembly GCF_001458135.2). Classification (NCBI taxonomy): domain Eukaryota; kingdom Metazoa; phylum Chordata; class Mammalia; order Rodentia; family Sciuridae; genus Marmota; species Marmota marmota. The sequence goes on from NW_025999928.1 coordinate 2,237,425, forward strand.
AACAAGCCTGAAATTAGAGTCAGCTCTGCAGAGCATAAAGGGATGTCCAGCAGAGCACACACATCAGAAATGACCCAATGGGGAAGGGGACCTTAAGGCCAGAACCAGAAAGGTGGGTGACCTCCCCAAGTCACTTAACCTCTCTTTGACTGAATTTCATCTGAAAAGATAATGGGACTTAATGACCTATGAGGCTCCTTTAAGCACTAAAGCTCCTAGAGAGAGACAAAGCAATTCTAAAATATTAAGTAAAATAAATGAAACTGAGCCAAATGGATCACCACCCATGGAGCTCTGCCATTTTATTGAGCTATTATTTTGTGCTGAATGTTGTGCCTATTATCCTACAGATGTAATTGAATCCACACAATAAAGCCAAATCAGCATTTTTGCTATCTTACAGATGTGGAAATTCAGGCTTAGGGATACCCAGATGGCTTGCCCAAGGCCATCCAGCTGGGTAAATCACAGGGGAGCAGGAGATAAATTCAGGTCCGAAAAACCCAACAGCCAAGCTCTTTCAAATAAGCCATGCTTCCTGTTTGTTTATTCATTTGTTTTGGTTTTTTAAGGCATCAAAATGTTCATTATGCACAAATCTCACATACTGTGCTCTTATGTCATAGGCAACTTTTCCTTTTCAAGGCTGTCCCCATAGATTATTTAAATTAGGCTCCAGATCTGGGCCCAATGGCACATGTCCCTAATCTCAGCTCTGGGGATGCTGAGGGAGGAGGATCACAAACTCAAGGCCAGCCTGGGCAACTTAGTGAGACTTTGTCTCAAAATAAAAATTAAAGGGGCTAGGGATGTAGCTCAGTGGTAGAGACACTGCCAAAAAATAAAATAAAATAAATCAGGCTCAACTTATATGACAATATGAAAGATTTCTGAAGGCCATGCAGGGCCTGCTCCCGTTCTGATGATATCCCTGAAGAAGGGAAACGCATGTTTTCCCAGGGATGTTTGGGCCCAGTTTTACCAATGAAGACCACAAAATAAAGGCATGAGTCTGATAAGGACTGAAAAGCTGAATGTACAAGGGTCTCTTGAGTTTGTTCTTCTACTGGAGACACTAACTGAAGTGGCTCCAATGTCCATTAAATGTTGAGATTATTTTTGACCCAAAATGAAGAGGCAATTTCCAGGAAGTTTTTAGCAAGATATAAAGGCTGAGGAACATCTCTTGCCTTCTCTTCCCTCTCTTTGTTATAAATGTAATTGTGGGAATAGAACAAACTTATGAATTGTACCATTTTCCTGCAGCCAATACGTTGTTGCTATTTATTTGGGTCTCTATAACCTCATAGGCTATGACAGTAATGTTTGATGATTTAATAAAATGAACATTAACTCCCAAACGCAGACTAATCTCATGTTAGAAAAGAACACCTATAAAAGGGCATTCTCTGTCCCTTTGAACAAAGTCCAAATCCATAGTTAATAGGAATCCAACCAAGATTCCCAGTTTGGGACAATGAAGCAAACCTACTGTGGATCTGAAGATTCACTAGCAATGCTGATAAGTGGTATGATTAAATACACAGGCATCATTAGAGAAAATTATGGTGAACTTAGACCTCTGGGTGTTTCATATGTACTTATGAACTCCTGCTGGGAACTATTTTCTTGGAGGGTGGGAGGTCATTTATGGGGGACTGAATTCAGGGGCACCCGACCCTGTGCCACATCCCTAGCCCTATTTTGTGTGTGTGTGTTTTTTTTTTTTTTAATTACAGACAGAGTCTCACTGAGTAGCTTAGTGCCTCTCTAAATTGCTGAGGCTGGCTTTGAGCTCCCGATGCTCCTGCCTCCGCCTCCCCAGCCGCAGGGATTACAAGTGCAGGCCCTGCCGGGAACTATAGAACTAAAGATAGTTTGGTTTGTCTTCCCATGTGGACCTGTAAAATGGTACTATTCAACTTTCTACTTCCCTAATTCTGTAAAAATAAGTTTCATCATTCAAGATGACATTTGTATTCAACCTAAAACTTCAATTCTCTGGGCACGGGCTACCTCCTGCTCCATATCAGGGACCTGTCACTGTGGATTCAGCAATAGTTCCAGTTGATGGTCTTCTCTGAGCCCTTCCCACAGGTGGTAGCAGTGGGTGGACCAGGTATATTACTCATTAGTGTCTAAGGCTGGTCTCCACATGAGCCCCTTTGCACTAACTTTCTAGTGCATCCCCAGGCAGGTGCAATAGGACGTGCTTAACTTGGGGTACCTCCTCCAGGAGTATACTCACATTACAATTTTACTGGCGAGTGTTTTTCATCATATAGAAACACTAGATTCACAAAAAAAAAAAAAAATAGCATGGGAAATAATTGTTTTAGAACCACATATTGGCTCTTTCTCAGTCCTTGAACATTTTCCCCAAAACCATGTTCTTTATCCAAATCTAGATAACAGGGCACTTCTTTTTCTCTGTTTTTGCTTTAACAACAAGAGTTTATGGTGGGTATGACTGGGGAAATAGATCACATAGTGGTTGAACATCATTCTTACCTACAAGGAGGCATATGATGGGCTACCCCTGATAAGATAAATATGATGGAACAGAGGCCATCCTGATAATTTCCTGTCTTCAGGGTTGGACTTAAAAGTATACATTCTATTGTTTCATAACACCTGTTCCTTGGTGGTTGGCAAAATGGTGGTCCCATGTCTGTAAGCCCATCCTTGAAACATACTGGATATGAAATCTTCTCCCTGGTCACATCCTGTAGAATCTTTGTAAAAAACCCCATGGTAGTTTTTAGTAGCTGCTTTCTACAACCAACTGATTTTGACATCATTTACTAGCTGTATGACATTAGCTAAATTTTGCATTTGCAAATTGGGGGTAATAATAACTATCATAGGATTATTGTGAGGATTAATAGGCATATATAGATGCAGTACATATATAAGTACACATAAGACTAGACACTCTGAAAATGCTACCCTTTATCATCATCAAAGGGAGAAAAAATCATTCTTTTATTTATTCCAAGTACTGGACATATTGGCATGCTTTGCAGTGGCCTTACTAAAAGGTTTTGTAATTATGATGGACTTATCTGTAAAGAGACAGTGAAACTTCCCCTATAAAATTCATTAGAAGTAGACTGGGGTTGTGGCTCAGTGTTAGAGTGCTCACCTAGCATGCATGAGGCACTGGGTTCGATCCTCAGCGCCACATAAATATAAAATAAAGATGTTGTGTCCACCTAAAACTAAAAAATAAATATTAAAAAAAATTCACTAGAAGTAAAGGCAGGTAGTCTCTGACCTCTTGATACTGTTTAGGATGCCTGCTCACATGCATTTGGCACACACATCCTAAGAATGCTCACAACAGATATCTTCCACAAGGCAGGCATGACCAGTACCCAGTAAGATGGATGGAGTGGCAATTACTCTCTTTAGAAAGGGAGTAGTACTTGCTACTGTGCTTAAACTGAGAGAATTATGAAAATTGAAGGTGATACAAGCTGAGCCTAATCCACCAATAAATAAAAATTTCTTCATATAAGTTTTGCCAGTAACTCTAACAGAAAGTTGGAGTGTTTTGATCATATTCTTTTTTTGTGCTTTTGCAAAAAGGTGATTTACCCTCTAAGATTGCATATGGAAAAATAGAATATTGTGGACTTATTTCTAAAACTTATATCTTGGCCCTCCCACTTACAGTGGTAATGAATCTACAAAATAAACTATCTTTTCAGTAAAAACATAAATCTTTTAAAGAAAATGAACAAAATGTACTTTTAATACATTGGGCAAAATTCTTTCCCCTCACCATCAGAAATCAAGGCAGCTTTTCCAAGACTTAGGAGAAATCAGAAAAGATAGATGGAAAAAGCTTGTAACTAAAACATTACCTATTTTGTTAAACAAAATAAAAGACTCAAAGGCCTCTTTACTTTAAAAAAAAAAAAAGTTGGTTAGAAACAAAAATTGGATGTACTACCTTCATCACAACCATCCATAAAAGAGTGATTTGGAAAATATGAGAATCATTTCATGGGCTAAAAAATGTTTCCTTTGAGATATGCTCACAAAGCACCAGGAGAGTGCTTACCCCATGCCAGATATTTTGTCAGTGTTAGTTCTTCCCATTTTTCTAAGGATCCCTATGGCATGTGGTGATAAACAGTGACATGGTTTTCCAATATGGTTAAACTACTGACACAAGGCTGACAGGCCTGATTCCTTTGCAAAGAGAAAACACAGGCCACTGGCTACCAGAATGTGAGAAGAAGCTCATGGTTATCCCCAATGGACAAAGCCCACCCCACTTTATATTAGCAAGTCCAGGTAGTCACCTGGCCTCTCTGAACCTCAGTACAAAGTGGAAAGCCTAATCATATCTGCTAATAATGTTTGTATGATGCTAAACTAGGTACATTTTTAGGGAAAAAAAATGTTACCCTTAAACTCCTTAAAGGGCCATTCAAATGATAATTATCTATGAATCCTATATCTATGTATGGGTGACAAAGGCATGAATTTGCAGTTCCAAAGTTGGATGGAAATAGCTTTGAAATGGTAAATGAATAATGCTAAGTTTCACTCTATTACCCATGCTGAGGCTAGAGATATCCAACTTCTATCTTTGCATAAGTTTGTCCAATTATGTACCACTCAGCAAAGGGATCTCTGATTCTTCTCAGCTTCTTCCCCAGTCCATCTTACCATGATGTACCATTAAAGAGGAGCTCAACTTCAATATTAATACTCACATTTATGCCCTTCATAACTACTAGAGAGAAATTTCAAGATGCTAAAAAGTTTGCTCTTGGGACATTATCTCTGAACTAATGATAAATATCATCACTGGAGGAAATAATCCCCAAGTTCAGAGAATCATGGACAATAGTGTGGCTCTTTTCAGGCCCAGATAATTTTTTTCTGGCAGACAAAAAAGAAAATTGAGTTTGTCTGATGTGTTTGAGGCAAAAATCTATTGTGCCTGCTAGAGTGTTATTTTGGGTAAAAGAACTCAACCATTCCTTTTAACTTCTCTGAGGACATGTGCTTTGGGTGAGTCATTGCTTCTGGAATGGACCCAAGTTGCTGGCTTTTCAGATAGGTTTCAGACATCTATGTACTTCGTACCACAGTAACAGAAAATTCTTCTCAGAGAGCTTCAACAATGAAGGTGAGTAAACAAGTCCACAGAACTGACACAACCTGAAGTTTGTACAGCTTGATGTGGGGCTGAAATGATAAAAGGATCCAGTTTTTTTCAATGTCTTAGCTCTGTTCCTTCAATATTGGTTCATCTCAGGCATCTTATCTCCTGGATGCACTGTGGCTGCCTGCAACTTTAACCTTAATTACAAGAAGGGTCCTGTTAGCATTGCCATTCAAAGTCCTGATGTTAATTCTGCTTGGATTGGCTTAGCCAACTTACCTACCCCAACCCAATCTCTGTGGTCAGCAGATGAAATGTGCCAGATGGTACCATTCAGGTTGTGTGCATTATCCCAAAGGTGGTAAAGGGCAAGAACACACTGATCTGGAACACTGGTTAAGCAAAGAGAAGTTTGGGTGTTCGGGAGGAAACCACCTAGGCATTCAATCCATCCTGTAAGAGATTTGGATTTTATGTAAGAGTAACAATGGTTTAATTTTGTTTTGTTTTGCTTTGAATAGTTCTTTATGAGGGAGAAATAGACTGGCAAAGGTAGGCATAAACTGAATACTCCTCTCTATTATAAATACATATACTTATCATAAATGGTATCTATGTTTTAAGTATCTATATTTATCATAAATGGTAACAAATGGATATTTTCAGATTTTAAAATTTATCTTTTTATATGAAATTGTACAATTCAATCACTATTTCAATTGCTCTATATTCTGAAAGAAAGAAAAAACATGAATGTCAAATATTTCTAAGAATAAATGTAAGGAAAACAGAGGAAAAAAGAAATCATACAGATGATATGAAGTACCAATGGGAAAGTATAAAAGTAAAAAGTCATGATCCTATAAATAGAATATATAATTTGACTTTAGTAAATATTTATCATTAAACAGTCTAAAATTTCCTACTTTATCCCCTCAGCCAGAGAAAAAGCCATAGAGAATTCAATCTATTTTCTAAGGTATAGAACTTCCAGCCTATTTTAATTTTCAATAACAAGCACCTTTGCATTTTATAATTTCTTCATATTTACCATTTGTCAAAAATATTTTTATGTTGTTTCAAAGTATACCACCAAAATTTGAAAGATCACGCATCATAATTACCCTGACTAGATTTTTGCCATTGCTCACCTGATAATCCCTTGCCACTCTACCAATGATAGCTTTGAAAGGAATGTCCTACATTTGTTATTATACAGGTAAAACTTTCTGAACATTTGAAGCTAAATTTCTTCTTTCCTTCAAACTTAGCTGGGTTTACAAATAGAGAGGTACCACAAAGCCATTGCCACTTCATTGGAGTGTGTGAATATGTACATATACAAATACAAATGAATATCTACAAGGATCACTGTAGTACTCAAGAAATGGTGCCCGCATCCCAGGCTGCAGAATACCTCTGACTAGCCGGAAATACCACAGAAAAGGGTCATTCACTTGGACTTAGGCACTTTTGCTTTGCTTTGCATAGTTCTTTATGAGGGAGAAATAAAGACTGGCAAAGGTAGGCATAAACTGGATACTCCTCTCTATTATAAAATACATATACATAAGTTGCCAGCCTTAGCAACTTAGCACTACATTGTTAGCAGCCTCAAATTGATTTTTTTTTTTTTTTTTACTCAAACGCCTCTAATAACCAGTCAGATTCAGGGAAAATGGTAAGATTTGCTAGAGGAATCCTGGAAATCAGAAAGGATCTGCAATGGAGTGGGAGGAAGGAAGGATCATAAGGCACTACTAATGGTCACCTTCCACCAGTACAGGTAAGTAAAAGTGCTAACTGCCATTACTAAAGGAAAACAACTGGCATGGAACATTTTAAGGCTAAAACTTCATTTGCATAAAGAAAATAAAACTTTCTTCTAGATTTTCTTCTATGTTGCAGGAATTTGAATATAATAAGAGAACTATTTATGTTAATAGTAACATTCTATTGTATAAAGTAGAATAGTGTCCTAATTAAAACAGGTTTTCCTAATGGAAAGAACTACAGTTTACATATGTTATGAAACCTTCCAAAATAGGAAAAAAAAACTCACTCATTTTCAATTAATATTTTGTAACAATTAAAGCATGCATAGGAAAGCAATAAAATTTATAAGGATACATTTATTTTTTCATTACTGTCATTTATTTCTGGCTCATGCACAAAAACAATTCCATTAGTACATTTATTGTATTATCCATTTCAGTGTCTATACCATTATATTAATTTGGATATGTGAAATTGACGAACATCATAATCATTGCTGTTAGCATTCCACCCGAAGCATAACTCCAGGTAATTTATTTGTAATAAGATTCAGACCAATGTTTCCAAATACCACACAAAAACTAGCAAAAGTAGCAGAGACTAATTATACTTCCTGTATTCAAACAAGACTGTGACCATAATAAAAAGCCAAGGTGAGCCATAGGATTTTGCCCTCTCCCTTGCCTAAACACATTTCACAAATTCAGGAAAGATCCTTAAACTTTTAACAGTCCTCACTCCCTGGGGAAAGGCACAGAATAGCATCTCCTTTTGTGGAAAGAACATGGGGCCAAGCTATCAGAGAGCTGGGCTCACATCTGGTTCTGTCTGAGTGACCCTGTGACCTAATTAGACTTCTGTGCAGTAAAGATCAGGGCCTACGATGCTTAGGAAATGATAATGCTAAAAGAGTGCACCAGAGTATGCTAGTGATTTTCAAAATGTGGTCCTGCAGCATTGCCAACTGGCAATTTATAAGGAATGCAGAACTCTTGGGCCCTATTCCAGATCTATACCATCAGCAATCTGTGTTTTGAGAAGTCCTCTTCTGATGAACACCACAGCTTGAGAACCACTGGATTAGATATAAACTACATTTAAGAAATTCAGTGGAGTGCAGTGCATGCCTGTAATCCCAGTGACTTGGGAGGCTGAGGCAGGAGAATCGTCAAGTTTGAGGCCAGCCTCAGCAACTTAGCAAGACCCTGTCTCAAAATGGGAAAAAAGGGCTGAGGATGTAGCTCAGAGGTAAAGTGGTAAAATGCCCCTGGATTCAATCCCCAGTAGCCAAAAAAAAAAAAAAGAAAGAAAGAAAGAAAAGAAAAGAAAGAAAGAAATTCAAAGTCCCCAATGCAAGGTAAATTAAATACATCTAAACTCTCTTCAAAAGATTCAATTTCTGGCCGGGGCAGTGACACACGCCTGCCTGTAATCCCAGCGGCTCAGGAGGCTGAGACAAGAAGATGACAAGTTGAAAGCCAGTCTCAGCAAAAGTGAGGCACTAAGCAACTCGGTGAGACCCCGTCTCTAAATAAAATACAAAATAGAACTGGGGATGTGGCTCAGTGATCAAGTGCCCCTGAGTTCAATCCCCAGTACCAAAAATAAATAAAATAAAAAATAGGTTCATTTTATCAGACCTCATCATTGCTGTATGGGACTGATTTTTCAGGACTACAGTAGTGAAAGCATCTCAAACTTCTTTGGAAATTCTTAAAAATAAACAAACAAACAAATAAATAAAGGAGTCTCAAAGATAAAAATTAGGGCAATTTTAACTAGTAATAGCCAATGAAACTTAATTATACCTCTAATTAGGAAAGTTACAATTTTATATTATTTTTTACTTTCTTATGGTTATGAATAAAACATTTCCTAACTATAAAGACTTTCTCTTCAACCTTGTGAATATGTAATAAAATGTTCAGGTTTGTAACTATAATAAAAGATGTACTTTGTCAATATAAAATTACTAACTGTACACATAAGGGGTTTTTACAATGCTAAAATAATAAATTGAAAATTTGAGTCATTCTGCACAGTATGGTAACTATGGTTGCTTTGACTATCTTGTTTTCTTTTAATTCCTAATTCTGTAAAACTTTTGCCAAGAAAAATTCATACATGGATATGATGGTTGCATAATCTATTCTCTGGTAACAGTATAATTATAATAAAATATGTAATTTTTATATATAAAGATAAAATATTTATAATTATAAATAAGTGATAAATAAATAATGCTTTACCTTGCTAAATTATCCTGATCTTTCCTAAATCAGACTACCACACTAATAGGATTGGTTCAACTTCACAGTCTATTTAATCTTCATTTTCTGAGATTAATAAGAAGTACACTATTTAGAGGAAAAAAAAAATCTCTTTTCAATTGCCTCACACTATGTTTTTAAACATGGCTCCCAAGACATCAAAGAGAATCTGCACTGTGGATGAAATATCCTAAACAGCACAAAGAAAAACAATTGATTTGGAGAATGCATAAATTTGAAATACTCTTTTATAATTTCTTTTCCATTTTAATGTTAAAAACATTCTAATCTAAGATTAAGCAAGGAACATATGTACTAAAACTAAGACCTGAATCCTGGCAAGAATTTATTGTTACAGTTATTTTGGAGGATTTGTACTGTTACAACAGGAACTTAGTTCTTAAAGCACTTATTCAAAAATCACTGGGTTCATTTTATTTTATTTGAAGACAAGTCATTCCTGCAGCAGGAGGGCTAAAACTCAGGAAAACATCACTACAAGATTCACTGCAGTCATCTTGGACTCTGATGTTAGTAGCAGCATGCTCTAAATAAATTCACATCAATAAATCTAATAACATAGCACAGCTCACAATATGCTAAATAAACAATGTACATTTAACATCAGATTGTATCCAAACTGGTTTTACTCTTCTTAATTGACTGCAGTGAAAAATTTTAAGTGCATCCATGATACACAATTTTAGAGAAAAGAGCTGTTTAAATATATCTTTTATGATAGGTACAGGTATACCCATAATACCAAAATCTTTAGGCTTAAAAAAAAACTTTTTATCACTGTGTTCAGGTACTGGATTTTTATAATACTCTCACAAAGTTCTACACATCAAATAATCTAAGCTGGTTAAAAAGGATGACGAAATAAATGCAACATTTAATATAATTTTTATTTGTTTAATTTAGTAAATGTAGAATGTAACGGTTTCAAGGCAAATTCTGGATTATTTCAGTCACAATCCAACAGCATGATTCTGAAGAACAGTTTTATCTTCAATATCTACCCATCTCTACACAAACACACGCATGGAAATCCAAGTACATATATATTAGTTTTCAACAACTCAGGGTTTTCAACAACTCTAGAATTCAGATTTTAAATTCTGACACACTTCAAAATTATCCATTTTGATGCAGGATATAACCATAAGGAGATAAAAATTCATGCAATGATATTCAGGGTTTTTTTTTTTAAGTAAATCCATTATTTGATAATTCAATGCTGTATAAAGTGCATTGATATCTAAAATAAAACAAAGTGCCAATTTTATCATGAATTAATAACATATTTATTGTCTTGAAACCAAACAGGCCCAAGTTACTTCTTGTTTTTTTGATTTTCTTTTTGAGTCAGCTCTCTATAAACTCATTTCCCTCAAATTTCCTGTGTAATAAAAACCAAGATATTTCATTTCTTCTTTGCAGTTAACAAGATATGCCAAAGGGTTCAAGGTAGATATGTTCTTGATAATTCAGAGTCAGAAAGAACTTCTTCTTGAGCAGAAGGTTCATAATCTCCTGAATTTTCAGCCAATTCAATATCTAACTCATCATTACTTTCTGCACTGTAATCAACTTCTTCAAGAAATCGAGGTTCATCTTCATCCAAAACATAAGTGGTAGGGCTGTAGCCAAAACATACGGAACATGTAAGACTTCTTGAGGTTTTAAGATTCTAATACAAGGTTATTCTACCATACTGCATTAACTTTGATTCCAATATGATACAAACAGTTTGCATTAACTTTAAAAAACTTTTATCTAAATGAACAAGTTGAGTGATTTGTAATAGTTGAAAGCTTATATTGAAAATTAGGGGTGACACTCCTTGGTATTTTTCCAAAAGATCAAAAATTGGCATAATACAGTGATATACTTTACAGCAGCTCAATTCACAAGAGCTAAATTATGGAATCAATCCAAAGCTTGTCAATAATGGATTAATAAATTATGGGGTATATATATCACAATATATATACCAGTGTGTGTGTGTGTGTGTGTGTGTGTCTGTAGTCCTACTCAGCCATAAAAAGGAATGAAATTATGGCATTTGCTGGTAAATAGAAGGAAAATAACATGCTAAGTGAAATAAGCCAAACTCAGAAACTCAAAGGTTGAATATTTTCTCTTATTTGCAGAAGCTAGAGTAAAATAAAGGAAAGGAGGAAGGAAGAATAGGATAATATAAAGAACCAATCAAATACAAATTAATAGACAAGCAAAAGGAAGTCAAGGAGTATAGAGGAAGGAGAATGGGAGTGGACAGAGAGGGAAAAGGTGGGTATCATGAACTGAAGTTGATTTCCATACATGTATGGTTTGTTGGGATGATCCCAAGTACTATGTATAACTATAAAGCTCTAATTTAAAAAAAAAAAAAAGAAAATAAGGGGTGAAATGCTAACTTTTAATGATATTACAATAGTGTTAATATACATTTTACCATTAGATAGTTACAAAAAAAAAATAGTGGACTCTCATTAGGTCACTTCCTTGAAAGATTTCATTGATTTGCAGGCTATTTAGATTCATTTTTAAAGTTCTATTTTAATCACTGTAAATCAGGCAATAAATAATTTCAATCAGCCTTATAAGAAACTATGGTTATCTAATTGGTTCTGTGAATAATGCACTAAAATATTTAAGTCTATAAAGTGATAACTGCCATAAACTGGCCCATATACCCATCCCCACAATTTTCAGACTGAGAATAAAAGTGAAAAACTAGTGAGAACAAATCACATTGTTAAATTATGTGCATGCATGAACATGTAACGGTGAATCTCACCACTATGTGTGTTCACACACACACACACACACACAATTTTTTTGGTGGTGGTGGGGATTGAACCCAAGACCTTGTACATGCAAAGCAAGCACTTTACCAACTGAGCTACATCCCCAGTTTTTTTTTGTTTATAATTTATTTATCTTTTTTCCCCACTTTTTAAAAAGGGGGTAGTAGAGATTAAACCTAGGGTGCTTTACCACTGAATCATATCCTCAGCCCTTTTTATTTTTTATCTTGAGATAGGGTCTCACTAAGTTGCTTAGAACCTCACTAAGTTGCTGAGGCTGGTCTTGAACTTGTAATCTTCCTGCCTTAGCCTCCCCAGTCACTGGAATCACAGGTACACCACCATGCCCAGCCCCACTTTTTTACTGGTACATTACACTTGTAGATAATGATGGGATTTGTTGTTACATATTTGTACATGCACACAATATAACAATAATTATATAATTTAAAAGAAGAATCCCATGAATCAGAAAGAAAGGGGATGGAGGGGAGTGGAAGGAGAACACTATATCCAGATTAATTACTTTCTCTAGGGATACAGAATAAGAATTTGCTTGCAAGCACTAAGTGCCTTTAAATATTTCATTAGGTAGGTTGTTTGGGATTAAGACAATCTTTCCAAGGGTTCTGTAACAAACTCTTTACTTCTGAAAAAAAATCACATTATTCAAATTTCTCCCCATTTGTGAGATTTTACACACACACACACACACACACACACACACACCAGAGAAAACATGATAGAAACAGGTCAAAGCCCATTAGATAGTGACCAAAGCTACCTAAATTTCATGAAGATGTGTTTGTTTACATACTTCCAAAAAGTATTTCTGGATTGCTGAATTAAAAACCATGAAATCAGACAATAAAAAGGAAAATAATCTGTTCAAATGAACAGAGAAGCAGATGCCATTAGACACCTAAAATTAGAGAATTCCTACAACTGAGTATTAAATTCAGTTTGAGTGTCTGGAAGTTAAGGTGAGAAGTGAATGCTAATTGATTAAATGGTTCTAATTTACTGAAAGAAGAAAGCAAAATGCATCTGGCAAGAATACCTTTTCCTTTTAATGAGCTTTAATCCTGCTAGTTAAAAAACTAAAAAGGAGGGGTTGCAGTTGTGACTCAGTGGTATTGCGCTCTCCCAACACATGTGGGGTTCTGGGTTTAAGCCTCAGCACCACATTAAAAATAAATAAAATAAAAATGTTCTGTCCAACTACAACTAAAAAATATTTTTAAGACTTTATATTGCTTTATTTTATTTTATATTAATTTTTTTATTTATATGACAACGGAATACATTACAATTCTTATTACACATATAGAGTACAATTTTTCATATCTGTGGTTGTATACAAAGTATATTCACACCAATTCCTGTCTTTATATGTGTACTTTGTATAATAATGCCCATCACATTCCACCATCATTTCTAACCCCATACCCCCTTCTCCCTTCCCGTCCCACCCCTCTGCCCTCTCTAGAGTTCGCCTATTCCTCCCATGCTCCCTCCTCCCTACCCCACTATGAATCAGCCTCCTTATATCAGATAAAACATTAGGCATTTGTTTATTTTGGGGGGAGGGTATTAGATAACTTCACTTAGCATTATCTTCTCTAACTCCATCCATTTATCTGCAAATGCCATAATTTTATTCTCTATTATTGCTGAGTAATATTTCATTGTGTATATATGCCACAATTTTTTTTAAAGGAAGAAAATGAATTACAAAACCACCTTGATCTAATATATAGCAAACTTCCTCTTAAAAGTTCAGAGCTTTTATGTGTGAGAGAAGTTCTGATGAATGAAGTTGACTGACTTGGAAGATTGGGTAAGACTTCATAACATACCTAACACATGAACAATTTCAGTTTTTAGTTAGGGAACTATAAAAATTACAAGATTATTTGCCTTTTAAAAGAACTGTTTTCATCTTTCTTTAATATACAAAAATTCATTCCTACTCCTTGACCTTGGTGATTTACAGTCTCACAGTGGTCCCAGATGAGTCTAAGAACAGATGGAAAAGCTGAAGAAAAGGAGAAGGAAAAAGGAAATTGTATCTTCTCTTGCCATATATTTACTTATCTTCTTGCTGGAGGCAGTCCTTGTCCTAGCAAGAAAAAAATGATAATGGAAATTCAAGGAAGAGAAAGAGTTCCTAAAAGACATGCATTGGTACAGGGACTGGAGAAAGCAACCAGAACTATAGAGGCTGGCTCCAGAGAGATGAGGTACAAAGACCAGCATCTCTCAACAGATAGGAAGACAAAAATCCACAGTGGGTGGCAGGGAGGGTAGGCAAGGGTTATTCAAGACATCTATGGACAGCAGAATGCCAGCTCTATTTGCCTCCCACTGGAAAACAGGTTAGTTCGGGGAGCTTAAACATTGCACTGGGGTCAGAGCAAGGATCTAGTTCCATATGGGAAGCTGAGTACCAGGAAGTTAACCAATAGGAACTAAAGAAAGTATTTAAAGAAAAAGCTTACTCTTTTCTAAACTGTTAAGTCAATGAGAAAATAATGAGAAAGGCATGATTTAGGAGCAAAAGCAATGCCCATGTTTGAGTCAAATAAGTTCCTAAAAAGAAAGAAAACCTGAAGCAATGTTGATTTCAGATGCTGATATGCACTTTTAAGACAAAGAAGCACAACCTGGAAGGCAAGGTACTGGAAAATCAAAAGAAGTAATATAAATACTCTCTAGTACAAACTTCCTTGTCTCCTTTGACATGAACTCCATCCATGGCATCACCCCTTCTTATAAGTGTATAAAACCACTGCTCTTGTTCCATTCCTGCAATCCACACTGACTCCTGTCTTTCCATGTCCTAACAAAATCATGCCCATAGCCTCAGCTTCATGAAGGTCTATACCACAGCTGAAGTACACTGAGTCCCTCCAGCAACTGTTATGGGGCCACCAGTGGGGCCTCAGCAACATCAGTAAGATGCAGAGAGAGGTGGAGGGGCCAGGGACAGACGACAAAGAGGAGAGATATCAGTAAAGTCAGGTATATGGAACTAGAAGACACAAACAGGGGAAAGGGAAAGGCAGAAGACTACAATTCCCAGCACTTTACAGAAAGCAGTCTTCATAATGCTATTCCAATTGCCATTTTCTAGCCCATTTTTATTAGCTCTCTCCACAATACTTAACTGTAGTGACAATTCTGACACCCTTCTATTTGGCTTGCTTCATTCCTCTTTGATGCTTCTCAGTGGTGAACATATGCTCCTCATCATCTATGCATTCCTCAAAAATAGGTATTTATAGCAATGCTTTTGGTTAATGGCTCTTCCTATGTGCATGTCATCTATGAGTTGAGCTCATTCATTTCTAATTTTTACTTTGATCATTTTCAAATCCAAATTTCTAACCTGGACTTTACCACTGAACTTCTCCTGTACATATATGGACTTGCTAAATATATATACCTGGCTACCTCACACATGTAATGCAAATGCAGTATGTTGAACATTCATGGTTCTCCCCACTGAGCTATTCCCCAACTCATACAAACCAAAATTCTCCATAAGGAAATCAGCTACTCAGTCTGGGCACTCCTTGCCCCACACTTTATATTAATGCCTTTGATGACGCTGTTTCCTCTATATAGGGTGTACTTCCCAGTTACCTCCTCCTATCCACTCATATTATTTCTTTTAAAACACGGTTTAGCCTCATCCTCTGATGTTGTTCCTTAATGCTCCATCCTGGGATTAGTGCCATTTCCTCTATATTTCTTTGTATCCTACAAAAACTTCCATCTGACCACTTATGGCATATGGTTGAAACCACCCACTTGTATGTCTATGTTCTTAATACTAAGGTCGGGAACTGTGATTTACCTGAGTAGTACCTCCCTTCAGCTTTCAGACACCTCAAAAAATCTTTGCTGAGCTCTTTATGGAAAGCAATGAAGTTGACAAGATCATCATTTTTTATATCACCCAATCCCTCTAATTTTATTTTAGTGAAAAAAAGTTTAAATCACAAGACCAATCATAGCATTTCATTTTTTCATAAATAATTCCAACTTTTTCTTTTTCCGCCACTGCTTCCTTGTTGTCCTCATTTTCTTCACATAAATTCACTCTTTTGCACTGCTTTGCTTCAGCTGCCTTCCATCATTTGTTCTAACATCCTTCTATTTTGGATTTTAATTCTTATGGTAAAGGTGACAAAGCCAAAAACAATTCTATAAGAAACATTTCATTCTAAAAGACAATAAGCTAAAATTTGACTTCAAAACCAAATCACACATGCTATTTCAAGAAATATATCCAAACTTTCACCCAACTAGCCTTCACACAGGATGAATGCATTGAAATTCTCCACCTTAGATAAGTGTCATTGTCATGCAAAAAGAGTTATAATTACAACTGATTTCCAAGGAGAATCTGAATCTGTTTTGTGCAGATTCAGAAAGTTGTCTGGCTTCCCTTGTGTTAAACTACTAGGCACCACACAAAATTAAATCTAAAAAATTCACCATCATTCTCAAACATGTGCAGCCTACTTCTAGCAGAGCTGATCTTCCATCTGAGACACCAGAACACAGACCTTCAGTTCCCTTACCTATTCTTGCATGGCAGAAAAAAAATGCTGCATACGGAGCCTGAAATTCTGAGTTGTGCCTCTACTGCTTCTACTAGCCAGCTATTTAGTGACCTTGAGCAAGTCACTTTCTCCAAAATGTGTTTTCTTAGGTGTAAAGCAGAGATAACAGTATCAGCCCCATCTTTCTCACAAAGTCCTCTAGCTTCAGAAAGGTAAAAAAATGTGAAAGTATTTACAAACCATTAAACTGTATAAGTATAAAATGCTGATAGTAAGAAAATCTACCTTGCTAAAGAAAATCAGCCTTTCTTAATTCCTAAAAAGCCCAGAAAATGGTCTCACCCAAGCTATCAGAACTAGAAATACTCTTTCTACCTTTTAAATTCATAATTCTCCTTTAACCTTTCAATCTAAATATGACTTTGAGAGTAACCTATGTGTTTTAATAAAATACAATAAAGATATCATGGGGGAGAATTTCTGAAACCAACGCCCAAAAAGAAAAATATTCTATTGCCTAAAATATCAACAATTTGCAAACTGTTGTGTCTGGCTTTCTTGTGTTGAAAAGTCAGATCAATGGTATAAGAAAATCTTTCTATTTGCACAAATGCTACAGGATATATTATGTATATAATTTGATGCCTATCTTATGAGAGATAGAGCATCACCTAAATATCACAAGGTAAACAAAACTATTATCACAGGGTAAACAAAATATTCATAGATACTAAATTTAATAATTTCTGTCAGTCTTAAGTGGGTATAGCATACATACATACTCTCACAGAGCTAGTATATAGAGTATCTAACAAAAGAATGTATAGAAAAAAAGGAAAGAAATTTGCTTATTGCTATTTTTGTTTGAAAAAAAAAGTAACTAAGCTGTATCTAGGAAACAGAAATTAAGTCACTAAACTACAACTTACTTTCGCTATGCATCTAAAAACATTCCTTACACATAATAGCGTTAAACAGTTAAATTACACAATAATGTACCAGAGTTTCAAAAACTAACCTATACATTATGGTAGTTTTGATTATTCACTTGGAGGATGTAAAATATAATGAAAGAACAGGAGAATTTTAGAGTTAGAGTTGGGTCCAATTCCTGGTTCTGTCAGGAATTACTATATAGATGACTTTGGGAAAGTTCATCTCTCTGAGCCTCAGTCGCATACATATATAAAAGGATCATAATACCATCAGGCTTTGATCATTCTCTGTAGAACACTAGAAGGTCTGAGATAATCAACCTTAACAGATATTCAGAATGCACATATTTATCAGGAGTCCTGAGACCACCCCATGTTTAATGATTGGCTGGGGAGCCTTAGCATACAGTACATTCACACTTATAACATTACAGTAAAAGGATACAAAGCAAAGTCAGCAAAAAGAAAAGGTGCATGGGGCAAAGTCTTGTGGAAACCAAGGCCAAGCAAGGGCAGCTGCTAGAGGCAGAGAAGTCATCAGAGCTTTCATCAAGTTCAAAGGATTGCAGGCAAAAATTGCAGTTCAGAGTTGCCAAGTTTCCTGAAAGAAGGGAAGTGCAGAGATGTGACCCCAACACTCAACAGTTTTCACCAGAGGCATTTGACAAAATCTTAAAACTACACAGTGCAAGAGGCTAAAAAGCAGCAAAAAGCAGAAAAGAGCAAAACTAATAAAACAAAAACAAGCCACAGAAATTTTTTGGCAGTCTTGTGGTGCTGAGAAGAGGAGGAGTCCTTGGCTTTCAACTGGGACCTCAGGAAGGCTGTGACCTAGGAAGCAGGGAGAAGTGAACCAAGGGTTAACTAAATTTCATACATTTTGCAACCTAACCTCAAGCCAGGTCAGTGGCTCACCAGATTGGGGTGTACAGCCCTAATCTAACACCTATCAGAGAATAGAACAGATTCTCCCTAAAGGAAGATTCCTAAACGCCTCTGTGAAATTTTATACTAAACACTTAACATTTGAGCAAATATTACCAGACATATTAAGAAACAGAACCAGGAGAAAAATCCAACAGGAAACTGACCCACAGGTGATCCAGTATAGAAGTTATCAGATATAAACTCTAAAATAATTGATTAGTACATCCAAGAAAATAAATAAAGAGAAAAAGAATTTTACCTTCTACTTTCTATTCAAAAAAAGAATCACCTGAGCCAACCAGTGGTGAACACCTATAATATCAGCAACCTAGGAGGCTGAGGCAGGAGGATGGTAAGTTTGAAGCCAGCCTCAGCAACTTACTAAGATGCCCAGAAACTTAGTGAGATTCTATCTTGAAATTAAAATAAAATAAAAAAGGACTGGGGATGTAGTTCAGGGGTAAAGCTCCCTTGGGTTCAATACCTGGTACCAAAATAAATAAATAAATAAATAAATAGATAGATAGATAGATAGATAAATGGAAATTACCTGAAAAGCTTAGAACTGGAAAATGTGTAACTGAAAAGAACTCTAATTAAGTCTAAGACTTTAAACAGAAATGAAAAGAGAACTAGTGAAGCAAAGCAATTGGTGAGTAGAAAACTTCACACCAAACCAAAGAAAGCAAAAAGTATCAGAAATTTAAGTTGCATATCTACATAAACTAAACATGCAAAGGGGAAAGAATGTGGAAGACATGACATTTAGAAAGCAAATGGCTGGAGATTCTCCAAAAACAAAGAAACACTCAAGCTATAGGTTTAAGAGGAACTAAAAGTCCCAAGTTGGAAAATACAAAGAAAAGAAACCCTCAGCCTTAGTAGAAAAAATGCTAAAAACCAGAGACAAGAAAATCCAAACATATCCAAAGAAAAAACATTATTTTCAATGAAGTAAGAAATAAAATGCAGTAACATGGCATGGGTGGGTAGAGGAAGGGAGAGAGGGAAAGAAAGATGAAGAGGAAAAGGAAGAAAAGGAGCAGAAGGAAGAAGAACAAGGAGAAGAAGGAGAACCAAACTAGAATCCTATACTGGGGACAATTTTTAGAAGTGAAACTGAAATAAGATTTCCAAATAAATAAGAACTGAAATAATTCGTTGCTAGCAGACATACACAAAAAGAGAAATCAGAAAGTTTTTGATGGAAGAAAGATTATCCATCGTAAACTGAAACACAAAAATAGAGGCAGGAATGAAGATCAGTGGGGAAATAAATCTTATATGAAGGGTGACTGCCAAAAATAAATGTAATGAAATTTAAAATGTATGTTGTTCAATTAAAATACATGACAATAGCAATAAAAGGTGGGAAGGTAAGTAGAATTAATGTATTTTCAAGTCCTAGGATTGTCTGTGAAGATGCAAAAGTAGCAATTTAGTTTATATTTTAATAAAGCAAGAATTCGTATTGTAATCTCTAGGGTACCAATAGAGAAATAGTAAAAGAAAAAGGAACAAGTTTATAGAAAGACAAAACTAGAATAATAAAAAAATATTTAATTAACCTCAAGGAGAACAAGAAGGAAAAAAAACAGATGAGAACAACAGAAAGAAAATAAAGTTACAAACTCAATTGTATCAGTAATACATTAAATGAAAATGGAGTAAATATGCCACTTATAAGACAATGAGGACAGACTGGATTACAAACCACATAATTAGATGCTGCAAACATGATTCACATCTTAAATATAGGGACACAGGAAACTTGAGATAATAAGAATGGAAAAAGACTAATCATGCAAATACTAACCAGAAAAGTAGGGTAGCTATGCTAATGTATAACAAAGTAGTACAAAAAGCAAACAACCAAAGGAAGAGACATTTCATAATGATAAAGGAATCAATCCACAAGAGTAGCATAACAATTCAAAAGTTCTATGTGACTACCATATAATGCCAAAATAAATAGCAAAATTCAATAGAACTAAAAGGAAAAGTAGATACATCTAAGCTCATAGGAGAAACCTGAAAACACTTCTCTAATTACTTGGCAAAACAAGTAGACCAAAAAAAAAAAAAAAAATCAACAATGACATGCAAAATCTGAACAACTGGATTATCTGAAATACATGAACTGCTACAATTAGCAATAAGGTTATGCATTCCTTTCAAATATGAACACATTTACGGAATATGTATGCTTCCTAATTCTAATGCACCATATTCTTAAGTTTTAAATAGACACTTAAATGAGAGAACTAACTTCATTCTTCCAAGAGGATACGGAAAATATAACACAAGTATCTGTAATGTACTGTCATATAACACAAGTATCTGTAATGTACTGTAATATAACACAAGTATCTGTATCTGTAATGTACTGTAAATGTATATGATGATCAAATTACCTACATAGCTAAGTCTTAGAGACTAGGATTCTAACTTAATATTTATGTGTATCTCAATTATAAAAAAACATTTACTTCTCTTATGATAGGCCTCAAGTATTTACTATAATAAAATCTGATCTGGGATCCCCAAGGGTTATATCAGTCCCAAACTTACTTCCCTGGATGATTTTAATCTTCTCTGTACTTGCGAATACAACACCATTTCATCTACTTAGTACAAACATAAATGATTCACTTTTAGCTATAAGCAATATAACTGATTTCTAACAAATTAGCAGTGGTGATATGGTTTTCAATTACATGGCATAATTTATTTGCCTAGAAAATATTTCTAAGTATTAGCAATAATGGACTCTCAGGAATGCAAACTCAACTCATATAAGCATACCACAGTCACTGAAAAGGAGGATCTTTCTTTTTAAGATTTGTTTAAGTGGTAAACTACATTAAAAATAAGTTACAATAATACCAGTAAACTTTATTACATAGCTAAGTATTAGACATTGCTGTTAACATTTGGGCATAAGTAATCTATACTAACTTAATTTTCTCAGAAGAAACAGTTCCTGTACATAAATAAACAAACAGCAGCTTCACATAAAGAAAGTATCTATAACAGGGGTTAGTACTTCATTCTAGTGTTAATGGTATATTGTAATTAGTATACTTGTACTTATTTTAACCAATAATTTCTACTCAGTCTCTCTTATAATGCTTGCAGACAGGACAAGAGCTTTTATCCAAGGAATATTATGATGATAACTGGTCCAACAAATCCATAGTAATTTTACATAACTTATTAGTAATATTTTCTAACTTTAACAAATACATCAAATTAGATTTTTAAAAAAGAATTAACAAAAAGTATAACTAATGCCAAATATATTATGCTTAGCATGCTCCAGGACCAGCACACAAGAAAGGGAGAAATGGAGAGAAATAGAATTTAACATGTGCTAGAACCCAGCTAAAGAAAGAATGGGTAATAATAATGTCTGTTTCATTCTACTATCCTTCCTATCTCCCCAACCCCCTCCCCTCCCCTCCCATTACTGTGTGTATATATGTGAATGCATGACCAATGTGAATCTGCAACCTGTATACTCAGAAAAATGAGATATTATATCCCATCTGATTCAAATGTATGATATGTCAAGGTCATTGTATTGTCATGTGTAACTAATTAAAACAAATAAAAAAATGAAAAAAAAAGAAAGAATGGGTAAATTGGATTAGAAAAAATATCCATAAGGAAGCACAGAGAGACAAATGAATAACAATATATTCATTAAAGAATAGACACAGGGAATATAGTGAAGAGGACTAACTTAAATGTAAATGGAGTCCCAGAAAAAGAGAGAGATGGGACAGAAAAAGGTTTGAAGAAAGGATGAATTTCCCAAAACTGATAGAAGACATGAAGCCACAAATTTAAAAAACCTTGTGAACCCCAAGCAAAATAAAAAGAAAATCATATCTATTTTCAAATCCTAATTACTGAACACCAAGAGAGATTCATAAAAGTAACTTAGTCTTTAAAATACAGATCAAAAGGGGCCATGAAAGGAGGACCCAGCCATTGTCCTAACTCCGTTTTTGTTCCTCTGACTTTTTCTGAGTCCTTCCCAGTTTATTCCACATTCTAGGAACAGAAGAACATGCATGTTTATACCCCCTGAGGGGAACCCAGACTGCTCCCTAAGAGGGAGCAATCATTTCATAACAGGGACTGATTTCTCCCTCAAGTAATGAAATAAGCCAGACTCAGAAAGAAAAGGAAATATTCTCTCATGTGGAAACTAGGAAAAGAAAAAAAAAAAGCGGGGGGGGGGGGGGGTGTAAAAAAGGGATCTCAGGAAAACAGAAGGGAGATCAACAGAATAGAAGAAAGGGAGGAGGGGAGGACACGGGGAAGCACTGAGGAATGACATCTATCAGATCGTGCTATCTCCATATATGTCTACAATGGATCCCATCCTTTTATATAATAGACCAACTCAAATACAAAAATAACAATAGAAGGGAGACCAGTAGAGTAATAGGGCAAGGGGATGAGAGGAGAGCGAAGGGGAGGAAAAGGGGCAGTACTAAGTCATGAGACAGATCATATTATGCCATGTGCATGTAAAAAATATGGCATAATGAATCCTATTATGTATAATTATAATATGCCCACTAAAATAAAAAATAATGACCCCTCCAAAATATTCGTCAGCATCAGAACCTCAGAGAATCAGATGTGAGATAATGATCAACTGGACCACAGTTTGAACAAGACCTCTTAAACATACCTCTTGCAACCTGCCCTAATTCTTCCCTATATGATCCTGGAGCTCTTGTCAGTACCCCAAGACAGAATTTAGGATGCTAGTCCTCATGTTTCACTACAGTGTGGCCTGGCTTGATAATAAATTCCTTCTTTTCTTCACATCACCCTCTCTCTCTGATTGGGTTCTCCAAGTGATGGGTGGCTGAATCTAGTCTGTTGGGGCCCTTAGAATCAGGCAGAGGCCTAGAACCTTAGTAACAGCCACAACCACACATGGCTAACTTGACAGCTCAATGGTGGAAGATAGAAGTAAACAGAATGATACCCTCAATGTGCTAAAACAGTAAATGTCATCTAGATTCTCTACCAGCAAAACTGTCCCTCAAAAATGAAGTTGACAACTTGGTGTTCCTTGAGAAGGAAAACTATGACCCCAGGTAAAACCAAAAATATAATAAGAAAAGAGAGAGGGATGGAGTAAATGTGTGGTGAGACTGCATAAAATATACCTGTAAAATTTAAATGCTCAAAGTATTATATTTTTAAAACAGCACAATTCCAGCAGAGGAAGATTAGCTTGAAATAGTAAAAAAGCTTTTTCATATGCAGAAGCTGGGGGCAGGGAATAAAATGGGAGATCTCACAAAAATAGAAGAGATACCAATAGAGTAGAGGCAGGGATGGAGATGGAGGGCAGTGGGGAGGGAATAGGGAAGTAAAGTACTGGGGAATGAAATCTACTAAAGTATGCTACATCCATGTATGAATACACCACAATGAATCCTGCTTTAATATATAATTACAATCTAATACTACTACTACTAATAATAATAATAGAAGAGACAGCACTAGAGAAGAGCAAGTAGATCAGGGGAGGGAGGAAGGAAGGGAAAAGGAAGGTACTGGTGATTGAAATTGATCAAATTATGTTGAGTGCATGTTCAAATATGGCATAATGAATGTATGATTATAATGCACCAATATTTTTTTTCTAAAAAAAGGAAAAGAAAGATTATAGAAGGATCAAATTAACTTTAAAAAATTGATACTCAGTTTCACATTAATACCAGGAAACAGATAATCAACAATGATAAAGAAGGGATCCAGAAGAAGACAATAAAGAGCAAAGGACAGAGAAGCCACCTTACTATGATTTATCTGATCGACTTACACTGGGGAATGTGGCTTCACCTGCTTCAGATTCTAAGTTCAGTCATAAGACATTTCCAATATTACCCAGTACTATCTCCTCAATTACTGTCCCTTATTCTTTCTAGAACTCTCATCCTTCTCTCAAACATAAATGATTACAAACAGCTTCCTTGAGAGTTTTATTGTCTCTGCCTTCCCAGCTTCAATTAAATTCATACACTATTTCCAGGTTAAAACCATTGCTTAGTATATTTGACAGTGGCTTCAAAACTACCAATTGGTCTAAGGGATTAAAATCTAACCTCCTTATACTGGTACATGAGGCACTGTTAGACAACACCGCCTTCCTTCAAACCTCCAGAAATTTAATCCAATTGAATTTTTAAATTTTATATAGCTATCTACCAGTATTCAACTCAATATGGGACTGGTTTTAGGCACCATGACTGGCATATTTCACAGGGCTGAAGCATATACATGTGGTCCCTGAGGCTAAATAGGTGTTAGCCAGGTGAAAAACTTCAAAGTTGGTATAGAAAAGTATGTTTTCAGGCCCTTATTCAGTAGAGTAGAAGGAGAATGAGAGGGAGAGAGGAGAGATGGGAAGGGGGAGGAATGCAGAATGAATTTTTAAAAATCATGCTATATGCATATATAAATGTACCTTAGGGAATTTCACCTTTATGTATAAATAGAAAGAACCAATAAAAAGTAAACAGATGAAAGGAAAATCAGTAGAGTAGAGGAAGGAGAATTGGGATAGAAAGGATGGAAAGGAAAAGGCAAGAACTTTAACTAAAACTGAATTCCATGCACGTATGATTTTGTCAAGCTGAACTCAACTACTATGTAGAACTATAATGTTCTAATAAGACATTTTATGTTTGAGGGGCTGGGGATGTGGCTCAAGCGGTAGCGCGCTCGCCTGGCATGCGTGCGGCCTGGGGTTCAATCCTCAGCACCACATACAAAAAAAAAAAAAAAAACCAAAGATGTTGTGTCCGCCAAAAACTAAAATATATATATATATAAAATATAAAATATTTATATATATATAAAGAAATTTCATGTTTGATAAAAAGAAAATTCAATTATTTATTATTAGAAATGAAAAATGGTATATCATTTGGCATAAATTGAAAACACTGATAAAATTAAAACCTGTAAACAAAACTTGGTGATTAAATTCTTATATATCAGGGCAGGGGCTGGGGGGACTGGGTAAGAAACGCTTAGACTAGAGTCCAGCAATGACCAGGAAGAATTAATCACAAAACCATTAAGAGGATAAGCAAAGAGATTACACAAGACCAGGAAGGGAATAATCATTCAAAATGAGCTAGCAAACTACAAGGCTCATGGGAAACAGTGGATGAACTTATCAACACAAGACAAATAAATAGCACAACTTTGAATGTGATTAGGATCTTCAAAGAAGGAAAGAATAACAGTTATAAAAATAAACAAGAAATAGTGAAATAAAAAAATACAGAAACAAAAAAGAGTCGATTAGATGTGAAATATAGAGTCATTAAAGTAAAACTCTCCCATGCCTAGTCTAGAAACAACTGAAGAGTGAATTATAAAATGCTTCTAAAGACTACAATACACCTAAATTGCAGCTGAGACAGGGAATAGGAAAATTACTTAGGAGATGTGTGGAGGACAGACTGAGAAACTCACTATGGGATTCTGAAGAAAATTTCAAAGAGAAAGTTGCTGAGAATTTTTCAGAATTGAAGTGTCTAAAATTAAAAGTGCAATCTTAGTGTCAAGGAAGATATATTAAAAGTAAATCCACTCCTGGTGCTGGGGTTAGGGCTCAGCAGCAGAGCACTTGCCTGGCATGTGTGAGGCACTGGGTTGGATCCTTAGCACCGCATACAAAAAAATAAATAAAATAAAGGCATGTTGTCCATCTACAATTACAAAAAATAAAAATAAAAATAAATCCACTCCTAAATACAGCACACTAAATTCAACAGCACTGAGGATAAGGATTAAGTCTTAAAAGAAGAGGAGGCATGGACATTTTGGTAGAAGAAAGAGCAAAGGCAAAAGCCCTGGGATAACAAAGAGATTAACCTATAAAACAATAGTTCTTGAGGTGTGGTCTTTGTTACTGGTCTATGGTGAACCAAATACAAAAATCAAAATGAAGCATTCAGAAACCTTTATAACAATTTGATGCATGAATTATATGTCTGGCAAATATCATAATGAGAAATTAGAACATATATTTGTATTCTTCAGGGTCCTCTATTCCATTTTTTTAGTAATTCATTTTTCCATTTTAATTCAAGTATCAATCAAGAACAAACTGGAAATAAAAATTGATCCTTTACCATAGTTTAAAAGTTCAAAAGCATGATTCCAAAGATTAGAAAACAGACAGTACAATTATAGTTGTAAAAATACAATGAGAATAGGACAAGCTTAAAAGAGGGGAGGAATGCTGGATCTCAGAGACTCCAATAGCAGCTGGAACACAACTGAAGGTTTCTAAGCAAGAGAATGATGACCACACACACAGAAGCTGAGGGATGCAAATAGTACAGGGAACAAGATTAATCAGGAGGTTGTTGAAGAAGTCCTAGAAAAAGATTGTTCCTTCAACTAGTGTCACAATAGAGATGGTAGAGAAAAATAAAAAGGCTTGAGAAATATTTTGGAAGAGCAGTCAGAAAGTTTTGGATGATGGATGGATTGGATTAAAAGTAAATTTGTAGGGGGATTATGCCAAAAATATGACTTGAGCAACTGGATGGAAAGAGGCAGCTAAGGATAAATGTACTTGTTTGGTTGAAGTAGGGGAGAAGAAATCACAAGTTGAGTTTTAAACAAGTTTATTTCATGCCTAGAGGTACATAATCAAGTTGAAAGCTGGATATGCAGTCCTAGAACTTCTGCTTTCCAGAGGTTCTGGGAGTTGTGAATATACAAACAAAATTTGAAGTCACAGAAATGAATATTACCTATGAAGAGCAAGAGGGATCAGGAGATAAGTGAAAGATAAAAAGCAAAGAAAAACATGGAGAAGAAATGTGCCACAGGAAGTTTATGATAATATCCCACTCCCTTTTCTACTATCCTTTCAACAAATAAATATAAGTGACCTATGTTATATTTGCTATGGCTTTTATTTCCAAGATAATTGTTATTAGCTATCATCAATGCAGAGAAAAACAAGGAGAAAAAGAGAAGTATATAAAATTTCCTACCCACATTTACCAGTAATATAAACAATGACAAAAAATTTTAATTATTTCTGAAAGGTTTCCAAGAAGCAACAAAAAGGATAGTGAAATAAATAATCAATTATTATGAAATGGGATAAAATCATAAATGGCAGTAACTAAAACAGAAAAAGCTTTACCAGCCTATATGTAGATGGGGGAAGCAGATTTAATAAGTAATAGCTATACATCAATGATCCCATCTGACTTTCTGAAGCTGGCTAGTTTTATCTTCAGCCCATAACCAGAACTTCCCTCCTTCCTCCTCCTTACTTTAACTGTAGTACATGGAAATTGACTAAAACAAAACAAAGTATGCTGCCCCATCTCCAAACACAGCTGCCTCCATCTTGGGACACCAGTCAGGGGTGCCTGCAGGTTTGGTTGCACCTGGGGTCTTCCTGCTAGGCATGCTGATAGCCACCATCTTTCTGAAGAGGCAGGAGAGAACTGGGTTCTTCCCAACTACGTGAGTCCTGAGGCATGTGGGGAGAGACAGGGCTGGTTATAGTGGCTCAGATGATTGGAGAAGGGCATAAGGGGATCTTATTCTCAGTTTGCTCTGTCAGCCAGTCTGGCACCTACCAGGTTCCTGGGACCCACTAGCGTGAGCACTCACCATGCCCTAACAACAGACATTACTGACTACCTCCCCACTCTAACATATGCTGATCCCCCAGTAGCTCCAGGACTGGCATCAGTCCAGCACCCAGCAGGGCCCTCAGGCTCCCGGGTCCCCAGTCTCCCAACTTCTCTCCCTAGCCACCAATCTGGCCCAGCACTTACAGTCACATAGCCAGTCCACAGCTGTCAACACCTGGTCCTGATCCAACTGATATAGAACAGCTCTCTATGATGGGCGCATAGGTCCTTGAGCTCAGCCCTCAGGATCTCCTGGGAGAGAAGTGCCTGACATCTTAATAGGAGTTATGTGGTTTAAGGCTGTATATTATTTGAATTGGGTGCTGTTGATATTCATCTTCCTCTTAAATGCGTGGTATTGGAAACCTTCAAGGACACTCTAAGTTTACAGGGTAGAAACCATACTGCCTCAGATCCATATTGCTAGATGGAAGACACACAAACAACATGAAAAAACAAGGGAACAAAGTTACCCAAACAAACCCCAATGCTCCAATAATAGAATCCATTGACAACATAGTAGAAGAAATATCAAGAGAAGGAGAGTTCAGAATGTACGCAGTTAAACTGATCCATGATATAAATGATGATTTAAGGAGTGAAAGCAGACAGAAATTTCAGGAAGTGAAAGATCACTTCAAAAGAGAGAGAGAGAGAGAATATGAGCAGAACCTCAAAATGAGGGTATCAATAAACCAAATTAAAAATTCAATGGAAAGTATCACCAAAAGACTAGACCACTTGGAAAACAGACCCTCAGGCAATGAAGACAAAACATATACTCTTGAAAACAAAGTTGACCACACAAGCAAGATGGTAAAAAACCATGAACAGAACTTCCAAGAATTATAATATGAAAAGACCAAATTTGAGATTTATCAGGATAGAGAAAGGCAAACAGATATAAACCAAAGCAATGCACAATCTTTTCAATGAAATGATATAAGAAATATTCCCAAACCTGAAGAATGAAATGGAAAATCAAATACAAGGGGCTTATAGGACCCCAAATGTACAAAGTTATAATGACCCTCACCACGGTACATTATAATGAAAATGCCTAGAACAGAATAAGGATAGAATTTTAAAAGCTGCTAGAAAAGACTACACAAAGGGGAAACCAATCCAGACCTCAGCTGATTTCTCAATCAAGAACCCTCAAAGCTGGGTGTCCAGTAATAACATATATCAAGCTCTGAAAGAAAATGGATGTCAACCCATAATTTTATATCTAGCAGAATTAAGCTTCAGATTTGAAGATTAAATAAAAACCTTCTATGATAAACAAAAGTTAAAAGAATTCACAACTAGAAAGCTTGTACTACAGAAAGAACATTCTCAGCAAAATATTCCATGAGGAAGAAATTAAAAAAAAAAAAGTGAAAACCAGCAAAGGGAGAAACTATACTAGAGGAATAGCCAATCACAGGAGAAACTAAGTCAAATTAAAAACCAGAAATAAATCCAAATGAACAGGAATATAAATCATAAATCATAACTCACTAATAACCCTGAATGTTAATGGCCTAAACTTATCAGTCAATAGACATGGACCGGCAGACTGGATTAAAAAATAAGATCCAACAATAAGCCCTATCTAAGAGACTCATAAGAAAAGACATCCACAGACTGACGGTGAAAGGATGGGTAAAAACATCACACACATGGACTGCATGAACAAGCAAGAGTTTCCATCCTCATATCATGCAAAGTGGACTTCAAACCAAAGTTATTCAGAAGGCATAAAGAAGATATGTCATACTGCTTAAGGAAATCATACATCAAGAAGACATATCAATCATAAATATAATTGACCCAAACAATGGAGCATCTACATATGTCAAACAAACCCTTATCAATTTCAAGAATCACATAGACCACAACACAGTAATACTGGTGACTTTAACACAACTCTCTTACCAGTGAATAGAACTTCCAAACAAAAACCAAACAACAACAACCAAAAAAAACTATAGAACTAAATAATACAATCAATAATTTGAACTAAATGGACAGATATAGAATATTTCATCCATCAACAAGCAAACATGCTTTCTTCTCAGCAGCACATGGATCCTTCTCTAAAACAGATCATATCTTATGCCACAAAATAACATGTAGCAAATACAAAAAAAAAAACCCAGAGACACTACCTGTGTTCTATCAGACCATAATTGAATGAAATTATAAATCAACAATAAAATTAATAATAGGAGCTACTCCAACACCTGAAGACTAAATAATATACTATTAAATGACAAATGGATAGTAGGAGAAATCAGGGATGAAATTTAAAAAATACTTAGAAGTAAATGAGAACACCAATACAACATATCAAAATCTCTGGGACACTATGAAGGCAGTGCTAAAAGGAAAGTTCATTGCATTGAGCTCATTCATTAAAAGAATAGAAAGTCAACAAATAAATGACCTAACATTACATCTCAAAGCCCTAGAAAAAGAAGAACAAATCAACACTAAAAGCAGTAGAAGACAGGGAATAATAAAAATCAGAGCTGAAATCAATGAAATTGAAACAAAAGAACAATTCAAAAAATAGACCAAAAAAGTTGGTTCTTTGGAAAAATAAATAAAATTAATAAATCCTTAGCCATACTTTATATATATAGAAAGAAAACTCTCTATATGTAGAAGAGAGAGTGAAAACTCAAATTACTGAATCAAATAAGTTCATGATGAAAAGGAAATATCACATGGACACTAGTAAAATAGATAATACAACATTATTTTGAAAATTTTTACTCCAATAAAATATAAAATCTCAAAGATATCAACAAATTTCTAGAGATATATGACCTACCCAAACTGAATCAGGAAGACATACACAATTTAAATAGATGAATTTCAAGCAATGATATAGAAGACGTCATCAAAAGCCTACCCATTAAGAAAAGCCCAGAACCAGACAGATTCTCAGCCAAGTTCCACAAGACCTTCAAAGAAGAATTAACACCAATACTCCTCAAACTACTCCATGAAATAGAAAAGGTGGGAACCTTTCCAAACTCATTCTATAAGGCTGGGATCACCCTGATAACAAAACCAGACAAAGACACATCAAGGAAAGAAAACTTCAGACCAATATCCCTAATGAACATAGATACAAAAATTCTCAATAAAACTCTGGCAAATCACATACAAAAACATACGTAAAAGATTGCCAGGTACAGTGGTGCATGCCTATAATCCCAGCTGCTCAGGAAGCTAAGGCAGGAAGATTCCAAATTCAAAGTCAGCCTCAGCAACTATGAGACACTAAGCAACTCAGTGAGACTCTGTCTCTATATAAAACACAAAATAGGGCTGGGGTTGTGGCTCAGTGGTTTTGTGCCCCTGGGTTCAATCCACAGTACTGCCCTCCCCCCGAAAAGAAGATAGTATACCACAATCAAGTGGGGTTCATCCCAGGGATCCAAGGTTTGTTCAAAATATGGAAATCAATAAACGTAATTCATCACATAAATAGACTTAGAGACAAGAATCATATGATCATCTTAATAGATGCAGAAGAAACATTTGACAAAATACAGCACTGCTTCATGTACAAAACACTAGAAAAACTAGGGATGGTAGGAATATACCTCAATGTAAATATACCTTTATAATGCTGTAAAAGCTATGTATGCTAAACCCAAGGCCAACATCATTCTAAATGGAAAAAGGTCAAAAGCATTCCCTTTAAAAACTGGAACAAGACAAGGATGCCCTTTACCACTTCTATTCAACATCATCCTAGAAATTCTAGCCAAAGCAGTTAGAGATATAAAAGAAATTAAAGGAATACGAATAGGAAATGAAGAACACAAACTAGCACTATTTGTCGACAACATAATTCTACATTTAGAAGATCCAAAAAATTTCCAGGGAAAACTTCCAGAACAAATACATGAATTCAGCAAAGTAGCAGGATATATAATTAATACCCATAAATCAAACGCATTCCTATACATCAGTGATGAATCCATTGAAAGAAAAATTAGGAAAACTACCCCACTCACGATAGCCTCAAAAAAAATTGGTGTAATCAATCTAAAAAAAAGAGGTGAAAGACCTCTACAATAAAAACTATAGAGCACTCAAGAAAGCAACTGAAGACAACCTTAGAAGATGGAAAGATCTCCCATGCTCCTGGATAGGCAGAATTAACATTGTCAAAATGGCCATACTACCAAAAGCATTATACAGATTTAATGCAATTCCTCTTAAAATCCCAATGACATTCTTCATAGAAATAGAAAAGGCCATCATGAAATTCACTTGGAAAAAGAAGAGACTTAAAAATAGCCAAAGCAATTCTTAGCAAGAAAAGTGAAGCAGGAGGCATAATAATACCTGATCTTATACCACAGAACCATAGTAACAAAAATGGCATGGTAGAGGTACCAAAACGGACATGTAGACCAGTGGTACAGAATAGAAGTCACATAGCCAATAAATACAGTTATCTCATTCTAGACAAAGGTGCCAAAAACATTCACTGGAAAAAAGATAGCCTCTTCAACAAATGGTGTTGGGAAAACAGGAAATCCATCTGTAACAAATGAAAGTAAACCCCTATTTCTCACCCTGCACAAAACTCAACTCAAAGTGGGTCAAAGACTTAGGCACTATAACAGAGACCCTGCGCCTAACAGAAGAAAAAGTAGGCCCAAATCTTTATCATGTCAGCTCAGAAACCAAATTCCATAACAAGGCTCCTAAAGCACAAGAAATGAAATCAAGAACCAATAAATGGGGCAGTATCAAACTAAAAAGCTGCTTCTCAGCAAAGGAAACAATCAATAACATGAAGAGAGAGCCTACGGAATGGAAGAAAATCTTCACCATACTCACCTCAGATACAGCACTAATCTCCTGGATGTATAAAGTACTCAAAAACCTTAACACCAGAAAACAAATAACCCAACCAATAAATGGGCTAAGGAACTGAACAGACAAGTCACAGAAGAAGAAATGCAACTGATCAACAAATATATTAAAAAAAAAATGTTCAACATCTCTAGCAATTAGAGCAATGCAAATCAAAACTACTCTAAGATTTCATCTCACTCCAGTCAGAATGGCAATTATCAAGAATACAAGCAAAACAAATGTTTGCAAGGACCTCTGAAGAAAGGTACACTAATACATTGCTGGTGGGAAGCAGTATGGAGATTCCTCAGAAAGCTTGGAATAGAACCACCATTTGACTCAGCTATCCCATTCCTCGGTTTATACCCAAAGGACTTAAAATCAGCATACTACAGTGATGCAGTCACATCAATGTTTATAGTAGCTCAATTTCCAACAGCCAAATTATGAAACTATTCTAGATGCCCTTCAACAGGTGAATGGATAAAGAAAATGTGGTATATATACACAATGAAATATCACTCAGCATTAAAGAAGTATGAAATTATGGCATTTGCAGGTAAATGGTTAGAGCTAGAGAATATTATGCTGAGTAAAATAAGCCAATCCTCAAAACCAAAGGCCAAATGTTGTCTCTGATATGTGGATTCTAATTCATAATAGGGCAGGGAAGCTAGGGAAAAATAGAGGTACTTTGGATTAGGCTGTGGGGAGTGTGGGGAGGGGAGGAGGTGTGGTGGTAGGAAAGACAGTAGAATGAATCAGATGTTAGTATCCTGTGTATGATTACATGACCAGTGTGATACTACTTCATGTACAACCAGAAGAATGAGAAGTTATACTCCATTTATGTATGATGTGTCAAAGTGCATTCTAATGTCATGTATAACCAATTAGAACAAATTTTTTAAAACCCAAAACAAAACAAAGTTAACAACAAAAGAAAATTTACCAAGCAGCTTAAATGAACATTTACCAAGAAGCACAATGAATAACTGGACTTTAGCAGTGTGTGTCCTATGATCCTAAAACTATCCATCATAAAGGAGAGCTCCAGAAAGCTCTGCAGTTGCGTTCCCCTCAAAGCACTACATTACGTGGTGCCTCCCCCACAGAAATATCAGGCTATAATAAGCTTCTAAACATTTTAATAAATGTTACATACAGAATGTACCCATTATAATTCCCTGCTTAAAAACATACACAATTACCATTTTGTCTACAAAACCCACATTCATTAGCATATAAGTGAATACTTTTCCCTAGATGCTTTCTTACTATAGCTCTTCTAAGTTCAACATTGCCTAATTTAGTCTATTTCTCATTGCTAATTTTGTCTCCTTCATATTCATGGAATATTTCTTTACCAAACCTCATCTATTACTTTTCAAGCCAAAGCCTAAAACTTATCTGAATTTCAGATAAATTCAGAACTTTCAGATAAATTCAGGTCATTTTAAATTCATTCAGCAACTCTTTCTTCTCAAAATGTAGATACTATTTTTAACTATTATTTTTTAACTATTTTTCATAATCTTTCATAACCAACATCATATCACTTCACACATGTAACTGCGCCTCTTCCAGTATACCAACTGCTCCCTCAGAAGTAAGTGCTGATTTCCCATTTATTCTACTCTCATTGCAAGTATGGCCCAACACTCTGCCCACAGGAACTCTGCAATAAGTACGTGAATGTAAGGGCTCATCAGCAGAATGTAATCAGCTTATGAATAGCTACTACATGCTAGACATTGAGATTACAAAAATTATTTTTAAAAAGCTCCTCCCTTTGGAATGTTGGAGCCTGGAGACATGAGGAAGGCATCCAAGAGAGAATGGAGAAGATGGGAGATACATTATACACAGGTAGACTGGTCAAATTTTAAAATTATTAAAGCTAATGAAAGCGGTTAAAGAAGGGAGTTAGAAATTTGAAATTTGAAGACAAATTAAATACTTGGGTGTAAGATTAAAATCGAAAGTATCACTATGAAATCAGGGTTTTCAGATTATGTCTGTTTTTATGTGTGAATGTATAAATACACATATGTGTATACACATTCACATACATAATACTTAAATATATTCAATAGCACTATCCACTTAGAGAATTTAAAGTGGTAACACCAAAAAAGGAATAAATACAACTAGTACCTAGACTTTCATATAAATACCATTTTATACCAAAAATAATGAGGGAGTCTTGAAGAAATGACTAATCCCAACCTTGGGACAAAGTACATATAAAAGATGAGCCTGGAAATCCTGTGTGGCAGTAAGGAAAACCTCAAAGAATGATGGGGACATGTGAAAAAAACATAGAAGCTTCTTGAAGGGACCAAACTGAGGTAATTGGGCATCAATATAAATAACAATAGTAACTGATTAAAACTCATTGAATCAGAATATAAATCATTGTCTAATATATATATTATATATATCCATTTAAAAATGAATAAATTCAAAGTTCAATGTATATTTAAGAAATGAATGCCAACAAATAGCAAAATGCATCCCCATTAAAATACTTATTAATTAGAAAGGAGGAAAAACTAATTTTGTAATGGAGAAATTTGGCAGATAGCATCTTAAGTGATCAAAAGGGAACACAGTGAGTTAAAGAACAAATTAAAACTGCATACTAGAGCTGAATGCAATGAGAAGAAACAGTAACCACCATATTCTTGCCAAAGATGTATAAACTTAGTAACAATATGAGGAGATGTAGAAAAACTGAGATTGTGGGCCTGTATACCTCAAAAGTATCAAGATACAGAAGTCAAGGAAAAATCAGAAGTATGTATAAAATTCATCTAAGATAGAAGAAATGGCAGCACGGAGGAAGAAGTGACTGGTTGCCTAATGAGATAAATCAATAAACAGGAGAAACAGCTAGAGTAGAATTTCAAGGGGGAAAACTGTCCTAATTTAGAATTGCCTATTATTATGTTTGTGTTTTTATATGCATACAGTGATGAGAACTATGAGTTCTTAACCTTTTCTATGTCACAGAAACCTTGGAAAGTTATGATAAGGCCTATGAAGTCATTTTCACAACAGTACTTTGAAATATATAAAATAAGATGAATATGATTACAGAGGAAACAAATTATATTGAAATACAATTATCAAAATGTTAAAAATGTGACATAGCAGAATGTGTAGCAGTACATTTCTTCAAAATAAATGCTTTTCAAAATATGTGTTCTGCTCCTTTTAAAGGCTAAAACTGGCAGAGGAGCTAATAACCATAGCTGTGAGGTATTAATAATCATAAATAATATTTCAGGATATCTAAAGCAACTATAATAAGTCCATGAACTGATTGTAGGTTATTTATAATACATGAATTAAAGCTTAAAAGAAGGCATCTAAATATCAGTAAGAACTGACTCCTTTTCATTCATTTCCATCAGTGTCCAGCAGGTACTCTGAGAAATAGAAAACTGCAGGTGATCAGCTATCTAAAAGATCACATTTATAAAGAATGGAGTCCAATTAATGGTATGATTGCACATAAAACTGCTTCGCTGATATATGTAACAGTACATCACAAAAACTTAAGAGATCTAATAACAGTTTAATAGCTAACAACAAAAATCATAAAAGTTCTATAAAATGGGACTATTTTACACATATACACCAAACTATTAAATGCTAAGCCCTGGCATTATGGTTATGAATTATAATATTTAATTATTTCTGAGCTCACAATTGATCAAATTTCATGCTAAATTTTAAGAGAAAAAGATTACCTATTTTAAAGAATATTTAGCAGATGTAAATAAATTTTCAAAGGCAAGGTTAATTTAGCTATTTCTAATATATATAATCACAACATTATTGAGCAGCTATCCGATATGTATAGATATCAACAAAATAAAAATTCCTTTGAAATATGAACTCTGACTCTAAGTGCTCTTAATTTAAATATTAACTAAGTGAAATATTTCTGCATTGATTATTTTGGGACTAAAAATAAATTGTTAAGATCACTACAAATATCATTCAAAAAAGTAAAGGTATTTCATTAAAATATCATTCAAATATCAACATTAAAAAATATTATCCCAGTTTAGAAAAATATTAGATATGCTCTTGGCTAGCCAAATCCCTATTTTCTTCCTATGCTTAACTATTCTAATGAAGCTCAATAGTATATTACAATGCAATAAAAAAAAAATAAAATGAGTGTGTCCTACCTAGTTACTTTGCAGCTTGATTCAATTAAGTCATTTTCAAAGTCAAGCAAGCTGGAAGGCAGATTATACTCCAATGGGGATGTCAGTCTTTTTAAACGCAGCAGACCAACACAAAATTTTGCTCCCATCTCTTCCAATTCTCTAGTACCAATCTGTAAACCCTAGAAATAAAGTAATATTACACACATAATTAGAAAGTTTTCTCTCCTCTAATTGTACTTTGATAAAATTATAAAGAATTTATAACTACATTAATAAAATTTGATACAGAACTATAATATAATATTGTTGTGTGTTTTTAAAATGCAAAATTATTCTTAGATCACATAGGAAACTTTCCTAAAAATCATTTCTTGAATGTCTATTTTCACTTACTATGACGCAAATTATTTTCACTAATTTGGGAGAAAAAACATGGATGGACATTTTAAGATTAATGTTACTTTGTAGATCACGTGTGAAACTATAACAATCTTGCTAGTATTTATCATAATCTACTTCTTTGATTGCCAGTGTTGAAATACCATAGTGTTAAAATCAAAGCTCCAGTATGTTTCAACATTACCTTATAGATACCTGTATGACAAAAGTTAATAAAAACCAAAGAAAAATAAATATTCAGATTTGCTTACTGCTTATCTGAGGTTCAATTAATTCAACCTGAAGTCATCAATTTTTAAAACAAAAAATCCTAAATCACCTAATATTTTTTATGCCTTTAATTTCCAAAGTAAAATTTAAACTTTGGTTATCTCCAACAAAAGCCTATAGAGCTCAAGGAGAACAGTCTTATTAAAGAAAAGAATTTAGTGAAGGGATATGCATTTAAAAGTTAAATTAAAAATTAATTTAAAAATTAATTTCAAAAGTTAATTAAAAAAATTAAAACAATCTAAATATAATAAACTAGTTGCTTTGTAAGTATAATGTGTTGATTTTAAATGCACAAAAATATACTTACATCCAGTCAATTAAAACAATAGAAAATTTTCATAAATAATGTACTACACTTATAGCTCCTTATAAATTAGTAATCAGAATTTTAGTGCATATTCTAATGCCTTTTCTTAAAAATTATGAATATAAATAGACTCAAGAGTATTTTAAGGATCCCAAGCAAGCTATTTAGTTTAAAAAAAACCAAAAAACAAAAAACACCTGTTGAGGTTGCATGTGATTCAATTCCATTATCACAAATTACATATAACTCCATAAGACAAATGCACTGTACTTGAAAACCATGAGAGTATATATAAAAGAAAGTCTTCAATTTTTTTTTATGGCTAAGAGTCCAAATAAAACATTTTACCTTATATTTTCCCTGATCACAGCCACATAAAGTACTTTCCATGGTGTAGCTTCTCTGTACTCCTATTTCCCGCCAAACTACAACACGTGCTGTGGATTCTTTAGATTTTTCCACTACAAAGCTACAGCTGCTCATACAAAATGCTGGGGCAATATGGCTCAGTATCTTAGGCAAAGTCTGTAAAAAATAAAAATAATAATAAAATAAATCAAAAGGTTACTTTAATTTTACGTTTTTCTTTTTTAAAAAGTTTGATGAAACCACAGTGATAAAATCAGGACCATGTGGATCTTCTTTCTATAGCAACCCTGCTACTCAAACATCCAATACAGTTCTCTTACTAATTTAGAATTTCCTGCTGCTCTAATCAAATAGTAGCCAGTTAGCAAACATATGGAAGAAATGATCACACTTAGAACAGCAACCAGTAAACAGAATATAATCA
Source organism: Marmota marmota marmota (assembly GCF_001458135.2). Lineage (NCBI taxonomy): Eukaryota > Metazoa > Chordata > Mammalia > Rodentia > Sciuridae > Marmota > Marmota marmota. The sequence continues at coordinate 2,276,395 of NW_025999928.1, forward strand.
TTTAAGAAAACCATGATTAAAAATATAATGAAAACATTTTTAAAATGTGAAGAATATTTAGTCATGAAAGACAGAGATTTAACACTGGAAATGTCAATCATCCCTAAAGTAATCAATAAATACAAGATAATCACAATCAAAATACTCCGAAATATTTTATGACCTAAAATTGTTCTCAGGTTAACTGAAAGTGTAAATATGGAAGTATATCTTGGGAAATTTTCAAAAAATATTTTAAAAGGCTATAATGGAGGAACAATCCAACATATATCAATCTAGATTGCATATGTAAAGTAAGATAAATTGTGATACTAATGTAGGAACAGATAAAGCTCTAGTGTAATTCTAGTTTAGAATTAAAAGTGAAAGTATTAAAAAATTATTACTAGTGATCATCTATTAAATATTGACACAAATGGATACTCAACTGAGGAAAAACAATCTGAAGTCATGCTTCATTAAAAAAAATCAACAAATATGATTAAAGTTTTAAATTACCAAACATCATAACAAATTAGAAAATAAATATATACATAAAGAATTCTTATTTTAAAAACAATAATAATTAGATCACAAATGCAAAACCCAATACTCTCTTTTTTAAAAAGAGTCAAACATGATACTCAAATTCATTTGTAAATGTACTTATATAAATAAAAATAATTATTTTTATTTTCATGTGGCAAAGATGGTACAATACAGTAAGGATGTGAAGAAAAAACACTATCACTCACAGTATTTTGGATTGCTAATTTATATAATCCTGATGAAGGAAAATTTGGCAGTACTAGTCAAATGACCAACAGGAGACTACTGAACAAATACAACTGGGTGTGCCAGTACAATAAAAACAAAAACGCACAATGAAAATCTTGTGTAATTGTTAACAGATAGATCCTGATAAGATGACCAGGAAAGACAGTAAACAAGCATTATCATATGAAAAAGCAAGTTGTTATGTGCTGCATAAAAGAACAAAGACTCCCTATACTGTATGTATATACTTTCATGGAGGGATGTGTTTAGAGGCAAGTTTTATAACACACATGGTAAAAGGGACTAGTGTTAAGAAAATGAGAGATGATAACTTTCACTAGCTACTTTATGTGTGTGTGTGTGTGTGTGTGTGTGAAGTGTTCCCATTTTTACATCATTCTAATCACTTTATTTGGGGAGGGGGAAGAAGGGAGAGAGCACCAAAAAAAAAAAAAATGAGCTTTCAAGTTCTTCAAAGCACAGTGGTATGTTACTCTAATGTTTTTTGAAAATAGATGGGGTGTAGGCATCATTATGATAGCAGAGACTGTGATGAAACAGAAAACAGAGGACTTGAAGCAGGGTATCTCACTTCCAACCAAAGGCAAACAACTTTTTCACCAAGGCCTCAAGATGTCAACTGAACTAGAAGCCTTAGTTGACTCAATTGTACAATTACAATGATAATCTCTACCTACATCAGAAAAAAAACCTCATATATATGACAGTACACTAAAAGCTACTATAAGCACAGTTCAAATAAGGCAATAAAGTTGTTAATGTTTGTACATATAATTAATTCATCTATTCATTCAACAAATATTTACCTAATGCCTATTAAGTATTGGATACATTCAGTCAACCAAAAAAAGTAAAGGTTCTTCCTAAGTCATCTCATTCAGGATTAATGGTCTAAAATTATCTATAATATTTAAAAATATTAGAAAGTTCTTTAAAAGCCAATATTACTTTATTAAGTTCATAACCCACTTGAATCAAAGTGTGAAATATGATATATCAAGAACTATGTAATGTTTTGAACAACCAACAATAAAAATTTAAAAAAAAAAGCTAATCATATATTTTCTTCCAATAAGGTGAATACCATAGTACAATAATAAAAGTTTGTTTTTAAAACTTTTTATTTTGGACTAATTTTAAACTTTAAACGCAAAAAAACATTACAAAAAAAATTTATATTTCCTTTAGCAATCCTTAATGTTAATGTATTAACTATAGTAGAATATCAGAACAAAAAATTAAAGTTGATTCAATACTGTTACCTAAATGATAGGTTTTATTCCAATTTCTTCAGTTTTTCTAATGCCTCGTGTTACAGGAGCCTATCCATAATTTCACATTGCATTTAGCCATTATTTCTCTTGTACCTGAGATTATTCCTTAATCTTTCTGTATCCTTCATGATCTTTACACTTTCGTAAAGTAGTGATCAGTTATTTTGTCAAGTGTCCTCTATTTATATGTCATAATTTTTGGAACTTTTCCCGAAAATATTTCTCTAAAATATTTACATACTGTACTAAAAGGACAAGGAAGTGCAATAATTTATCATCAAAAACAAAGATAGTTTTTATGTGTATTAATCCATGAAAATATCAGCAAAAAAAGAAAAAGAGTTCCATAGTACGGTAGTCAAGAATAATTAATGGCCTGTCAAAGATGTCCACATCTCAATCTTCAGAACCTGAAAATATGTTACTTTACATGGCAAAAGGTCTGTACAGATGTGATGAAGTTAAAGATTTTGAGGTGGGACATTATAGATAATCTCAGTGGACCCAAGGTCATCACAAGGGCCGTCCTTAGGGAAAAGAGGAAGGCAGGAGGAGGGAGAAAAGGTGATGTGACAATGGAAGCAAGAGATCATTGAATTGATTCCTTCTAGATGATGACACTAGGAACACAGGGAGCTGTTTGCCTGGGCGGGTAGTTATGATTCTACCCTATAGATTCCAAGAACCAATGCAGTCCTGCTGACACATTGATTTTAATCCAGTAGAGACCTGCATCAGAACTATAGAACTGTAAGTAAATCTGTTTTAAGCCCACACTTCTGGTTATTTTGTTACAGCATCAAATAGAAATAACACACGATGATGGAATTGTGTGAAATATTCTACTTTCTCTCTCATACGTACAACACACACACACACACTCACACTCACACTCCCCTCAACAACCTTGGAAATGTAAGATGCTCACTAGCATGTAAAGCATCTTAGGAGTCTTGAAGACAAGAAACAATAATATAAACTGTGTCAAATGTGAACACCAGACATATCTGGTCATAAAACTATTTGGAGTGGTAGTGTCTGAAATGCCAGGTAACATCTTGACAAATTACTTAAGGGAAAAACTGATTTATGTATTTTACCTAACCTGCAGCAGCATTTTATGTCTCCTTTCATAATAAATTCCAGATATTTAACCAAACAAAGAAAACTGGAGAAAAGAATTAATAAAAAATTTTAAAAACCAAGACCAAAGATAACTTGTATTTATCTCCCCAGGTCATGTCTGCCTGTCATCCACCAACTCATCAAACAAATATAATGAATGGTTGAGATGAATAAAGATTTGTGCTACACAGTTACTGTGTTCCCCAAAGTGAACAAATTAGACAGAACTGCCAGGCATATGAAGCTTATCATGTAGCATAAAGAGAAACACACTAACCAAATGATATCATACCAAATTTTAAATTACAATTTTTTTGGACACCTCCCCACCAGACCTTTTCATTTTTAAAAAATTTGAGACATGGTCTTGCAAAGTTGCTTAGGGACTGGCAAAGTAGCTGAGGCTAGCTTCAAGCTTGCAGATCCTCCTGCCTCAGACGGAATGGCAGGTGTGTGTGGTGCAGGCCTGGCATATGGTGGCCTGTGCCAGGCCAAATTACAATTCTTTAGGGTTATAAAGGAAATATAATCTTGTGCATGTAAGTCCTAATTTCATTTTAGGGGACTAAGTAATAATTCCTACGAGAGGTGTATGACAAATAAGCAAGTATGATAATAAGCAAGAAGTGGGGTGACAGTGTTGATGTTCCAAGAGACCCACACATGGAAACACTGTATGTGCTCTTTAGTCTAGTTTTCTCCCCTCTGGGCCTCTCACTTTCACACATGGTTTATCTAGGTCTGCATTACATATTCCTTATTTCTCCTTTATATCCCTAAACTCTGTTAATCTAATTACTTAATGTGGCTTAACCTATTTAGGCTCTAAACTCTGTGAAAATAGTGCAGCAGTAGCAGTTGTTGAATGCTAGGCCCATCGGGCATTTCAGATATATACTGAGGCTCCTGAAACACCTTTATTCTGGGCTTTGTCTTTCTCTTGAATTTAACCGCGTTCTTTCTCAGAATACTCCTTGATTCTGGCAAGAATATCTTATGGTGTCTTCTAGAGAAAAATTATTTGTAAGGCAAATTTCTGAGACTTTTCAATATCTGAGAATACTTTTTTACTTTTACATTTATTGACAGGTTATATTATAAAATTTATAGGTTGAAAATCTAGCTGAGAACTGAAAGTTTTGCTCCACAGAAATTTTGCTTCTAATGTTGCTATTAAGAAACTCAATGTCATTCTGATATGTAATCTTTTTTATAAAAGATTTATAGCTTTCCTATGCACATGAATGGTCAATTGGGAACAAGGAGAAATGCAAGAGAAAAATAAAAATCTCATTCCCAGCTGCATCAAAAGTATTTAGAAAAAAATCTAACAGAAATATCAATCCTATGTGGAGAAATTTTACATTTTTATTTAAAAATATAAAAGAAAGAAAAAGACAGGCAATGTCATAGGTAGCAATGCTGTACATTATCATAATAATAATTCTCTCCTGCCTAATTTAGATTCAGGAAAATGCTGACCCAAATCTCATCAAAGTTTGTTCACAAACTGATCGTAGAATTCACAAGGAAGGAAAATAGACAAAAGAGCCAAAGACACTTTTATTAAATAAGAGACTTTGTCCTATCAGATATCAATATTAATTATAAGTTTACCATAATTAAAATGTGGCATACAAAGAGAAAGAAACAAGAATGACTATAGTAGTTGAGAGCCTCACAACACACCCACACATGTAAAAACAGATATATAATAGATGGCTTCATCAAATTCACAGAGGAAGGATGTACTATCTAGTAAATGGTATTGAGATAACTGGTATCCCTGGGCAAAAAGATTAGATCCCTGTATCTCATATTAAAAAAATTCCAAATAGATGAAAAATCTATGTGTGAAAATAAAAACTTTTAAAATGAAGAATCTGAAACAAAAACAGTATGATGTCAATATTTATTGAATCTGAGCAGTTCATATGTAAAATTATTTTCTGTAGTTTACATGTTTAAAACTCAAAAACTCATTAATCATCTGTAATTACCCTATATTCCATATCTTCTACAACATCACATGAAGAGGCATTATCATTGGTATGCCATACTGTCTCTTTGATGCTGCATCCATACATAAATACATTCTTCTTTCGAGAATGGCCATGATAATCACAATAAACCTTGAAAAGATAATAGATTTTAAAAATTACTTAATTTTTAATCTTTTAATTATTTATTATTTAATTATTTAATCTTCAAATCCATATATCTTCAAGTAAAGTTAGTTAATATCAAACTAATGGACATCTCCATATTTCTTGGTCTATTTTAACAGAACCACCATTTAATAAGTAATAATATCTAGTTCTGGAAAGGACCTTTGCTTAACTCCAACACTGCCCAATCACTTGAAGATTTCACATCAAGTCAGAAGTTCTTTTCTTCTGAATCTACCATTCACCATTTAAGAAGTAACAAATTCAATTATAGTTCAAATCTATATCTACATTCACCATGGTCTTAAAGGTTTGCTAAAATATGACAATGCTCTCATGAAAAACATTACTTTAAAAGGTGTCAATTTAATTTTTAAGAGAATTATTTCAAAAATGCAAAATAAATGATAAGATTCATATGTTAATTATATCCCTCCACAAAGTTTTTCTGTATTTCCCAAAGGAAGATTAAATAATTTAAACACTAATAAAACAAAAATCAAAAACTGGTAAAAACAGAAGGAACATGTATATGAAGTCCAGAATGGTCTCACACCATGCCTGCCACATTTCCCACGTGTACACTCAGCATTTCAGAGATGATCAAAGAACTCAATATTAGTTTCCACTAGTTTGAAATTTGAAAGACATATATGGTCACTTTAGTACTGTTTAAACAATGAAGTTCAATATTTAAAACTTAAAACCAAGAGTTACCAATATACATTAAAAAAACAGTAAAAGGCATATAGAAATTATAAATAATCAACTTGATAAAATAAGAAAATGAATTCAGTATACTATTTGACACCAAAATTATTACACAATAATAAAATAAAAAATAACCAGAAAATAATCTGCATTATTTTATAATGTTAAGTCATTAATCAATAAAAACATTTTTTGACTATACAAAGTAAAAACAAGCATTGCCACTTACCAGTGGTAAACGTTTCACTGCTGCCAGGTATTGTAGCAGACCCTTAGCATGGTAAATTGTAGGATGTAAATCTGGATTTGGACTTTGCCACTGTCTATTCAAATCCTCTCCACTTAAAGAACAGCGGTGACTATATGTAAACACAAAGATATAAAAAAGTGATACCAATAACCCTTATGTACATTTCTAATTTAATTTTATGCCTTTATTCTAGTGTTTCGAGTAGGTATAGATAGTAGGCTTGACTGAAAACATATTACATTCAGTTTACATTAAAAGTAAACATTTATTGAGCACTTGTTATATGCAAGAACTTGGGTCACATATATTTAACTATGATAGGCTTTTTAATTTATAATCAAAACATGCAAGTTATAGAGAAAATAATTCTCAATTCTGGTGTTTTATTCCATACTTTATAAAATTTATTAATGGTCATATTTTCCATTCTGACTACAAAATAACCATAGGCTATACTAACACTCTATATCTTGATTGCATTCATTATTCTGTGCTATTTAGGCTCTCCTGAGAAAGACAAGTAAATAAGAAGTAATATTCTTGTAACAATGTAAATACACTATCACTTATTCATAAATACTAAGTATTGAAGCCATTAAACAAAAACTAAAGCAAAAAAAATCAGAAAGTGATAAAAGAAAGGTACATAGAATTCTAGCTGGCCAATATGTTTTTGAGTTATTTTAGTTCCATAACCATTAACTAAAAAAAAATTTTATTTTTAAAAAGTTAAATAACTTCCTAAAATATAAAAAATACCCTTGCCACCATACATAAGATATGGTATCCACATCTTTGGAAATGTTCATGACTGTTGGACTAAACTCCACCTTTTAAAAGCACTACAAAAACCTTGTCAAATTGCCAGAATAAATTTAATGAACTCACTATAAACTACCTTCAGTTAAAAAGTAATTATTTTCTAATAATGTCTAAGAATCCCTTCTATCAGAAACTATACCTCCTTCTATCAGGAAAAGCAAACAGGCTCACATTCCATATCATGGAAAGAGACCCCAAAAGATTCTTAATCTTGGAACAACCTAAGATCACACTATTAACAAATAAAAAGAGAACATGAGAAGTATGTGTTAAAAATCTTTGCCTACCCTAACACTGTGATTTTTCTAAAACAATTCAAGCAAGTCAGAGATTTTATGACATCATATTCTCTTGGATATAGAATTCTTAAAATATCATACTACTGCTAGCATATAAAATATATTTTCACTTAGAAGTTTTATCTTAGATAAATTCCCCACCAAAAATTTCTTTGTTCTAGAAAAATCACTAGATATGTCTTCTGAATTAACCTGGACACAATTATAAAGGACATCTATAATAATCTATAAAAAAAATCTGTAACTATTGCTTAACTTACTTTCCATTGATGACACCATCTGGATTTAGCATAGGAACAATTTTAAAAATATAGGATTCTCGCAAGCTCTGAGCAGTAGGGTTATTACTCATGAGATATTCCAATGTTCCTTTCATAACCCAACTTGCATTAGTTTCTCCAGGATGTACCCGAGCAGATAGGAAAACATAAGGACGATTTCCTAAAGTACACATAAAATCTCAAATTACAATAAACAGCTACAAAAAGGAGTGTATTACATTTCACTTTTGGACTTCAACAATGTCTCTCTCAACTGTGAATTCTAATACAAATTCATGGTAGAATTCACTCTGCATGTAGCATATGTAAGCACTGCACTAGGCCCTATAGAGAAAGCAAATAAAAAAATAAATAAAGCATGTCTTGAAGGAGCTCGTAATATAAACATAAAACAATAAATAGTATTTGAACAACTTATTTACTTCCTAATGATAAACCTAACATATAAAAATTAGTTCTTTAATGTAAATTTGATTTTGATTTTGCAGAGAATAAGTAATTGAGAAAGTTTAAAATATGAAATTATTTTTCAAATATCATGGGGTATAGAAGGAAAATATAATCATATCCCCATTATCATAAGCACAGGGGAAAAAAATCTGCTCAGATTTACCAAAATAAATTTTTTCACTATATATTTAAATATATGTCTAAAAATAATCACTCAGTTCGTTATTCATAATTTCATATGTAAAAAACTCTTTCTTTCCTGAAAATACTTTTATCTTCTTATCAAAATTAGAAGAACTTATTTTTCCTACCACATCTAAATTTGTGAGGCATTTTTAAAAATAAAAATGGCAAAGAAAAATAGTGCCAGTACAGTCCCAGCTAACAAAACCTTAATAAGTTTCTGGCTGTTTATTATTTTATTAATAAATAAAATTAGTTGTCAAATTTTCAATTTAATTTAAATTGATCACATTTATACCTGAACTCTTAAAATTATTGTATTAAAATATTAGCTTCAAAAGGAACCTTGGAGATTGTCTCAGGAAGCTCCTTTACTTTTAAGACAAGGAAACTAAGGCACAGAGGTAGGCAGATGGGTAAGCAGTATCAGGAACAGATTAGAATTCAAGTTTTCTGATGCCTGTTCTTTGTATTATTATTGTTGTACATAAAAAATATGTACAACAAAAATATGTGAGAATAAGTAATAATTTAAGTGAAGAAGAGAGACTTACTGAATTGACAGATATGTTCATAATAATTAGACTCTGGCATTGCTGTTATAGTCACCAAGGGACAGCTGTTTCCAGACAAGGTTTCACATAACACATCTTTTCGAAAATAGATTTGCTGAGGATTGTGTGCTGATTCCAATTTTTGAAGATGCATCTTGATAAAAATTTAAAAGCAAAGTATATAATCATTTTAAAACTTCCTATGATGTGTAGAAATAATACATCCAGATTGCCATATAAATAGAAGCAAATCCAATTCTTATCTTATCCAAAACCCTCAAGACCAGATGTAGTTCAACATTAGTATTTGAGGAACTCAAGAAAGGCGGTACAGAGGGTATACCAGCAGAGTTAGGTCAGGGGTATCAGTTTTTAGAAACATTATTATTTCTGTAGCAAAACCTATGAAAAGATCTTAAGTAGAATCAGTAGTCTAAATAAGCTCACAAAAAGTTCAAATCAGGCTTTGCCAATCTGAATTACAAAAAGTCTTTGGCTTTCAAAACTTTCTGAATTTTAGAATTATAAGTGACTGCAGACCTATTATAGCAATCTTAAAGGTAGAGAATAAAAATCATGTAGCACACTTTTTTTAACATTTTCCTGATTTCAAGATTAATACAGACTCATTACAAAATGTCTGCAAGAAACAGAGTACCAAAGAAAATGTTTAGAACACCCAAAACTCTATCACCCAGATTACTACTAGTAAATGCAGAATATATAATCAAAAATATAAGTACATATGACTTTTTACAATTTGATTTTGCCACTTAATCATTTATATATATACACACGTTTGTAATTATGAATATTGTATCACCTCAGAAAAATATATTGTCCAATCCCTTATTTTAGATACTTAGTTCTGACATCTTGCCTATGTGCATTTGCATAATCACTACTGATTCAAGCAGTCACTGTTTGCCAAAAAGCATGCGGGACACATTGGGCATACAATAATGAATAACTGGATTCTATTACTATGAGAGCCTATAATAAGGAGAGGAAGCCTAGCCTACTCTGGGCAGTGAGGAAAGGTCTTTTAGAGAAGGTTACACTTAAACTGAGATCCAAAGGATGATTGAAGGGGACAGAAACGAAGAATGCAGGCAAAAGGAAAATAAATAGGAATACCACAAGATAAGGCAGAATAAGAATACTTCAAAGAACTCCAAAAGATTCATTATAGTTAGAACAGAGGAACAAGACTGAGAAATAGAGAAGCTGATAACAGAATAAAGGGCTGGGAGACCCTTCCCAAAGCATGGTATACACACTAACATTATTTGAAGTATCTGTGTGATACACAGATACCCTTTTTAAAAGCTTAATAAGTATGTATTTTACTGTGAATTAGAAAAAAAAATGTCTAGCACATTAAAATTGCAATTCCATGGCTAATAACTTAAGTGAGAATATATTTTAAAGTCTATTTTAAAATAGTTATTAAACAATAATTCAAACAGTATGTGGAAATGGCAAACAAGTGAAAAATAAATGAAATCAGGTAAGAACTTTAGACTCACACAGGGCTGGAGTTTTAAATACAGGATTATAAAATGAGATTTGCCATAAAAGAGCCAGCCCTCTGGCCACAGTGTGGAAGAGACCAAGGAAGAAAAAAGAAGGTAAAAGTTAATCCTAGAACCACCAGTAGGAAGAAGCTGGCAGAAGTCCAGATGAAGAACAAGAATAATGTCTGGAAAGATCATGGTAGTAGGATTAAACAAAATAAGAATTCAGAGTATATTAAAAAGGCAAGATTAATAAAAAAATAAAAAAATATATAACCAGGTAAATAAAAATGTCCCAAAGATAACATTTTTAAACATACATTCATAATTGTTTTCCTAGGATGAATTACCCAAAAATACAACTAGGCCATGAAGTATATGTTCTGATGCTATATTATTCAGCACAGATTCCTGAACATTATACCTTTGTTGTAGGTTGTAACCTTTATGAAGATACTGTGAGGCTCATTTTGTATTCTCAGTATGACACCTCTTCTATTCTACAGACCACATTTTTCATTTTCTGCTAATAACTTGGAAGTTTGTTCCTAATCATATTGCTCCAATTTCTTTTTTTGTAAAATGATCACACTATCACGATCCTTGACCATTAAGGCTAATATTCTGTTCTGAGAATAACTCTACTATAGTTGGTAATTTAATTATTTGAATTAAAAGTCCCACAAAACAATGCTTATACCCCATATTCTAAGGAATCTGGATCTAGGATTCCAAAATGAAATCTTTTGCTACAGAAAAATTCAAATTGTATCCACATTTTTCTACTATTCTGTTTTCTAGGAGATTCAATGTTCTGGTTAAATAAAGTGGAAATCTCACCTAGTTAAAATTTGTAAATTGGGAATCTTAGCTTAGAGAACTATAGAAATATACAAATGATGGGAAGCAAAAAAATTATTAAACTTTCCTCATATGTTTTTCAGTAAGATCAGATCACATTTATATTATCCTTCTTTAACATTTTCAATAAATTCTAACACCTTCAACACTAAACTTTGTTAAGGTATTTCATTAAAAGCAACTTTTCTTCAATTATCTGATATATAACATTTATATGCAATAATAGTCAGAATAACAATTTTGAATTCTCACCTGTAAAGTTGAATACGTATATGGATAGTGATAAGCGAAGTAGCAAACATCATCTTTATGTGGAAAATTGACAGTGAATGTAATTGTATAGTAGGATTTTCCCTTTTGTCCACCTGCAGCAACTGAACTTCTTGAGAAATGATTTCTGCCATTAAAAAGCATAAAACAGGTTTATTTCATCCACATAAAAGTTCTGATTTTCCTTTCTAATTTATTAAATAGAACTTCAGGGAAAAAAGAAAAACCCCAGTCTATAAAAAGTTTAATTTAAATATTCTACATAGACTTAGTACTAACAAAGCAGCAAAATGTTATTAGTCAACAACATTACTTATCACTTCCAAATTAACTGGTTAGATGAAACTAATATATTAGTAAAATTTTAGAACCCCATTCTATAACAACCACACACATATCTGAATCTACCAATGATCATCAGCAACTGCAACTATTAAATGAAAGGCTGACGGATACTTTCATGGTGGATGGATCAGGTCCAATACCTGAATTGACTAATCAATCTTAAGATTACAAAAGAAAAAATAATCGGAGAAGATGCTGTTTCCTAACGTGATGCAATAGAAACTCACCAACCACCTACGAGGTATTCTTGCCAAATATCAAACCTGAAATTAATTAAGCTGATAAGTCTAACTGCCAATTTATAAGAAATTGATGAGGTATTTGTTAATACCACAGATATACTCGGTAAAATCCAACTATGGTAAACTCTGCATAATAAATACTCCAGTTTCTTTAACAAATGAATTAGAGATTTACAAAAAAGAAAAGAGAATCCTGTAAACTAAAAAGGACTACAGGGATACTTCAACAAAAATCTAATGTGATGCCAGGCACAGTAGTGCATGTCAGTAATCCCAGCAGACTGGGAAGCTGAGGTAGGAGGATCACAAATTCAAAGCCAACCTCAATAACTTAGTGAGAATCTTCTCTAAATATAAAAAATGACTGGGAATGTAGCTCAGTGGTTAAGCTCCCCTGGGCTTAATCTCCGGTAAGAAGAAAACAATCATATGTGATGTGTGATTCGAAAGGGAAATATCAGCAGATATCAGCTGACATAAGCCACTTTTCGCAGGTATTTGATGGTTTTGTGTTTTATTCTGATAACCGTTAATTCCTTTGGTACATTGGTAGCAGAAATAAATCATGTTTAACTTCTTTTACACTTAAAAAATGTAATATGTAATCTTTGGTTGAATTCTAATTGAAACAAGCCAACTGCAAAATAATATTTATAAGGCAACTGGTGAAGTTTGAACATTGGAATATTTCATCGTATTAAGTGTTTTACTTAATTTTTCTGAGGTGTGAAAATGACATTGTGGTTTGACTGTCTTAAAAGATCTTTGTCTTGGGGCTGGGACTATGGCTCAGCAGTAGTGCACTTGCCTGGCATGTGTGAGGCACTGGGTTCGATTCTTAGTACAACATACAAATAAATAAAATAAAGGTCTATCAACAATTAAAAAATATTTTTTTAAAAAAAGATCTTTGTCTTTTAGAGATATATATGTAACTATTTCTAGATAAAATATGATATCTGGAAATTGCTTTTGAAATTTACTGTCGGGGCTGGGGTTGGAGCTTAGTGGAAAAGCATTTGCCAAGCATGTGTGAGACACTGGGTTCAATCCTCAGCACCACATTAAAAAAATAAATAAAATAAAGGTACTGTGTTTAAAAAAAAATCACTAAAACAAAACCTACAATATATTGATAACTATTGAAACTGGACAATGCACACATGGGGCATTCATTATCCCATTCCCTGCTTTTATAAATCTTTGAAGATTCCATAATAAAACATTGTTAAGTAACTTGGAGTTTTAAAGACTTCAAATATTGCTGACTTTACATTTAAAGATATTCTATCAACTTAATTTCCAAAAAGTCCTTCTGAAAACCCAGGGCCTCTAGGTTATTCATGCACATAAATATTGGAGGGACTTTCAAACTGAAATAGCTTTCATTAACTTAATCACTGTGTCCTGAACAGATACCCAATATCAAGGTACTAAGGATTAAGGAACATGCAAAAGATTTTCAACTCTTCTCCCATGAAAGCTTAACATCTAATTAGAAATCACCACATAACAGCTCTCTAGCAGAATAATTATATGTTATAAACCAGCACAACATACATTAGCTTATGTATTAGTGGAAGGTACTTTTATTTCATTCTACAGATAAGACAGACAAGCACCAAAGGACTTAGCTAACACAAAAAATTAAGACACAATGCAAAAGTACACTTTAATTCCTACTATCTGAATCTCAGGTTTCATGAAAACAATTAAAACAATGTCTGCTACATATGAAGTGGCTAATAAATGCTTGTGGAATTAAACTGATCATCAGTTAACTTGGAGCAGCCAAGAGAAAAAAACAAAAATTAACTAAACGACTTTGACATAACTCCTTATATAGACTAGAACAACTTGTCATGCATTGTCACTCATTTTGCAATATGAAAAAACACTCAATGGTTGATGATTTCTATTATGCAAAAGTAGAGAAGCATGAAAGAAATATTTTTCTGACACTGTTTTACCCTTTAACAGTCTATAAATCATTCTGCCAAAATATAGCCAAGCACTACCAAGTCATGACTCCTTAACTCCAACTTTATGAGAAATATACAAATATGAGATGTATTCAAATGTAAATAAATTACATTTTACCTTTATTTCTGTTCCAATCTTATTTACTACTTATTTTGCTAATAAATGTAGGAGTGGGGAACCTTCTTGAGATGAAGCCCAAGAAACATTTCTTTCCCAGCAAGTAAAAGCATTTAAGATATAGGTTTATCCAAATCCATGTCATAAATCATTAAAATAGTTTAATTTTAAAAACTGTCACCATCTAACAAACAAAGCTAAAAATATTCTTAAAAGATGGGATATTAATGCTACTTAAATATAATGCTAAGTCAAAATCTACTAGACAGAAATTTCTAGATTGAGATTAATAGCAGAAAAGCAGGATACCAGCTGGATTCAAAGGTAGAAGTTATCTGGAAACATTACATGAGAAATAGAGTAAAATGGAAAGCAATAGATTATTTAGAAGTGGAGATGAAGGATAATCCAATTATTCTACAGATATAGTAAATGATATCTAGCACTTATTCTAGCTCACTGAAGTAGATCACCTATATGCATCAAGGACGAACTGTGCCGGGGCTGGAGTTCTGTCAGTGGCACATCGATTGCCTAGCATGTGTGAGGCACTGGGTTAGATTCTCAGGACCATATATAAATAATTTTTTTTTTAAAAAAAAGGTCCATTGACAACTAAAAAAATATTTTAAAAAATTAACTGTCAATGTCAATTGCGAAAGACAACTCTGGTTAAAATATTTTAGAAATTAAAATAAGATAAATATTTGTGTGTTAGTATGGGAAGCAAAAAGATAAGAATTATATTTGAAATCACAGGACCAAAAAAAAAACTATTATTACTTATAAATTCTAATTTTAGTTTTATTGAATGAAGTTTAATAAAACATTTCATCATAATTCCAAGAAACATCCTTTTGTAAGCTGGTATTCTGTTCTTAGAATACTTACTTATAGTAACAAATGTCGGTACCCATACGAATCCACCGTGGTCTGGCATTTAATGCTTCCTGAACCGAATACATGAGTGGTTGCATACCTTTGAGAGACAGAGGAAGAAAATATTTTTAAAAGAGAAAGAGAGAGAATTATTTTCAGAATTTCTGACTACAGGAAATCTGAAATAAATTATGTTGTTTTTAATATGTATTTTTAAAAATCCAAGAAATTTCTTAAAAAATCTAAGTTAATATTACTTTTTTTTAGTTTAAAATGGAATTACAACTTTTGAATGAAAAGCCATTAAATCTTTTCTATTAAATTTTCTATATCAATTAATGATAACATATTCCTTAAAACCTATTTCTTTTAATGAGTAAAACAGCTAAAAATATATATACAGAAACAGTGTATAATCTCCCTGTGAATTCCAATTTACACTAAAGTTAATTAAGGCTTTTTGAGTTTTTTCCCCACTTAAAAAAAAAAAAAAAGGCCAACAAAATGGCATATTGTTTCCCCCACCCTTCACAATATAAACATGTGTCTGTAATGCAGACACTGTAATAAAAACAGAATTAAGTATATTTTTCTTGAATATTCTTATAAATGTCTTTCCACATAAACTTTAGGACCATCTTATTTTAGTTTCCTAAGATGATGTACTAGGTTTCTAACTGGTATTGATTAAATTCATATGTTAATTTTAGGAAGGCTGAAAACTTTTATTGAGATCTGGTTTGACTTCCCTCAAATTCAAATTTAGGGATATAATCATTTTCTGGATACATAAATATTTTGTTGACTCTTATTTTTCTATTTCAACAATAAAGAACTATTTATTTTCTAAAATTTATCTTACATTACATTAACTAAAACATACACTAATTTTAACAGGTTTTTTAGTAGTCTCCTTTATTTTCTGGATACAAATAATCGTATAATGTGTAATTTCAAATAACATAATTCCTCTTGGGTATTTATATTATTTTACTTTATACTTTTATTACATTTAAAGAAACAGACCTCAGGAAATGATGACAGATGGGCACAGTGACACCCCTGTAGTCCCAGCAACTTGGGGAGGCTGAGGCATGAGGATCACAAGTTTGTGGCCAGCTTCAGCAACTTAGTGAGAGCCTATCTCAAAACAAAAATTAAAAAATAGGCTGGAGATGTGCCCCTGTGTTCAATCTCTGGTATCAAAAAAAAAAAAAAAAAAAAAA
>NW_025999928.1:2292748-2306559 GCF_001458135.2 Marmota marmota marmota
AAAAAAAAAAAAAAAAAAAGGTACCAGAGATTGAACACAGGGGCATATCTCCAACCTATTTTTTAGTTTTTATTTTGAGATAGGCTCTCACTAAGTTCTTGCTACAAAACAGTAGCAAGAACAAACAACTCTTAATCAAACATTTTATTTATTTATTTTTTAATTAATTTTAAACAAACATTTTAATCAAAATGTTTTTTGCCAATTCTTTTGCCTTTCTTTTGTCAATTTTATCATGCCTTGTAAATACAGTAAACATTGAGTAGTTTCTATATGCCCACTTCTGCTCAGTTTTCACATACATTAAAATACTCATTAAATCCTCAGAACAACACTAGGTGGTGGCAAGTGCTATTACTATATACCCTGATATAAGCAATTTCATCAGAATTCTTATTACATTTTAAAGGTTTCTAATTTTTAGTTATAGTTGGACACAATATTTTATTTATTAATTTTATGTGGTGCTGAGGATCGAACCCAGTTCCTTGCCCGTGCCAGGCGAGTGCTCTACCACTGAGCCACAACCCCAGCCCTACATTTTAAGAGTTTTAATTATTTTATTAAATGCCTTTTTGGCATCTACTGAAGAACCACCTGTCTTTCCTCCTTTAAATTGTTGATGCAATACTTTATGTTGGTAGGATTTCTATTGTGAAGCATCTTTACATTCCAAGAAAATGGTATTCTTTTAATATAAAGCAATTACATTCACTAATATTTAGAATTTTACACCTAGATTTCTAAGCTGATCTTTTCTGAAATTACCTTTACTAAGTACTGGTATCAAAACCACACCTTCATGTTCAAAACAATAGAAAAACTAAGGATAGCAGAAACATACCTCAACATTGTAAAAGATATATATGCTAAACTCAAGGTATCATTCTACATTGAGAAAAATTGGAAGCATTCCCACTAAAAACTGGAACAAGACAAGGATATCCTCCTTTCACCACTTCCATTCAAAAATCATCCTTGAAACTCTCCCCAGAGCAATTAGACAAAAGAAAGAAATTAAAGTGATACAAATAGGTAAAGAAGAACTCAGATTATCACTATTTGCTGATGACATGATGCTATATCTAGAAGATCCAAAAAATTCCACCAGAAAACTTCTAGAACTAATAAATGAATTCAGCAAAATGGCAGGATATAAAATTAACACTCATAATCAAATGCATTTCTATACATCAGCAATGAATCCACTGAAAGAGAGATTAGGAAAACTACTCCATTCACAATAGCCTCAAAAAAAAAAAAAAAAAAAAAACCTAGGAATTGATCTAACAAAAGAGGTGAAAGACCTCTACAATGAAAACTACAGAACACTAAGAAAGAAATTGAAGAACACCTCAGAAGATGGAAAGATCTCCCATGCTCCTAGATAGGCAGAATTAACATTGTCAAAGTGGCCATACTACCAAAAGCGTTATACAGATTTAATGCAATTCCTATTAAAATCCCAATGACATTCTTCATAGAAATAGAAAAAGCAATCATGAAATTTATTTGGAAAAATAAGAGACCCTGAATAGCTAAAGCAATCCTTAGGAAGAAATGTGAAGCATGAGGCATCACAATACCAGACCTTAAACTATACTTCAGAGCTACAGTAATAAAAATTGCATGGTTTTGGCACCAAAATAAAGATGTAAACCAATGGTACAGAATAGAGGACACAGAGACAAACCCACATAAATACGGTTATCTCATACTAGACAAGGGTGCCAAAAAACATTCACTAGAGAAAAGATAGCCTATTCAACAAATGGTGCCAGCAAAACTAGAAATCCATATGTAGCAAAATGAAATTAAACCTCTATCTCTCACCCTGCACAAAAAATCAACTCAAAGTGGATCAAAGACTTAGGCACTAGAACAGAGACCCTGTGGCTAATAGAGGAAAAAATAGGCTCAAATCTTCACCACATCAGCCTAGGATCTGACTTCCTTAACAAGACTCCTAAAGCGCAAGAAGTAAAATCAAGAATCAATAAATGACGTGAATTCAAATTAAAAAGCTTCTTCTCAGCAAAGGAAACAATCAATAATGTGAGGAGAGAGCCTACAGATTGGGAGAAAATCTTTACCACATGCACCTCCACTAAAGCATTGATCTCTAGGATACATAAAAAACTCAACACCAAAAAAACAAATAACCCAATCAACAAATGGGCTAAGGAACTGAACAGAAATACACTTGATCAACAAATATATGAAAAAGTGTTCAATATCTCTAGCAATTAGAGAAATGCAAATCAAAACTACTCAGGATTTCATCTCACTCCTGTCAGAATGACAATCATCAAGAATACAGGCAACAATAAATGTTGGCGAGGATCTGGTGAAAAAGGTACACTCATACATTGCTGGTGGGTCTGTAAATTGGTGCAACCACTATGAAAAGCAGTATGGAGATTCCTCAGAAAACTTGGAAGAGAACCACCATTTGACCCAGATATTCAACTCCTTGGTTTATACCTAAAGGACTTAAAATCAGCACACTACAGTGAGGCAGCCACATCAATGTTTACAGCAGCTCAATTCACAACAGCTAGACTATGGAACCAACAATAGATAAATGGATAAAGAAAATGTGATGTATACACTCAATGAAATATTACTCAGCTTTAAAGAAGAGTAAAATTATGTCATTTGCCAGTAAATGTTTGGAGTTGGAGAATATCATGCTAAGCAAAATAAGCCAATCCCACAAAACCAAAGACCGAATGTTTTCTCTAATATGTGGATACTAATTCACAATAAGGCGGGGGGGGGGGGCACTAGGGAAGAATAGCGTTACCTTAGATTAGGTAGAGGGAAGTGATTGATGGGAGGGGAGCGGATATGGGGATAGGAAAGATAGTAGAATGAAACAGACATTATTACTTTATGTATATATGTGACTACATGACCAATATGATTCTGCCACATGTACACTCTGATAAATGAGAAATTATATCCCATCTATGTATGATATATCAAAGTGCACAAATGCATTCTACTGTCATATATAACTAATTAAAACAAATAAACTTTTTTTAAAAAAGATAGACAGTTGAATTAATCGGATATATCTTTCCTATGTTCATAAATGAATACACGACCAGTGTAATTTCACATCATGTACAACCACAAGAAGGGAAGTTAAACTCCATATATGTATAATGTCAAAATATACTCTATTGTTATGTATATATAAAAAGAACAAATGAAAAAAAATTTAAAAAGACTACACAAGCTTCAGAAACATGAATTTAAAAGTTTCTAACATTGACGAGCACAAATAAAAAACATTAGTTTTTAAGGGTCAATATTATTCAGCTGGAATCTCAAGATGGCAACAAATGTATTCTTAATTTCACTTTCATTAGCAATAGCTTGTTCAGAATCTTATTCCTACTACCAAATAATTTCCTAATAACTTTTGGTATATTTCTGTGTTTTATTTTATTTTTCATTATTTTCAGCATTTATTTTTACCAATTTTTCCCTTACTCCCTTTTTTTCTTTTCCTAATTTCTTTATATTTTTTAATCTCTTTTATTTTATATAATACCAATATTTCCATTTTTCTTTAAATATTAGCTTAGCTATGTACCTTAAGTCTGAAGTGTTTTCTTATGCACCACTTTCTAGATCAGAGCTGACCAAAGAAACTTCCTGCTAGGACTGAAATGTTGTGTATCTGCACTGAACAATGTGGCACCACTAGCCACGGGTGGCTGTTAAGCACTGGAAATGAGCCTCGCATCACAGAAACTGAATTATTTTAATTAATTCAAATAGAAATTTGTTGGTGTTAGCTACCACATTGAAAAGTACAGTTGTAGATTATCTGTTATATAAGTTTTAAATTTCTTTTTGGGGTTTGTTGTTTGTTTGTTTGAGACTACAACATTTCCAAGTACCAATTTTTGATTCTACCAATATTCTGACTTATGATGAATGTTTTTTGAAATCATCAATGTTTTCTCTGTAACAACTTACCTAACAGTGTTTGTTTTGTATATGTATATTTTTAATATCTTTATTTATTTTTATGTGGTGCTGAAGATCAAATCTAGTGCCTCACATGTGCAAGGCAAGCAGTCTACCACCGAACCACAGCCCCAGCCCCTAACAGTGTTTTTAAATGTTTATGAACATAAAGAATATAACTTCTTATAGATGAAAAAACTTCCATGTTCTTAGATAGGCAGAATTAATATTGTTACACTGGCCATACTATCAAAATAAATATACAGATTCAGTGAAATCCCTATCAAAATACCAAGGACATTCTTCACAAAACTAAAAAAATAATAAATCCTTAAATTTATTTGTAAGAATAAGAGACCTAGAGCCAGAATAGCCAAGGAAATCCTGAGAAATTCAGGAGGCATCAAAATACCCAATCTCAAATTATACCTACAGAGCCACAATAACAAAAACAACATGGTACTGGCATCAAATATACATGAAGACCATTCGAAGAGAAGACACAGAGACAAACCCATATATTTATAGCCAACTGATACTTGACAAAGGTGTCAAAAATATATGTTGGAGAAAACATAGCCTTTTTAACAAATGGTGCTGGATATCCACATGTAGAAGAATGAAATAAGATACCTATCTCTCACTCAAACTAAAATGGATCAAAGACTTAGGAATTAGACCAGAAACCTTACAACTGCTAGAAGAAAACATGGAGTCAACATTCCATCACATTAGGTGCAGGAACTGACTTCTTCAACAACCCCTAAAGCTCAATAAATAAAACCAAGAACCAAAAAGTAGGATACCATCAAATTAAAAAGCTTCTGCATAGCAAAGGAAACAAGAGTGTGGAGAGAGAGCCTACAAAATGAGAGAAAATTTTTGTCAGATGCTCCTCTGACAGGCAATTAATATCCGGAATATATAAAGAAATCAAAAAACTTAACATCAAAAAACAAAATAACCCAAATCAATAAAGAGGCAAAAGAACTAAGCAGACATTTCTCAAAACACACACACACACACACACACACACACACACACACACACGTGGTCAGCAAATATATGGAAAATTTTCAACATAAAAATTAAAGAAATGTAAATCAAAACTATGCTAAGATTTAATCTCACTCTAGTCACAATGGCAATTATCAAGAACTCAAATAATAATAATTAATGCTGATGAGGATGTGAAGAAAAGTTACACTCATACAGTTGATGAGACTGCAAATTAGTACAACCACACTGGAAAGCAGTATAGAGATTCCTCAAAAAACTTAGAATCATTTATCCCACTCCTTGGTATTTATTCAAAAGAACTAAAATCAATATACAACAGCAATATAGACACCTCAATGTCTATAGTAGCACAATTCACAATAGCCAAATTATGGAATCAGCCTGGATGCCCATCTACAGAAGAATGGATCAAGAAAATGTGATATATTTACACAGTGTAGTTTTACTCAGTCACAATAAGAATGAAATATTGGCATTTGATGGTAAATGTATGGAAATGCAGAATATCATACTAAGTGAAATAAGCCAGACTCAGAAAATTAAGGTTTAATGATTTCTCTCATATGTGGAAGCTTAAACAAAACAAGGGAAAGAAGGTGGGGATGGGAGACTATCATAAATACAGAAAGATCAGTGGAGCAGAAGGAAGAAATGAGAAAGGGAGAGAGGAAGAATGGGAAAGGGAAGGAAATTTAGAATGAATTTAACAAAATCACATTATACGCATATAAAAACATAACAGGGAAAGGAAAAGGAAAAGGAAGCAAAAAAGCAAAAGGAAGATCATTTGGGTATAGCCAGGAAGGAGAATATGGGGAGGAAGGGGAAGAAAAAGGGGGAACGAAGATTAAAATCAAATTCCATGTATGTATGATTTTGTCCAAATGAACCCAACTACTTTGTGTAACTGTAATGCTCTAAGCAACACACACACACACACACACACACACACACACACACACACAAAGAACATAAGTTCTTGTGGTTCTAAAGCAAACGTAAAAGTTGATAAACAACAGTATTTTATTCCACTAAGATTCTGTAAATAGAGATCATGGCAAAGTCAAGGTATATGCTCCCCAAACACATCCTGTTTCCAGAGGGTTCAGTTAAGTGGATTCGTTCATATACTTCATCAAGCACTCCAACTCCTATGGCATTTTCATCTTTTTCACATTTGAAGCATGACTTTTTTGTATAGTTTTTCTATTGTTTAATCCTCTCATGGGATAAGAGTCACAGATCTTTATCTCCTACATCTCTAATAGTTTCCAGGTTTTTAATCATATTATATAAAACCATTTCTAAGAATCCATTCCACTATTTTTAAGCATAATTCAAGATACCACTAACTTTCAATTCTAATTTGAATAGTGTGCTTTTGAAGAACGTTCCTTTAGCTTTCATCCTGTTATTTCTTTTCATTGGACATACATTAGTTCTACCATTTCTTATAACTCATACCTTTTTCTTTCTTAAATTTCATTTCATAGCCATCCAAATCAAATACATTCTCAAAAACAGGATTTCAATAAATTTTAAAAATCAGGTTTTTTTACTGCATTATTTAAATTCTTTATATTCTTGCTTATTTTTTGTCTTCTTGGTATGTTAATTTCTGAAAGAAACATTTTTAATTCTCATAACTGTCTTCTAATGATGTATTTCTTGGCACTTTAGGGTCCTTCTGTAAGTACCAGTTACAGCTATGTTGAATAAAGGGTTATAGTATCTTCAAGGACTGCAACTTTTAAATGTGTAATACCCATCTATGACCTACTCAGTATTTTTTATCTTGAATTTTTCTTTGACATTAATTTACTGCATTTGCCTATTCTGTCTGCATATGTCTAGTTTATCTTTGCCCATCTTTCAACTTTTGTCACTGAACACATACTTACACACATCACTAAAGAGTGGAGCTTTCAACATAACTTATTCCTTCCATCTTATTTTATTTCTATTACTTATCAAATGTTTTTCTTTTTCTTAAGTAACCTTATTTTTACCAGTGTGGGTACATTTCTCCATGTTTCCTTTTCTTCTTTCTTAAAATGGGAGCTTTCTATTATGCTTTTCTATTTTAGTTCCTATCCTTATAATTCTGATTACTTGATATTTTTCTCAGACTACATTAAAGTAAACAACTAAGCCATCAAAGCAGGGCAAGTTAAATTTCACTTCCCCCAAATTACCCCTTTAAGCAAACTTTTTTAGAAAACACATTTTATAAATTCTAAGTCTTGTTATTTTGATATCTCTGTACTCTTGATTTTCCTCAAAGAAGGTTCAGGTAGTTTGTTGGCAATGACAAATGAATGACAGATTTTGCAAAAGACACTGGCTGTCTTCTGGTTTCCAGTACCACAAATGAGAAGTTGAGTCCTACTTTTTCTTATACAGAATAACATCATAAGGGCATGCAATCTTTAACCAGACTATAAAGGGTATGATTCTAACATCTCCTTATACGACATGCATGATCTTGGACAGATTATCGAACACTTTATGTCCCTACTATCTGTTTTGTAGTATTATCATTGCTTTTGTGTAAATTAAGAGTATCACATGTGTTAGCATTTAGATCAAGGCCTAGCACATAGTAAATATTCAATGAATACTAGCTGCTGTTATTATTGGTTTTTTTCCTTTTAAGTAAACCCATTCTTTACAAGTGAAAACACATTAAGATTTTCTCTTAAACATTAAATCAGCAATTTCATTGGTATATATAAAATGTATCTGGCTTCCTTCTAACTGGGACTCAATAATATCAATCTGAAGTTTCAACTTCTTCTGACACATAAGACTCATTATAAAAGTTAACTATATTAAGGTAGAAAAAGATTCAGTTAAGGTCAAAGGGTACTTTAGATTTTTCTAAAGTGTTCTAATTTTATAAAAGACAATGTATTCTCATATTACTTTTTAAGCGACAATTTTAAATACTCGTAAAAGTTGTGACTAATAAAAACCATTTGGACAAAAACAGGCTGCCCAGCAAGAATCATCAAATGAGGTAACTCAAATTTAATAAACTACAATCTACTCAACCTGACATAAAAAGGCTATGTATTTGAGTAATGATTTATTCATTAGCCAAATAATAAATCTTTTTGTACACAAAACAAATATACTAAAATTGGTCAGTCACTTGACTATAGACATCAAAACATTAAATTGTCACGGTAACATTCAACAGCCCTGGCCACTAATAATATCCAAATAAAGGCCAAATTTTTATTTAAGACCTGGTATTAGGCCCTAATCATCAATGTACTAGGAATCATAAGACTCTTTTGGTGTTGAAGAATCATAGACTCATAAAATTTTGGTATTAAAGTTAACACTC
The DNA here is from genome assembly GCF_001458135.2 of Marmota marmota marmota. Classification (NCBI taxonomy): domain Eukaryota; kingdom Metazoa; phylum Chordata; class Mammalia; order Rodentia; family Sciuridae; genus Marmota; species Marmota marmota. The sequence goes on from NW_025999928.1 coordinate 2,301,105, forward strand.
TCACTTAACAGATAAGTGTGTTAAAGTTCAAAATGCAGAAGTTCAAAATGCATCTTGAACAAGTCTGAAGGCATCTATCACAAGCTCCATATATTATTTGGACTGAGTGACTCTACAGAAAGAAAGTGCAAGCTTCTAATATAACTAATTCTACAACAGAGATTTACACTAAAAATAGGAAGATTGAATTCATTGACTGGAGGATAATAGTAGCGACCTAAAACCAATCTTTCCATACATCCTCACCAACTAATAGATAAATTCAACAAGTAGCACAAATAAACCACACATAAACCAGTTCTTCAGCATTACTAGAAGATAGAATATAACTAAGTTTAAGTTAGCTGTAAGTAGAGAAATAGGCAAAGATATAGTAGCCAAATAGCAACAATAAAGTAGGGGTTAAAATCCTTAGACCAAGGAGCTGGTGGTGTGGCTCAGTGGTGGAGTACTTGCCTTGCACATGTGAGGCACTGGGTTCAATCCCCAGCACCACATAAAAAATAAATAAATAAACAAACAAAATAAAGGTATTGTGCTCATCTACAACTAAAAAAAACTTTTTATTGTTTAAAAAAATCCTTAGATCAAGGTAAATTTCAAGCTAAGACTATTTTTTAAAAAGAGTCAAGAAAGGGACTTTTTAATAAGAAGTCATAATTCATAATGAAAATATGATGCTTAATTTCCACCATGCGACCAGCGCACTGGTTTCTTTAAAGAGGTTTTGGCATAAAAGTTAGCTAGTGAGATCAAAATAAACAAACAGACTCAATTACCTTTTTCTATGACCAGGTCCGAGACGGCTCTCACCTCGAACCACCCAGTAGGGCAGAAAGAGAGAGAGAGAGGGCTAGCAGGAGAGAGAGAGGCAGAGCACCTGGCCAGGGAGTGGCTTTTTATTGAGGAACAAGAAATTCAGGGAAGAATTCCATCCAATGAAGGTCGAGGGGGGCAGCACTCCAAGGTCAGGGTCAGTGGTCAGTCACACCCCCACACGGACAGGCTCTCGAACCAGGAGAGGGTGGGGAAAGCTCCGACACAGTTTAGCCAGAGCGCCTCACACCCAATCTGGGAGTTGCCCAATCACGTGTGAGAATGGCTTCCCACACTTAATATCTATGCACTGGATAATACCAACCTCCTATATTTCCTACAAGAAATATAAAGAGAAATAGATAGAAACATAGTACTGACATTAGACTTTAATTCACTGTTGATAGCAGACTTCAAAATAACAATTCTCAGTACCAAACAGATAACTGAACACCAACAACAAAAATAATAATAATAATAATAATAATAATAATACACAGAAGCACTAAAAGACTGAAGATATGATCTGGAGTTGAATCTTATTATTGAGAAAAATAGTGACATTAAAGAGGGGGATCCAAGGATTAGAAGAGATTCTCATATCAGTGATAACTTCCTGATCTTGATAGCTATAATACAGTTATATAAAAACTTACATTTTTACCAAAAGTATTCCAGAGTGATAGGGCACCATTTCACAAGCTCAACATCTGGACAAGGATACACCTTTTATTTAAGTTTGAAATTATTTCAAGTAAAATATTTAGAAATAGTTAATGATCATAAATTGAATTGGGGTATTTTTGACATATATATAATTTGTGCATTCTCATTTTCTGTTCCTAAGAAGATTTTCTTCATAGTTCATCCATCCATTGCCTCAATCATTTAACATTTACTGAATATCTAACTGCTATCCTATGAATTTGGACAGTCAACACCATGTTTCCTACCTCAAGGAATTTACACATGAGTCAGGAGCAGGAGGGTTGCAGGGAAAATATTAATCAGCCACAAAACTGTAATGAGCCCCCCAAAAGAAAAATAAATTATAAGGAGCCTTTGTCAGTGAGTTAACCCAACTTAGGGAGTCACGGAAGACTTTCTCAGTCAAGGAATAGATCAGTTCAATTCTAAGGTATGGAAAAAACTAATATGGGGATGGGGGACAGAAACACTGCAGCATGTATTCCAAAATTCTCCACTCTTGCCTGCTTCCAAACATGTTCAATATATGTAAGATAATTAAAAAACCTTCACATTACTAAAATGCAAGACTGCCATCTAGTGGTGACTTCAGCAAATCCCTCTCAAATAATAGAGGATAGAGGGAGGATGGTTTATAGACATAAAATTGTGACATAAATAAGAACAGAGTAAGAAATATATATATTGCAAAACTTCTTAAATTCAAGGCCACTCATTTGTAAGAAAACTAAATAATTAATATCACCTAAAAGATGTCAAGGAAAAGCAACTAAGGAAAAAAGCAGTGATCACATTTTCTAGTATACAACACTAAATGCTCCTCCAAACAAGTCCTAAACAAAAAATAAACAGATGTAAGCTATTTTCCTAATTAATTCTACTTCTTCATTTCAGCAAAATAATTAAACAAATACCTCCCGCTCAAATAATCTTTAATCAGTCATCAGCACCATCCCTGAAACAAAGTAAAACATGGATCTGATGATCATAATATTAACTATACTGCTAGCTATAAATGTTTACAATGTGGAATTCTAGTTTGCCAAAATACTGGCCCCTTTCTACTTCTAATCCTGCTAATGTTAAGATGAACCAACATTTGCTTTATGTGGAATTAACCTATCAAATCTAACAACAAAGTTTCGTAAAAAATTACATCAACTGAAATAGGTCCTTAGTTTGTACGAAAATTCCTAGTTAAATATTTACAAATACTTAGAAATAAAAAGAAAACTCACAACAGACAACTTCTTGTCAGAATCCAGGAAGAATTTCTACTAAACTTAAGGCAGATGGAGCAAGACTGAGAAAAATTCAATGTATAATCTATTTTTGGTTTTTTCTTTTTGTATGTTATATTTTGGATTCTGAGGCTACACTTCACTATGCTTTAAGTCCCTTGAAGAACAACAAATAAAGAAGCTAAAAAAAAAAAAAAGAAGGCAAAAGAAAAAACCAAGTATAGCAATATAAGAATTTTAAACACATTGAAATCATCAAAAAACAAGTCAAACAACAAAATCATAAATTCTACACATCTGCAAACAAAACAGATTAATATTTGAAAGTAAGAAGTTTTAACTGAAACAATTCAACAAAGTAAAAGTATAATAAACCTGTTGCTAAATATTCTTGGGTCAAAAAGGACCCCTAAGCTACACGTAATTAGAAACAATTTTTAAAAATAAGATTAAGATCTTAATATTAAAATTTGAGCAGCATACAACAGAATCAAGTTGTACTCAAGAGCAAATTAAAAACTCCAAATGCTTTGTTCATCATACAAAAATATAGAAGTTAGAGGGAAAAAATTGACCTGCATACTGGGAGAAAATAAACAACAACAAAAAACTTCTAAAGGAATAAACCAACATCCAGATTTTTTTAAATTATAAAACAAATTACATTTTAAGTACAAAAAAAGAGGAAAAAGAACAAGCAAGGAAACAAATATAAATATTGTAGATATCACAAATTTCTGCTACTGAGTTTCGAAAATCTAAATGTTGCTCAAATAAGAAAAAAATTATCAATACTGTCTCCATTTTTTAAAAAATCATATAAAATCAAACTATACTGAGTAATGGAAAACTTGAAAAGTTATCCAGAGGGAACTTTTTCACCCAAAGAAGTGCAAATATCAATTTTAGATATTTTTCTTTCCAAATTCACAAAAACATTAATGTTATCTAAATTGCTCTAGAACATAGCATGGGAAAATAAAAGCCTCTTCTTTGAAGTGTTCCAAGTTAGCATCAGCCTGCTTATGAAACTGGACGAAGACAGCCCTCCAAAAAGAAAGTGACTTGCCTAACTTATGATCAATGATGTAAAACCTTTAAACAAAATACTAACAAATCATGAATAGTTATTTATCAAGAGATCGATTTACATGGCCAGGTGGACTTATCCCAGAACTCCGCAGATGGCTTAATAATAGAAATATTATCAACATATACAACACACAAACAGGCTCTACATAGCATTACAGTTAAATTACATTGATAAACCTTAAAAAAAAAAAAAAACTCTTGTTAAGATCTAGTAAGGACAGAAAGTCTCTATTAGAAAAAATATATGTCTCAAAACAAGTGCTAGCATGCTTAATGTAAACAGGGGTGCCATTACTGTTAAAGTCAAAATAAACAAGAATATGCAGTGTTTCCTTTTCATTTTAAACATTCTCAAAGTTCTAACTGAAAACAGTGAAATAATGAAAGATAAATAACATACTGAATACAAGAAATTCCAGATACCTATCAATAAAATACATGTTATCAACTGAGAAACTATGAGAATAAAAAGTTCCGTAAAGTTTGATTTTCAATATATAAAAGTCATTAACTTTCTTAATTACAAGTAATAACAAATCTAAAATAGAAATACTTAGTCATAACAGAAATGAACTAAAATACTTAAGAATAAAGGTAAAAATGTATGAAACTTATTTAAAAAACATAAAATACTTAGATGAGGGCATAAAAAACTCGAATAAACAAAACAACATACCATGTAAGAACATGGCAATATTTAATGTAAAAAATTCTCTCTCCCCCAAATTCTATAAATTTAACCCAATGGGAATTTTTGGTACTTAATAAAATTATTGTGTATAATACACTGTTCTGAAAAAAATAGGGTAGAAAAGGGTTTTAAATTTTCTTAAGAAACTACAGAATGTTATACTATATTATAAAGTCAAAATAATTTAAAAACAAAGTGATAATTACAGCAACAATCTCTAAACAAATGCTAATATATGGTTAGGGCCATGCCTTATGAGTACTCTGATATTTCAAACCAACAGGGACATATAATATGACTAAGAGATCAGAACAACCCAACTCAATTCAAAAAGTGAGGAACTATAAGTAAATTATGGTAATATATTATCTAATCTATTTTTATTAAGAGAGTAATGACAAATGTCTTCTAGATGATATTTCTCACCCTCCTTACAAGCAGGTCAGACACACAGTTGCAAATGAGTTATAAATGTAAAATGTCTGAAAAACAATAAATTCCTCACCAAAATTTTAAAACTCTTTACTGAAAGAATACATTCAATTGGGGACAGTGGAGCATGCCCCTAATCGCGGCAGCTCAGGAAACTGAAGCAGGAGGACCCTGAGTTCAAAGCCAGCCTCAGCAACTTAGCAAAGGCCCTACCTAAGCAACTCAGTGAGACCCTGTCTCTAAATTAAAATATTTTTAAAAGGGCTGCAGATGTGGCTCAGTGGCTAAGTGTTCTACTCTGCTGGTAGTATTCTCCATTGAGTTTTTAAGTTGGTTTATTGCTTCCTGCATTTCTAGGATTTCTGTTTGTTTGTTTTTTATAACCTCTATCTCCCTGTATAGTTGATCCTTTGCTTCCTGGATTTGTTTGCGTAATTCATTGTCGAAGTGATCTTTCATTGTCTGATTTTGCTGT
>NW_025999928.1:2310273-2327487 GCF_001458135.2 Marmota marmota marmota
TCGGTTGCAGGTCTGGCCTGTTCTGATGGTGGTCACAGTTCCGTCTACCTTGCAGGCGCGGGGGGGAGGGGGCGGCTCTGCCTCTCAGCAGGCCACTGCTCCTCTTCTGCCGGTGGGTCGCAGGCTCGCCTACCTTGCAGGAGTGATTGGAAGCTCTGCCCCTCTGCGGGCCACTGGGCCTTTTCTGTTGGTGGTCCCAGTTCCGCCTACCTGGCAGGCGCAGGGGTTGGGGGGCGGCTCTGCCCCTCAGCAGGCCGCTGGGCCTGCTCTGTGGGTGGTCACAGTTCCCTCTACCTTGCCAGCTATATATTCATTCTTTTTTGAGATATTTTACTTCTAGGAATTCAAAGCAAAGCAATAATCAGAAACATATATGAAATTAAATAATTAAGGATACCTATTTCAAAATAGCTTATAATGTTGAAATGTTAAATAAGATTTAAATTTTCATCAACTTGTAATTAAACAATTTATTGTTCCTTATTCAACACAATATTACAGATATTACTAATAAAGTTGCTGAGTAATATTTAATGGCATGAAGCAGTCTTTTTTTATAACTACATTGCTTTACAAATTATTGTGTGGTAATAAATATATATGCAGTAGTCAAATGAGTTTCCACACTCAATCCCAACTCCAGAAAAGGGAAAAATTTAATTTTAAAGTTATGTGAATGCAAAACTTTTAAGGACAGATAACAAATGTTAAGCAGTGGTTTTTATGGATGTTTTCCCCTCCTTCCTTCCTAGAGTTTCTTCTCAAAAACTTGTTTAATTTACCAAATTAAAGAATTACTGTCCTATAATTTTAAAAAGGCTATGCTATAGCTGGCACACAGATAAAGAAATTCCACTTCTATGAATCTGTACTAAATAATTATACATACAAGCATTATAAGTACAATGGTCATCTCAGCAATAGAAATTAACCATAAATAACTTAAGTGCAATGAAAAAGAAAGGCTCAAGTATAGTATCTCTACAGAATGTCTATTAAAACTCAGAGGAATATTCAATGACAAAAAATACATACAAAATAACATTGGATTAAAATATAGAATACGAAATGGCAGCTTCATTTTAAAAATAAATATATAACTATATTTAAACAGAAATCATATACAGTATTATAAAAAGGCGGGAATAAAACAACAAAGGCTAAATTGATTATCTCTGGACAATGCATTGTCAGTGGTTTTAATTTTCTTCTTAACACCATTCTGTTTTCCAAATTCTCTACAAAGTGAGTTTGGCAAGTGTGATATACATACAAGAATATCCAAAGGAGAAAGGATAAGGAGGAGAGGAAATTTAAAAATAAAGCAGCCATCTGGCCTACTGCTTTGAGTTAGTTTTAGTTATAGAATTTAATTCATTTTACAATTTAAATGACACTAACGGAAGAGATTATTTTATCTACCAAATGTATGCATAGGCATTTTTTTTAAGGAGAAGAACTGTTCCAAGTGTATACTTTTATTTTCAAATATATACTTTTAACTTAAAATTTTAAAATGTATATTAGTTTAAATATTACAAAAGTATTACTTTTAAAGGGTAAAAATAAAAGTAGTTAGTAAAAATGCCACCCACCTACAACACTATTTGAAAGTTATATTGACTATCATATCAGGAATACATGTGTTAATATTTTACTCTTAATGCAAATAAAATTACATTTAATTAATTATTCTTTTCTCCTCTAAAAACATTGTTTACATATATTTATAAGTTTAATAAGGAAAATACTATATTTCTTATTTTGATAATATTAGAGTGAGTCTCACTTAAGATTTAAAACTATATGAAGGCTTAAAGTCAACAAATGTTTGTAAGAAACATTACATGCAATGATTAGTAGCTATATAATAAAATCACAAAAATAAAAAATGTGAAATCAACAACACCAACAATATTCATACTACTATTCCTGCTTTACTAAAAATAGACATTCTTTAAAAACTCATTTAAAAAGTAGGTAACTAAAAAATATTTGAAAAGTATTTATAACTAAACTAGGTATTATTGTACCCAATCCTCCTATAATTATTGCAATAAATAAATGACTGTCTAAAGCTTTTATCTCATATATATGAATTCTAGACTATGGTATTAGTTGCTGTTTTCCAGATAAATAATCACAACTGGGAACCTCCTAAAGCTTTAAAGAGCATCATCATAGTCATACTTTTAATAACTTAAATTATTTGATCCAGATGATACAGCATCTCACACCTCATTGTCAAAAGCTTTTCAATCTTTATAATGAATAAGACCTCTAGGCTTTTATTAACTAATCACAGATAACACGTTTCTCCTTCATTGTAAATATTTTTGTATGCCATAAAAAATCTTTTATCCTATCTAACAAACTGCTACTATCAGAATAAATACTTAAAACTTGATGTTTCAATTTTAAATTGCTGATGTAAGTTTATACATTTATAGTACCTTCACAGACATAATGTAAGATTAGATGCCAAATAACCCTTAGTTTTGTACTTATTACAGTACTAAACACAAAAACCTTAAATGAGTCTATATACTTGGTACAGCACTAGAGTTTGGTTTTTTGTTTGGTTTTGGGTTTTTTAATGGTCTAATGAGAAAGCAGTAGAGAAATCCAATGAAACAAAAAACTGGCTCTTGGAAAATGTAAATAATATCAATAAACCTCTAGCTAGATTGACAACAACAACAACAAAAAAAAGAAAGCACAAATTATCATTAATGGGAGCAAAATAGGGGCTATCACTACAGACCCTGAAGATATCAAAATGACAATGAGAATACTACAACTCATTTGACAACACAGAAGAAACAGATCAATTCCTAGCAAATTACCACAACCTATTCAAAATGAAAAAGATAATTTGAATAGCCCTAAAATTATTAAAGATATTAAATTTCCAATTAAAAAGACTATCATATATGGAAATCTTCAGAATCAGATAGTTTCACTAAGGAATTCTACCAAACATTTAAGAATTAACACCAATTCTACACAAATGCTTCCAAGGAAAGGACGCTTCCCAAGTTTTACCAAGTCAGTATTATCACAATACTTAAAGTAAATGGAGATGGAGATTGAGATGGAAGAAGAGGAGGAAGAGAAAGGGAAGGGCAAGGGGAAATACCGTAAATCAGTATCCATCCCAAGTATAAATACATATTGTTAACAGAATATTAGCACTTTTACACACCAACTCTAGGGCTTATTCCACAGATTTAAAGTCTGATTCTATATTTTAAAATCAATCACAGTAACATAACAAATTAATGGGCTAAAGAAAATCACACAAACTTATGGAGTCATTGGTACTCACACAATAAATCTTTGCCTTTATTCAATTTGGATAAAATCAACCATATCCATAAATTTTAAATGGCTTTCCTACATTCCATAATTTTCACCAACAAATCAAAACTGAACCTATATCAAATTTCATGAAACAGATCCTGAATTTCTGAGAATTCCAAAAAACAAGACATTAAAATGTCTTTAAAAGTCAGTGATTTTCTGTTGTTGTTGTTTAACTTCTGTACTACAAATAGGATGCCTGCATGCTCTCTCAATTGAGAAAGAAAACTGTCTTACCATAATTAAACTGACTGTTGGACTTTTCACAGTTAATGATGTTAAACCTATAAGCAACACCTGGCCGCATTCCACTGACTTCAAAGTAAAACCACTGATGATAATGATTGCTGTTTATATCTGAGTTCAGAATCAGATCATATTCATTTCTGAAAATAGAAGGTAAACACATCTGATGAAAATTAGGAAAATATTTGTGCATATAAAGAATGAGATCATTTTAAGTAACTTACTTTCTTATTTGGATTACTTTGCGCAGATTTCCAGATTCAAATTTGGAGTTAAACTTCAAAATGTCTCCTTCTTCTGGAATGGTGTAACTAGACAAATATTTTTAAAAAGTGTACTAAAATATATTGCATTTAAACAGATGATCAAAAAACAAATAAAACTACAATCAGATTAAAAGTGTTATCACTTTTGCCACCTCGCATCCCTTATCATTTTTAAAGCAAAGGATATAACACAGTGAAGTACATACTTTGACATTTATAGACCCCAAAAAACTATAATTACAACAAGAAACTTGTTCTTACAATATACTAATATAATTGAAACTTTTAACTCACTGGAAAAAAAATCATTTCTAAAATACTGATTAGTAGATAGAAAAAAAACCTTGTTTTTAAAATTGCATACAACCTACATGAGTAGCAATAATGCTAATAAACGATGCAGTTCATTGGAGAAAACATTACCTTCAATCAAGACAATAGTTATTTAATTAGCCCCCAAAAGTGACAAGTATTATCCTCCTTTTACATGTTCATTATTTTAGCAATTATTTATTGAGCACCTACTAGGTTTCAGATAATTGTTTTAGTTGTTTATTTGGTTCCCTGATTGAATAAAAATTTTTGCTCTCTGGAAATTACATTGTAATAGGGGAAAACTAAAACTCCAAGAAGTTCAATGATTTTTTTTCCAAAGTCATTTCAGTTAAAAGCAATACCAGTATGCCAAACTTAGGGTTCTTGAATTTCTATTTTTATCATGTTTGCCTAGTTTCTCCAATACAGAACTATGAAAACTGAAATAACTCAGTGATTTTTAATAAAATAGATATTTCTTTCTCGTTGTAAGAATATTATTTTAAATTTGGTCATTAGCTTTGGGTATAGCTTTTACTTTCACCTCTCTACCAAAAATCTTTGTAAAAGTGTTTACCTCCTCCAAATATTATCAGTAAAATGTGAAATTTCCCTTAGAATAATCAGAGAAAGGAGAAACCCACCAAAGGCTAACTGAACAAATGACTGAATAATATTCACAGTCAACATTTGTAATTTTCATTGATTTATTTATTCTTAAATCCAAAAAGGTGATATCAGTGAGAATCCTAAGTAATAAATAACTAACACGCCAAGGATCACAAATAAATGGCTTCAAAGCTAAGTCAGGTAACTTAAATAACTGAAACTGTCTGTAAACTGTAAGAGATAATAAGATGGAGCAAGTGGAGGGAACTGGTGAAAATTAGCAAGCATGTGCTTCATTCTTAAGGAGATGATAATTTGTTGTGCTTAGGAAATGAAGGTTCAATATTGCAGGACAAGTCAGTATTTCACATGAAATCTCCATTCTTTTAAGTGGAGGTAATTTTATTAAAAAAAAAAAAAAAAAAAAAAAACAGCATTAGGCTGGGCAGGGCGGCACATGCCTGTAATCCAAGCAGTTTGGAAGACTGAGGCAAAGGACCCCAAGTTCAGAGCAGCCTCAGCAACTTAGCAAGGTCCTAAGCAAGTTAGGAAGAGCCTGTCTCTAAATGAAATATTAAAAAATGGCTGGAGTTGTGCCTCAGTGGTTAAGCGCCCTTGGGTTCAATTCCTGGTGCAACAAAATAAAAAACAAACAACAACAACAAAAAAAAATTAGTTATGGCCTATAAAATCCACTCAAACAAATAAAAGCTTGTGATATATTCAATTTAAGTAAATAAGCATGATTTACCATGATTATTTTATCCTTGTCAAAGGATGAAAACACAGCAAGGATAAATACGTAGAAATTAACTGTATTTTTTTTTATCTTTTAGAAATAACTGTAAAATTTTACTATAAAAACAAAAATAAGTTTTTTAAAATCAGACTTACTTTGGGTTATCTAAGTCATATACCACTCGATCTATGATATCGGTCTGATGTATTAGCCTCTCAATATCTTGGGCAATTTTTGTCCTGAAATCATAAAAGAGAAGTTTGATCAAAATTCACTATTATATATGCCAATGCACAACCTTCTCCAAAATAAGTTTTAGATGAAAAAGGTGTAAAATGATAAAGTCCAATAGTGGGAAAGGAGAGAGAGGAGGAGGGAGGAAAGGAAGGAAAAGAAGAAAAAGAAATGAAGGGAGGGGAGAAGAAAATGGGAAGGAAGGGAGGAAACCAAGAATGTCTATTAGAATTAGCGTGAATTAGCTGGATACAGTGGTGCACACCTATTATCCCAGCAATTCCAGAGGCTGAGGCAGGAGGATCACAAGTTCAATATCAGCCTGGGCAAAACAGTGAGACCCTTTCTCACAATAAAAAAATAAATAAAAAGGGTTAGGGATATAGTTCTGTGGTGCAGTGACACTGGTTTAATCTTACGTGCACACACACACATACATACAACATACATACATAAATAAATAAATAAAAAGAAGGGTTGGGGAGAGAGGGAAGGTAGGGATTTGCTAAACCATTAGGCACATGATTTTGTATACACAATAGCAACAGTGTTAGCAGTGGTTAATTTGAAAAATCAAATTACATAAGATTTTTTTAAACCCACCTAGCTGGGAATTTGGCCAAAATGCAATTAATAGTCAGTTTGTATGTTTTACAGAATCCCCCCTCATTTCTGTGGTGGAAAAGGAAGGTGGAAGAAAGGAATACACCTGTGTCAGGGAGTGAAAAGTGGTCCTTGCGTTCCCAGGATACTCAGAGCTTCATATCCTTCTGAATCTGTATAGCAAAACAGACACTAACTAACTGGAAAATTTCTAAAAGCCCTGCCACTGTCCTAGAAGACTAAGCCACTCACAACTCACAATCTTCCCCATCAATATTTAAGTCACCTGACCAGGTGGCACCAAACTACAGCCAAAACAACATATTTGGATCCTGAAGCCAGATGCTAGAACTCAGGTAGGCCAGCCAAAGTCCTGCTAATGTTAACACACTGCTACTTTTCATAGCATAGCTTGTTCTTAAGGAGAAAGTCAAACTATATAAACTGATTTAAATTTCAAGTTTGTTCATTTCAGCTAAAGATAGGTAATGAAAATTAGAACAGTGATTTATAGATTCATGGGAGCAGAATAATAAAGTTTTCCAAAAAATTATTATAAAACCTCAAGAATATACTGCATACTTAAAGTCTCCTTAACTTCAGGCAAACCTGAATCTAGCCTCCTGCACAAAGACACCGCTCTGTGATTAGAGCATAACCTCAAATTCAAAACAATCCAAGAACCTGTAAAGAATGAAACATATTATTGGAAAAATATTACAATGTGTAACAGTTATACATATAAGAAAGACACCAAAAAATAAGAAAGTACAATGCCAACAATTCTTAATTACTAAACGAGCATAATTTATTTTAAGTTTATTCTATTAAAATAACATAAATGACAAACTAGTCTATCAAGTTAAAAAATCTAGTATCAAAAATTAAGCTATAAATTCTTAAATTTAGTTTTAATGTCATAACTTTAAAATGCCTAACTCTTTCTAAAGAAACAGACTTTTTAGAAAGCTATCATAGTGATAAACAAATTCAGAGTTAATATTAGACCTTCCAGACCTTCAACAGAGAAAGTTCTACATACACTCAAATATATCACACATGTAAAATTTTAAGTGTTCCAGTATGGATGAATAACTAAAGACATCATTTATTTAATTTAAAAAGATTGATATAGACCACCAATGTGCAAAAATACTTACAAAAGTTTGGGGTTGTTTTATTTAGGAAAATGATACTGAAAGGATGCTTACAACAGCTCAGTTCTATAGCTATGTTCCACAACATGAAACAGGTTCAGAAAGTACAGGCCTGTCTGGTGAGGTGGCACAAACCTGTAATCCCAAGATCGTGTCTCAAAATAAAATAAAATGGGCTGAGAATGTAGCTCAGAGGTACAGTATTCGATCAGTGGGTTCAATCTCCAGTACCACCAAAAAAAAAAAAAAAAGTTGTCAAGTGGGAAACAGGTGATGTCCATTGCACCTAATTTTTTTCCAAGAAATACCAGGAATTTGGCCTTTTATTTAAAATCTTCTAAAGGTTCCAATGTTGGTAATCAGTTTTAAATTAAAAAAAAAAAAAGCCCACGTTAAACCAAATCATGTACAAGTTGTACAAGACCACTGTTTTTCAACCTGACACTGTATTTTGGGGAACCATTAATTGCCATTTATATTAGACCTGACCTAAAATGAATACTTAAATGGAAGAGGGAAAATCATTTTTTATTCAGATATGTATTTGTGTAACTAGATTTCATAAAAGAACATTAATCGTTCCTTTACACATTTGCCTATTAAAATATATGGCTCTCCAGACAAAATAAAACATGTATATTTTAAATACTGCCTCAAAATTAGTGACATTCAACATTTATCAAAGGCTTGGTTCAAGAAAATAACTTATGCAGGGCAGTCTGGAAAATGTGCAGCCCGTTCAGTCCATACTCAAATGATCACACCATATGCAGCTACCCTTAAAAGACTGTACTTTGTTAGGTTTTTCAAACACAAAGCCACACAGTAAGAAAAAAATTAATGAACCTTATTGCTGTATTTATGTAAAGAAATTATAGGAAATGATGTTAATTATATACATAACGGGGTTCTCTGAGGATCCATATTATTATCCATACCTTCTATAAAGAAAATCCAAGATAATCTTCTTCACAAGATAGTATGACTTATCTACATGTGTGTTCAATCAAGATACATCACACACACACACACACACACACACACACACACACACAGTGATTAACAAAACAGATTCATAATCTAGACCTGAGTTTGACTCTTGGCTCTGCCAAGCAGATAAATTATTCAAAAATCCTGAACTTCAACTTATTCTTTTGTAAAATAGAGAAATAACAGCACCTCCTTCATAGAACTGTTACAATACTAAGTGGCACACTTTATATTCATATATACACAGCATATAAAATGCTTACTACTTAATTCTGTGCCTGGCCCATAAAAATCATTCACTAAACCCATCTGCTGCTTTTGCTCCTACCAATACTTCTATAGTTTCCTGAATTCCAGAAGTACTCATGTTTCTCCCAAAGCTATTTTATACTTAACAGGAACAAATATAGAATTTTGTTTTCCTTATATTATTTTCCCACAATTCTTCACCTACTTTTTAATTTAAACTTTCTGAGTAGGTAATATACTGATTTTTTTTTATTGATTTAAAAAAATGACAGCAGAATGCATTACAATTCTTATTAAACATATATCACAAATTGGGTGTCAACATATTTTATATACAGAGATATGAAAAATTGTGGTATATATGTGTAATATACTGATATTCTAAAAATTTTAAATATGACATAAAAGCATAAAAAAAGGCTCCTTTTTTGACACAATCCATTTCCTCCACTCACCCAATCAGGTAAATACTTTTATCACTTTCCTTCTAGATTTTACTTTATATAGAGAGTGCCTTTTACCAATTCAGAGTGCCTTTCCCTCTTTGTTTTTAATGTCATAAAAATAAACTCCTTGCTTATTTCATTTAATAATATATCTTATAGCTCATTCCATCAATGCACAAAGTGATTTTTGTCGTCCAACCATTGAACAGAATTCACCAAACAGATATATCATAATTTATTTAACTTTGATTGATGAGCACTTGAGTATATCTCATAAATTCCCAGATATAGGATTAATGTGTCAAAGAAAACTATAGTGCTAATTGTGACAGACCCTGTCAGAATGCCCTCCACAGGAGTTATTATCATTGACAGTCTCACCCTCAACGTATGAAAGAACCTATTTTTCCAAAGCCTCAGCAATAAAATGTGCTGTTAAACTTCTAGATTTTAGCCAAATTTGATACAGAATATTTTAACTTATTTTGAGTTGAAGTTGAAAATATTTTTGTGGTTAAGAGCTGCTATACTTTCTTTTCCTTATTTGTCATTTTGTTTTATTTTGTTGGTTATATTTTCAGAAAATACCTTAAATGCTTTTTAAAACAAGCAACATATACCATATAAAATTATAACATAACAAAATATCTATTACAAAATGTAGCTAGAGTTTTCTATATAGATGAAAAATAATGGAAAGAAATCAAAATACTGGCCACCTTTGGGGCACAGGACAAAAAGTGACCTTTCTTCTTTTATTTTCTTATGTCCTGGTTTTATGAAACACAAAAACAGGAAAAAAAGCACCAATAATGCTAAGCATACACTAAAATATGAGATGAATTTCATTACAATTTTTAAATGCAACTTAAACCAAAACTAGGATTTAAATAATCATTAGTATATGTTTACAATAAACAAATTTTAATGCATTATCTACAGAGATAAGAAAATGTCTTACAACAGACATTTTCCTTTCAAATGAGGCAGATTTAGAAGTTTTATTCATTTTATACTAAACCTTCTTTAAAAAATATTAGTGATGCATACTAGGAAGATAACCACACAATAGAAATTTAAAACATTAAAGCTATTTTCATTGAATAACTTAAAGCAGTCTGATGCCTCTTTTCTGAAAAATGATAAAACAGTAAATCTTCATTAATTTCAACACTGCTCATTCACAATGCTACCTCACTCAAACAAGGACCAAGGAATGGCAAAAAAAGTCACAAAATGCTCACCATTTGCTCAAAAAATAAGTTGCAGAAGACTGGGCAAGTAAGTTAAGCAAACTGGAAGTGACTTCGTCAATGTATTTCAAAAGACAAGCATTTCAGAGTGCTTTGTAATACTAGTTACCTGGCCCATATTAGGTTTTTTATTGTATACAAAACCACAGTCTCAGACCATCTAGCTACTAGGTTCAGCAAACCTTTCCTGTAAAGGGCCAGATAGTAAACATTTTAGGCTTTGCTGGTCTCTTTCACAACCATTCAATTCTACTATTGTAGCTCAAAAATAGCAACCAAAAGCATAATAGACACGGCTGTATTCCAAAAAAAACCCCTTTGTTTATATAAATTTTGTATAATTTTCATATGTCATAAATTACCAATTTTTCTCTGAACTGTTTTAATGATTTAAAGGTGAAAAAAAAAACATTTTTAGCTTGTGAGAGAACAAAATGGGTAGCAGACCAGATTTGGCACATGGGCTATAGTTTCCAATTCTAATCTAAGTGGATGACTATCAAACTTTTTTGATTTTGGCCAACAAGAAATACATTTAAAAAATCATAACCCAAGTAGTAGTAGAATGCTTGCCTAACATGCACTGAGGTCCTGGGTTCAATAGCTGGTACTACCGAAAAAAAAAAGAAGAAGAAGAAGAAATCATAATCCTACAAAGAGAAAGAGGACATAAAAGATTATAATAACTTAGTTGTACCACATGTGAATACTGCTATTTTCTATCAGTTATTAATAGTTAATGACTCAAATTTGAAAAATACTAACTCTCTACTTTCTTTTTCTTCAGTCAAGAAAACTGGTCTCTAGAGAAATAAAACTACTTGCTAAGACACCCACGTGCATGCGCACACATGCACGCAGCACAGAGAGTCAAAGGGTGAGCTACATTTAGAACTTGCTTTTCAGAGAGCATTCTGCCCTGACAAGGTGTCCCTCACCACGCCAAACAGTCTTACTGCATTCATTGAATCTAATCCAAGTATTTCTGCTATATGCACTTGTTCTCAGTCTCAAACTAATTTAACTTGAAGGAACAAATAATTCTGGAACGTTTTCTACTTATTTCTCAGCAATATTGGGTAAAAAATTGAAAGGGCAAGAGAAGATATACAACTTTGAGCAATGAGACTACATTCTTCACAATTTCCACATGAACACTTGGGACATTTGCAGAGGAGAGAAGAGGCAATAAGTTTCAAATACCAAAGTACTCTTGTCTATAACTTATAAACATTTTTTAAGTGAAAACATTTTATTTTTTGTAGTAGTTATAGCTAAAGTAACTAACAGTTATTGGAGAGAATCCTACACATCTAAATAATATAAACAGAATCATATAAATGATACATGTCTAATGTAAACACATAATACATCTAATATAAATCCTATACATCTAAATAATATAAACAGAATCATATTGTTTTCATTAAAATATGAAACTTTATACCCATTAATGTGATCACTCTCAGGACTGCAACTCCATATTGAAATATGATTATATTCCTGCCTCTTATCAAGTATCTGATAGCCAAAAAAATTGACAAATATGTAACAATGGAATTATGACAAATATGATAAAAGATGTTCTCTGCTCCATAGTATATACAGATCAGTCAAACCTGGTAATAGTCACCATAACACAAAATGCATGATGCTGACAGACTAGAAGACAAAAGGTTTTAGATTGCTTTAGAAGTTATGATTCATTTCTGCAGCAACAAATCAGAAGGCAGAAAACATTTCCAACAAAGTTGTGAAAATTAGTGGGAAATTTTATCTATATAGAAAGAAATCTTTGAAATTTGTAGGGCACCATGGCCACCCAACTCTCAAAGGTGTATTGGAGCCCAACCCCATTTTTCTCACTGCAAATTTTCTGAAAGCAAACACAGATACCAGAGTTTAAAATGATTAAGTTTCTGTGCTCTTGTTTGAGCCTAATCTCCTTTGCTCTGTAACTTACATATACCAACATACCTATCTGTAAAACACACATGCCAACTCTCATTGATCTCTTGATCTTTTATCATGCTGTTTGCCTCCCAGTATCAAAAATACATCTTAAAAGTTTGGGTTTGAACATTTGACAAACCCAGCGGTATATCACACTGTACACAGGCAATAAAAAAGTCCTATAGGTGGTCTAATATACCAAAAAAAAAAAAAATGTTAGACTCTAATCTGTTGATTCAACTTGCAGAGCAATTCCAAGGTCAATGTTTCAGCACAAATTGAGAGAAATAATCATAAATATTAAGAGAAGAAAGGGCTGTAGATAAGACATGATAATTCCCAGCATGAATAAATCCTTTCACCCTTAGGCCAGTGACATGTCCATTCTCAGTTAAACCAGACAAGGGAGTAGCAAGTGGATGGCCTGAGTTCCACACATATTCACCTTATTGCCATTGTGTAAAAGCAACCCTACTTCCTTGAGTCATTCTGAGTTAATAACTTCTGTAAAGATGGCAAAATCTTTTCCCACCTCCTGGTCCTAGCCAGAAGGAAGCTAGAACCTCCATTCAGTAACCACAGCTTGTTGTTACATTGTACCCTTGCTGTGTCTCTTGCAATTAAGACTGCACCTACCATGGGGACTGGACTTCTAATCCTGCAGAGCCCAGAGGTGCAGGGACAGAAAGCACAAATTCTCCCAGTGGGACACTAGGAGCTGTAGTAAAATAGGGCCCAGCTCTCCCCTCCTGGTTCCCAGACCTACATATTCTTTCTATTGGGGATATAGAACTGTGCAAAAGTGTCTAGCTAAGTGCATCCTAAAAGACTGATTCATCCTTGCAGAGTATTTCCTTGGACTGAGAGCTTCACCTATGCTTTTTACAGCACACTACAAGGTCAGCTGCCTCTAGATGGTGCTGGCTGTGATTCAGAAGACACCACAGCCTGGCCCACTCTGAAGTACCTTTTCCAGTGAAGAAAGGTTCCTGTTTTGATGCTGTATGATTGATGTGGTATTCCATACCTGTGGACCAAGTAGCCAAATAGTTGCACTAAATACACTAAGTTGCCAAGTAAAAATAATGAATTATACTAGGTGTTACAGATAAAAATAAATAAGATGTAGTTGTTGCCTTAAAGAAGCTTTTAATCTAAGGAAATCAAATACCCACAGTAAGGTCTTCTCTTTCCATTAAAAACTATACTCATAATAAGAGCATCCAAATTATTTTAGATACTGAGAAGCCATCATCATAAAGCATTAGCCATGATTACTAAATATAGTCTGGACACACCAAAAAAAGTTATTCTATATTTGTAATATCTAGTAATAGTTTTTATAATATCTAATATTACTTGGCAATATTTAATAACTTTACTAACTGCTTTGATTAATCTCAAATTTTTACATTATATATAAAAAATTAACATTTCAAATTTTACTACAAAATAATACTGTTGATATTGCTTTATTTATAGCCTATTTTTTCCACATTCTTTTATTGTTGCATTATAGTTGTACATAATGATGGGATTTGTTGTTACATATTAGTACATGTATTTACAGCCTATTACTAATTAATATCTAAGTCAAGTTCAAATGATCAACTACTAAATAAATATTGCTAAGGTAACATTTATTCAAAGATGGATAATTTCAAAACAATGCTAAATGTCCAAAGTAGAATAAAAATTATGGTAACTTTTATTCATACTAATTTGTTTCCTAAATATAATTATTATATCTCATATTTTTAAAATGGTTTTACTTAGGAGGAGTAAGAGATCTACAACTCACCTTTGTACACCGTAAGGCCTTTCTAAAATAGGCTCTTTGAATGGAGGTGGAATGTGACCAAAGTAATCAGGATAAGCCACCTCTGAATATTCTGGGACAGACTTTGTGTTTTTCACAACCTCAATATAAAGGTCTGGGTCATGGAGTGTAGGTCCATCAGGTACTTCAACTGATGCTTGTTCCACCGATGAATTAGACTCGGTATCTTCATCATCTTCAGTTTCAACCCCAGTACAGCAGAGCTTCCCTAGCTGAACTGTCCGACCCTCGAAAAGAACATTTCCACAGGTAGCCATGTGTGGACATGCTTTAGTGCATGTGAGAACAGCAAGAGGGAGACTACAGTCCTTCTTAACTTCTGCTGTCAAACCTGGGGCTGTTTGAGAAGGAATATTCTGCAATGTGATTCGGTCCAATGCTTTCACAATATCATTGTTTAAGCCACGGGTTGGTAAAATAGTTCTATTTTGATCACCTAGCTGCTGTTGTAATGTTCTGTCTTCAGCTTTAATATCTTCTTTTGCTACATCCATAAAGGCAGGTTGCTTATCTTCCTCTCCTTTAGGAGATACTTTTTCCTTCATTACAGGTCCCTTTTTTAAATTAGCTGAACTCCCAGATGCATCCTCTCCAGCCGTGGGAACAACAATTGGGCCACGTAATTTTCCCTCAAATACAAAAGGCTTTGGTTCTTTGGAGATTAAATCATAGTCCTTTAAAAATAAAAAAAAAATGTTTAATCTGTCATCGGTCAATATTAAAATACATTAACAAAAGTAAGATCATATTCATTTTATATGCTGCCTCAGAAACTTAACATTTGAAAATTTCAAAGATGGATAAAACAAAATGTTTTAATTTCACTAACAAAAGACAAAATATTTAACCACAACAAAATTTTTAACAGATTTTACTCTTTCCACATAAATATGGGTATTTTAGAAAAGCATAAAGACATTAAAGTTATCCAAAGTCCTACTGGGGAAACACAACTAAACCATTGTTAGTTCAACAAATGTTACAAAGTATCTGTTTGGTGCAATATTTATGGAGAAATTGTTTTGTGCCAAGCATTGTTTCAGACATTTAAGACACATCAGTTTAAAAGAGAAAAACAAATTCTTCTCTTGACAACTTTTATTCTTATAGGAATGGAAAGGAAAGGACTCATGACCAGTAATAAACATGACATGAGTATCTTTTCTAGAACACTAGAAGGGAGTAGGGGAGTAGGGAAAAAATATAATGAGGATCAGAAGTGCCACAGGTAGGAGAGGTAGGTAGCAATTCTAAATGTCACTGGCTAGGGCTTATTGAGAAGATGAGATATAAGCAAAAGACTTACGAAGTTGAGGGTGCCACACACAGGGTGTATTCCTGCCAGAGCACAGGCCCCAGAATGGGTGAATGCCTGGGGTATTCAAAGACAGGAAAATTGGTATGGAAGGAACAGAACATAACAGAAAGGTGAATTCCAAGAGGCCAAAGCAAGCCAGGTTAATAATTTTGGTTTTACTCTAAATGGGAGGGATGAGTGCCATGACATGACTTGTACCTTAAAAATAATACCCTGGTGCAGGGTTTCTTAGGCACATCAGTAGATATTTTGGACCGAATCATTCTTTTTTGTTTGTTTGTTTGGTTTTATATTTCAGGGGACAAGGGTCTTATACACTACAGGGTGTTTAGCAGCATCCTTTATATCTACAACTTGATTCCAGTAGTATTCCCTCTGATTACCAAATTTAAAAACCAAGAATGTCTCCTAACATTGTTAAATGTCCCCTGAGAGGCCACTGAAAACCACTGCTCTGGTCATGTAATCCAAGCAGTTCAGGAGGTTGAGGCAGGAAGATCCCAAGTTCAAAGCCAGTCTCAGCAACTTAGCAAGGCCCTGAGCAACTTAGTGATACCCTGTCTCAAAATAAAAAAATAATTTAAAAAAAGGGGGGGGGGCTTGGGATGTGGCTCAGTGGTTAAGCACCCCTAAATTCAATCCCCAGAACCAAAAGAAAAAAAAAAAAGGAGAGAGAACCATTGCTCCGATGCTCCTCTAAGAATTGTCTGAGGAAGAGAAAGTAGAAGCAAGAGTCCAAAAAGAATCTGTTGTAGTAATCCAGGGAATTTGGCTAAGAGAAGATGAATTCTCAACATATTGCAGAACCAATTACTATACTGATAGAACAGATATGGGGTAGCAGGCACAGAGAGAG
Organism: Marmota marmota marmota; assembly: GCF_001458135.2. NCBI lineage: Eukaryota > Metazoa > Chordata > Mammalia > Rodentia > Sciuridae > Marmota > Marmota marmota. The sequence goes on from NW_025999928.1 coordinate 2,326,711, forward strand.
GTAACAGATTATGCGAGAATATTTTCAAGAACAAATGGAAAAGCATGAATCAGGAATTAACTTCCGGACATGCAAAGTATGACCTATCCACGTAACAGATGATGTAAAGTAGGCAGCTGAATATCAGTCTAAAATTCAGACAAAAATTCTATGCAGAAGAAATAAATGTCAGAGTCCTTAGCATACAGATATTATTACAAGTAATTTAACCAGCAATCCTCAATGAAGAGAAACAGAGAAGAGAATAAAGAACTGAGCCTTGGAGTAGTTTAATCTTGGAGGCTGGGGAGATAAAGATGAGCCAGAAAAAAAGATGGAAAAGGAAGAGTCAATTCTGCAAAGAAGAAAAGCAGGAAGGAAAAGGGTCCTGGAAGCTACATTTTAAAAAAATATTTATTTTTTAGTTGTAGTTAGACACAATATCTTTATTTTTCATTCATTCATTCATTTTATGTGATGTTGAGGATGGAACAGGGCCTCACACATGCTAGGCGAACGCTCCACCACTGAGCCACAACCCCAACCCTTGGAAGCTACATTTTAGAAAGGATGCTCACTGAGCATGGTGGCACACACCTGAAATCCTAGCAGCTCGGGAGGCTGAAACAGGAGGATTGCAAGTTCAAAGCCAACCTCAGCAAAAAGTGAGGCACTGAGGAACACACTGAGACCCTGTCTCTACATAAAATACAAAACAGATCTGGGGATGTGGCTCAGTGGTCAGGTGCCCCTGAGTTCAATACCTGGTACTAAAAAAAAAAAAAAAAAAAAAAAAAT
>NW_025999928.1:2327983-2332413 GCF_001458135.2 Marmota marmota marmota
TAATAGGCTGTAAATACATGTACTAATATGTAACAACAAATCCCATCATTATGTACAACTATAATGCAACAATAAAAGAATGTGGAAAAAATAGGCTATAAATAAAGCAATATCAACAGTATTATTTTGTAGTAAAATTTGAAATGTTAATTTTTTATATATAATGTAAAAATTTGAGATTAATCAAAGCAGTTAGTAAAGTTATTAAATATTGCCAAGTAATATTAGATATTATAAAAACTATTACTAGATATTACAAATATAGAATAACTTTTTTTGGTGTGTCCAGACTATATTTAGTAATCATGGCTAATGCTTTATGATGATGGCTTCTCAGTATCTAAAATAATTTGGATGCTCTTATTATGAGTATAGTTTTTAATGGAAAGAGAAGACCTTACTGTGGGTATTTGATTTCCTTAGATTAAAAGCTTCTTTAAGGCAACAACTACATCTTATTTATTTTTATCTGTAACACCTAGTATAATTCATTATTTTTACTTGGCAACTTAGTGTATTTAGTGCAACTATTTGGCTACTTGGTCCACAGGTATGGAATACCACATCAATCATACAGCATCAAAACAGGAACCTTTCTTCACTGGAAAAGGTACTTCAGAGTGGGCCAGGCTGTGGTGTCTTCTGAATCACAGCCAGCACCATCTAGAGGCAGCTGACCTTGTAGTGTGCTGTAAAAAGCATAGGTGAAGCTCTCAGTCCAAGGAAATACTCTGCAAGGATGAATCAGTCTTTTAGGATGCACTTTCAGAAATATTTTGATATCTACGCAAGATTCCATCAAGGAAATATACCATAAACAATTTAATCACTGCCTTACTGCTGAGCACGTAATCTTTTAATAGAACAAAGAATTATTTAAACAAACATAGTTAAGGTGTATAGTTAAACCATTTTCAAAAATATTGCTATTATAAAGGACTCCACAAATGAAAATCATTTTGCAAAATGTTTTTGATTTAAGATGATTTCCTAAGCCTTGGAAGTACACGGTCACACATTATATTCAATTTTAATGCTTACTGTAAACTTCCAGATACATTCAAAATTTATTTGTATTAACATATTCCCAGCAACTATATATAAGAGTATCTAATTTCAACTGCTCTCTACACCTTGACAATATCAGGTACTATAGATTTTTTTAAGTTTTCTAAACTGATAAAAAAAATATTATTTTAATTTATATTTCTTTAACTATTAGAAAAGAAATAATTTTCCATGCATCTACTAACAGCAGCAATTCTTCATAACTACTGTATTGTTTCTATAATACAGTATCTTTCGTTTTGCTATGTAAATTTTCACATTATATTTACACACATTTAGCTAACTCATTTTTGCAAACATTTTTCTATATTTACAATTTATCTTTTAATTTGAGTTAACTTCTTTAAATACATTAATGTAGTCAAAACCAGATCTTTTCATTTGTGATCAATTCTTTGAATGCCCACTATACAAAAACTAAGGATTCAAATATGATTTATGTCAGCCCCTGTACTATATATAATCCAAGCGGGCATAAAGAAGGGGTAGTAAATTTACATAAAAAAACACTTGTAGGAAATATGATGGTCAGTATCCACCCCACAAAAACGTTTATAATTGTTGCATGAGGTTTTAAGTATGTCAATAAGTGGATAAGAAATCAAGGATTAAGGACAAAACATAAGGAGCGAGGTAAAGATGGAAGCTAGCTTTCACTCTGAAAAAATTTCTAAACCAGTTAACTGTGGATATAGCTTTTCCCATCTCAACAAGAATGAAGATCAGAAGATAAACCCAGAACTAGAAAGGTGGAGAGTCCAAAAGAAAATCATCCTTCCACAAAGACAAACCCAGAGATCTAATACTTCAAAATATAGGTCTTAGAAATACCCTCAGCCCCAAACAGACAGTAGCAAGAAAAACCCAATGTTTTAAGCCTTAACACCAAGATGGTGAAAAACAACACTACTCACAAACTGATACCAAAAGCCTGCCATCACATCACACAAATTTACAGCCTCAATTCACATTATCTGGGTGGTCCAAAAACCCTCAAGGAAGAATTTAATCTAGAACTGTGCCTGTCAAAAGCAACAACATAACACTAGAGTTTCCACATAATTTCCACAAATAAAATCATTAAGAAAATAAATAGCTCGTAGTTACTCTATTTTTTTAAAAAAACTACATATACTAATTGAGAAAGAGAAATAAAAAAGACCTATAAGAACTTTGAACACTAAAATTACAAAGACTAAGAAAGGATTATACTTACTGTGTTTAAGGAAATAAAATATAAGAAACAAAAAATTAAAGACTGATAAAACATTTTTTAAAACCTTCTAAAAAATCAAAAACAAATGAAATGGTTAGTGGATATTTCTTATAACAGATTAGACAAGCCAAAAAAATAATTAGGAAATTAGCAAGTTGGCAGACAGTTCTGATGAAATTACCTAAATGCAGCATAAAGAAACCAAGAGAAGGAAAACATGAAAAAGAAGTAAAGACCCATGGAAGAGAATAAAAAGGTCTTCCATTAGATTAGAATTGTAGAAAAAGAGAAGAAAGAGTATCAGAGCAAGAGGTAGTATCTAAAGAAGAGAATGAAGAGTTTTTTCCAAATTCTATGAGAAAACAACTGATATAATCCAAACACAATGAATCTCAAACAGGATTTTTTTCCAAACAAGATTTTAAAAAAGAAAATCCACACTTAGTCAACATTTCTGGGAAACTGCAAAGCATTAAAGCCAAAATATTATGTGAAAAGCCACCAAAAAATAGTTTCTTATGAAGAGAAAACACACATTTATTACACATACCAACCAGCAATTTCTCTCATAGGTTTTATCCCAAGAGGAATGAAGGTATATATCCACAAAAATTTTTGTACACGAATGTTAGTATCAACTTTATTCAAAATAGACCCAAACTATAAACAATCCAACACTCATCAATCACTGACTAATGAAATTATACTGTATTTACCCAATGAAATACTACTGAGCAATAAGGAAAGAACCATTGATACTATGCTATAATAAGGGTAAATCTCAAAAACAAACTGAGTAAAAGAAGCCTTACACAAAATAGTAAGTACTAGGGGATTCCATTTATAAAAAGCTCTAAAATGAGCAAAAACTAACCGGTGACACAGCAGAACAGTAGTTACCTGGGTAGGAAATAAGGCTATGAGGAGACTACAAAGGAGCTCAAGGAGACTTTCTGGGGAGATAAAAATAATTCTGTATCTCAACTAGGACAGGTTGTCACAACTGTACATAAACTTCTCAAAACTCACTGATCTTAGATATATGTAATTGATTGCATATTTCAATAAAGTTTTGTTTCTTTTTAAGCAGCCAGGGGGCAGGTGGTGGCGAGGTGGTTAGAGACTAACTTTCAAGAGGATAAAATACTTTCAGACTACATGATAGAAAGCAATACACGGCAAGAGCAAGGACAGAGAACAAGCCACTAAAACACATAGTTCAGGTAAAAGGAAAATAATCCCAGACAGAAGTTCTGAGGAAAAAGAAGATATAAAAATGTTAAAAGTGGAGAGACACTAAATATTTTTAAAAAGCAGTATTATCACATGGTTTTTAAAAGCTCTTCTTTCAAAAACATAAAATAGTTTAGGAAATGATTGTTTCCTTTTATCACTGAAGGAGAAATCAAAAAGAAAGATGCTGAGAACTTAAGCTTTAGTGAGTATGTTAGAATGTCAAGAGTAACTAGAATTTTTGCATATATGTTAGTACTCACGCTTGGGCTTTAAAGGGATGCAGTTTATTCTACATAAATTATACACCCTCCCACAAGTTGATAAAAATAATAAAAAAAAAAAAAGGTTTTTTAGGTTCAAATGAGTAAATGGGGAAAACTGGAAGAAGAAAAAGTAATCCAAATGAAGTCAAGAAAAAGAAAAAACAAAAATACAAAATAAGATCTTCTAAATTAAACCCCAATATCAGAATAATTATAGATAAATGATCTAAATGCTCCAGTTAAATGACAAAATTCAGATTCAATCTTAATAATCCAACTAAACTATATGTTCCTTAAAATATATACAGCAAAGGAAAATAAAAAGCTAAAAATAAGATTTGAAAAGACACCAGGGAAATAACTAAAGTTAATTAATGTAACTACATTAATATTTTAAAAAACATTTGTTAAAGTCTTACAGATAAAGAAAATAACTTCATAATGATAACAAGTTTCATTCCAAAGGGAAGAAAACTCATTTACATTATTTTTTAGTTGTAGATGGGCACAACATCTTTATTTTAATCATTTATGTGGTGCTGAGGATCAAATCCAGTGCCCTACACATGCAACACAAGCACTCTACCACTGAGCCACAACTCCAGCCCCTCATTTACATTTATGCACAATAAGCCTCAAAAAAAAAA
>NW_025999928.1:2333004-2413053 GCF_001458135.2 Marmota marmota marmota
AAAAAAAAAATATATATATATATATATATATATATATATATATATATATATATATATATAAACTAACAAACTTGCAAAGAAAAATATATTCACAATCACTATAAGAAATTTTTAATAGTAATTGATAGAATAAGAAAATTTTCACAGTAATTGATAGAATAAGGATAAAACTTCATAAATATAGAAAAGACACTTTTCAACACAATTAACAATCCTGTCACAATGAGTAAATATACAAGTGTGCCTAACAACTGTAAAACAATTCCTTCTAGGCATCTAGAAATAGTAACAAAGCCATCGAAACTCAAAGGTTGCAAAATATTATGGTGTGTTCTCTAACTCTTATGCTAGTAATCAATAAAAATGATAAATTATGATAAAATGGATTCTACTATGATGTATATATAATTTAAAAGAACCAATAAAAAATAAAATTAAAAAAAGCCAACTTTGAAATTACAGAGAATCAAAGAAAAAAAACATATTGGAAATCAAGTTTCAAAACAAAGATAATGAGGGCTGGGGATATAGCTTAGTGGGAGAGTGCTTACAAATGAATGTTTATAAGATGCTGTCAGAAAAATAATTATGTGGATATTTATAACATAAATATGTATGTATTTATGTTCTTATGTATGAAAAGAAGAAAGGCTGAAAGTCAATGAATATCTATTAAGGTGACACTGAAAAAAAAGACTAATGAATGAAAACAGAACAAATCAACATATGAAACATTATAAATATATTTAGAGAAAGGGTCATTTTTCAAAATACTAAAAATGATTACAGGAACTAGTGCATTGAAATACATAATGGTTAATTTGAATTGTCAACTTGATTGTATTAAGAGAAGCCTATGATTAAGAAGAGGCTATGTATGTATTAGTAATGGTGTGTCTAGGAATGATTGGCATGGGGGATAGCCAAACGAAATGAAGACCCTCCCTAAGCATGAACAGCAACATCCAGTAGGATAATAGCACGGATGGAATAGAAGTTGGAATAATGAGGAAGCAACAGCAGATGCTCAATTCTTGAATGGGTTCTTGATTGCTGCTGTGATGATCTGAGGATATCAGACTTTCGCTTCTTCACTCTTCTAAAGCAGACTCTGCCACTGATTCTCCAGAAGGCTTTGGTCTTGGCCTAGGGTAGCACCGTTGATCCCTCTTGTTGTGGGGCTTCAGCCTCTTGGACTGTGCAGTTACTGGTTCTTCTAGCTCTCCAGCCTGGAAAGCCACTATGGACTATCTAGCTTCTGGTCACATAAATCAACCTAATAAATCCCCCTTTTTTTTTTTTAAATTTTTTTTTTAATTTTTTATTGTTGGTTGTTCAAAACATTACATAGTTCTTGATATATCATATTTCACACTTTGACTCAAGTGGGTTACGAACTCCCATTTTTACCCCGTATACAAATTGCAAAATCACATCAGTTACACATCCATTGATTTACATATTGCCATACTAGTGTCTGTTGTATTCTGCTGCCTTTCCTATCCTCTACTATCCCCCCTCACCTCCCCTCCCATCTTCTCTCTCTACCCCATCTACTGTAATTCATTTCTCTCCTTGTTTATTTTCCCATTCCCCTCACAACCTCTTATATGTAATTTTGTATAACAATGAGGGTCTCCCTCCATTACCATGCAATTTCCCTTTTCTCTCCCTTTCCATCCCACCTCATGTATCTGTTTAATGTTAATCTTTTCTTCCTGCTCTTCCTCCCTGCTCTGTTCTTAGTTGCTCTCATTATATCAAAGAAGACATTTGGTATTTGTTTTTTAGGGATTGGCTAGCTTCACTAAGCATAATCTGCTCTAGTGCCATCCATTTCCCTGCAAATTCTATGATTTTGTCATTTTTTAGTGCTGCGTAATACTCCATGGTGTATAAATGCCACATTTTTTTTTATCCATTCATCTATTGAAGGGCATCTGGGTTGGTTCCACAGTCTAGCAATTGTGAATTGTGCTGCTATGAACATCGATGTAGCAGTATCCCTGTAGTACGCTCTTTTAAGGTCTTCAGGGAAAAGTCCAAGAAGGGCAATAGCTGGGTCAAATGGTGGTTCCATTCCCAGCTTTCCCAGGAATCTCCATACTGCTTTCCAGATTGGCCGCACCAGTTTGCAGTCCCACCAGCAATGTACAAGAGTACCCTTTTCCCCACATCCTCTCCAGCACTTGTTGTTGTTTGACTTCATAATGGCTGCCAATCTTACTGGAGTGAGATGGTATCTTAGGGTGGTTTTGATTTGCATTTCTCTGACTGCTAGAGATGGTGAGCATTTTTTCATGTACTTGTTGATTGATTGTATGTCCTCCTCTGAGAAGTGTCTGTTCAGGTCCTTGGCCCATTTGTTGATTGGGTTATTTGTTTTCTTATTGTTTAATTTTTTGAGTTCTTTGTATACTCTGGATATTAGGGCTCTATCTGAAGTGTGAGGAGTAAAAATTTGTTCCCATGATGTAGGCTCCCTATTTACCTCTTTTATTGTTTCTCTTGCTGAGAGAAAACTTTTCAGTTTAAGTAAGTCCCATTTGTTGATTTTTGTTATCAACTTTTGTGCTATGGGTGTCCTATTAAGGAATTTGGAGCCCGACCCTACAATATGTAGATCGGAGCCAACTTTTTCTTCTATCAGACGCAGAGTCTCTGATTTGATATCTAGCTCCTTGATCCACTTTGAGTTAACTTTTGTGCATGGCGAGAGGAGGGGATTCAGTTTCATTTTGTTGCATATGGATTTCCAGTTTTCCCAGCACCATTTGTTGAAGATGCTATCCTCCCTCCATTGCATGCTTTTAGCTCCTTTATCAAATATAAGATAGTTGTAGCTTTGTGGATTAGTCTCTGTGTCCTCTATTCTGTACCATTGGTCCACCCTCCTGTTTTGGTACCAGTACCATGCTGTTTTTGTTACTATTGCTCTGTAATATAGTTTTAAGTCTGGTATCGCTATACCGCCTGATTCGCACTTCCTGCTTAGAATTGCTTTTGCTATTCTGGGTCTTTTATTTTTCCATATGAATTTCATGATTGCTTTATCCATTTCTACAAGAAATGCCGTTGGGATTTTGATTGGCATTGCATTAAACCTATAGAGAACTTTTGGTAATATCGCCATTTTGATGATGTTAGTTCTGCCTATCCATGAACAGGGTATATTTTTCCATCTTCTAAGATCTTCTTCTATTTCTCTTTTTAGGGTTTTGTAGTTTTCATTATATAAATCTTTCACCTCTTTTGTTAGGTTGATTCCCAAGTATTTTATTTTTTTTGAGGATATTGTGAATGGAGTGTTTTTCCTCATTTCCGTTTCAGAAGTTTTGTCGCTGATATACAGAAATGCCTTTGATTTATGCGTGTTGATTTTATATCCTGCCACTTTGCTGAATTCATTTATTAGTTCTAGTAGTTTTTTTGTAGACCCTTTTGGGTCTTCTAGGTATAGAATCATGTCATCTGCAAATAGTGATAATTTAAGTTCTTCCTTTCCTATTTTTATGCCTTTAATTTCTTTCGTCTGTCTAATTGCTCTGGCCAGTGTTTCGAGAACTATATTGAATAGAAGTGGTGATAGAGGGCATCCCTGTCTTGTTCCAGATTTTAGGGGGAATGCCTTCAATTTTTCTCCATTGAGAATGATGCTAGCCTGAGGCTTAGCATAGATAGCTTTTACAATGTCGAGGTAAGTTCCTGTTATCCCTAGTTTTTCTAATGTTTTGAACATAAAGGGATGCTGTACTTTGTCGAATGCTTTTTCTGCGTCTATTGAGATGATCATATGGTTCTTATTTTTAAGTCTATTGATGTGGTGAATAACATTTATTGATTTCCGTATATTGAACCAGCCTTGCATCCCAGGGATGAATCCTACTTGATCATGGTGCACAATTTTTTTGATATGTTTTTGTATCCGATTCGCCAGAATTTTATTGAGGATTTTTGCATCTAGGTTCATTAGAGATATTGGTCTGTAGTTTTCTTTCTTTGAAGTGTCTTTGTCTGGTTTAGGTATCAGGGTGATGTTGGCCTCATAGAATGAATTTGGAAGTTCTCCCTCTTTTTCTATTTCCTGAAGTAGCTTGAAAAGTATTGGTATTAGTTCTTCTTTAAAGGTTTTGTAAAATTCTGCTGTATACCCATCCGGTCCTGGGCTTTTCTTAGTTGGTAGTCTTTTGATGGTTTCTTCTATTTCCTCAATTGATATTGGTCTGTTTAGGTTGTCTATATCCTCCTGACTCAATCTGGGCAGATCATATGACTTAAGAAATTTATCGATGCCTTCACTATCTTCTAATTTATTGGAGTATAAGGATTCAAAATAATTTTTGATTATCTTCTGTATTTCTGAAGTGTCTGTTGTGATATTGCCTTTTTCATCCCGTATGCTAGTAATTTGAGTTCTCTCTCTTCTTCTCTTCGCTAGCATGGCTAAGGGTCTGTCGATTTTGTTTATTTTTTCAAAGAACCAACTTTTAGTTTTGTCAATTTTTTCAATTGTTTCTTTTGTTTCGATTTCATTAATTTCAGCTCTGATTTTAATTATTTCTTGCCTTCTACTTCTTTTGCTGTTGTTTTGCTCTTCTTTTTCTAGGATTTTGAGATGAAGTATGAGATCATTTATTTGTTGGTTTTTTCTTTTTTTAAGGAATGAACTCCAAGCAATGAATTTTCCTCTTAGAACTGCTTTCAATGTGTCCCATAGATTCCGATATGTTGTGTCTGTGTTTTCATTTATCTCTAAGAATTTTTTAATTTCCTCCTTGATGTCTTCTATAACCCATTGATCATTCAGTAACCTATTGTTCATTCTCCAAGTGATGTATGCTTTTTCCTTCCTTCTTTTATCGTTGATTTTCAGTTTCATTCCATTATGATCAGATAAGATGCATGGTATTATCTCTACTCCTTTATATTGTCTAAGAGTTGCCCTGTGACATAATATATGATCTATTTTTGAGAAGGATCCATGTGCTGCTGAGAAAAAAGTGTAACTGCTTGATGTTGGGTGGTATACTCTATATATGTCAATTAGGTCTAGGTTATTAATAGTGTTATTGAGTTCTATAGTTTCCTTATTCAACTTTTGTTTGGAAGATCTGTCCAGTGGCGAGAGAGGTGTGTTGAAGTCTCCCATGATTATGGTATGGTGGTCTATTAGACTCTTGAACTTGAGAAGAGTTTGTTTGACGAACATAGCTGCACCATTGTTTGGGGCATAAATATTTATGATTGTTATGTCTTGTTGGTGTATGGTTCCCTTAAGCAGTATGTAGTGTCCCTCTTTATCCCTTTTGATTAACTTTGGCTTGAAATCTATTTTATTTGATATGAGTATGGACACTCCTGCTTGTTTCCGAAGTCCATATGAGTGATATGATTTTTCCCAACCTTTCACCTTCAGCCTATGTATGTCTTTTCCTATCAAATGCGTCTCCTGTAGGCAGCATATTGTTGGGTCTTGTTTTGTGATCCATTCTACTAGCCTGTGTCTCTTAATTGGTGAGTTTAAGCCATTAACATTTAGGGTTATTATTGAGATATGGGTTGTTCTTCCAGCCATATTTGTTTATTTCTGTTACTAAACATGGTTTGTTTTCCTCTTTGATTATTTCCCCCCCCTTTACTGTCCTACCTCCCACTGTTGGTTTTCATTGTTATTTTCCATTTCCTCTTCCTGTAATGTTTTGCCGAGGATGTTTTGAAGAGATGGTTTTCTAGCTGCAAATTCTTTTAACTTTTGTTTATCGTGGAAGGTTTTAATTTCATCTTCCATCCTGAAGCTTAATTTCGCTGGATACACAATTCTTGGTTGGAACCCATTTTCTTTCAGTGTTTGAAATATGTTATTCCAGGATCTTCTAGCTTTCAGAGTCTGTGTTGAAAGATCAGCTGTTATCCTGATTGGCTTACCCCTAAATGTAATCTGCTTCCTTTCTCTTGTAGCTTTTAAAATTCTCTCCTTATTCTGTATGTTGGGCATCTTCATTATAATGTGTCTAGGTGTGGATCTCTTATGATTTTGCACATTCGGCGTCCTGTAGGCTTCTAGGATTTGGGATTCTGTCTCATTCTTCAAGTCTGGGAAGTTTTCTCGTATTATTTCATTGAATAGATTGCTCATTCCTTTGGTTTGGAGCTCTGTACCTTCCTGTATCCCAATGACTCTTAAGTTTGGTCTCTTAATGTTATCCCATATTTCTTGGATGTTCTGCTCATGGTTTCTTAACAGTCTTGCTGAGCTGTCTATGTTCTTTTCCAGTTGAAATACTTTGTCTTCATTGTCTGATGTTCTATCTTCTAAGTGTTCTACTCTGCTGGTAGTATTCTCCATTGAGTTTTTAAGTTGGTTTATTGCTTCCTGCATTTCTAGGATTTCTGTTTGTTTGTTTTTTATAACCTCTATCTCCCTGTATAGTTGATCCTTTGCTTCCTGGATTTGTTTGCGTAATTCATTGTCGAAGTGATCTTTCATTGTCTGATTTTGCTGTCTAATGTCTTCCTTGATACTCCAGATCATCTGAAGCATGTATATCCTGAATTCTTTATCTGACATTCCATCTGCTGCAGCTGTTACCTCTTCTAAAGTTGCGTTGACCTGCATTGCTTGTGGTCCTTTCTTTCCTTGTCTTTTCATACTGCTTGCGTATCTTTCCTGCAGGTGCGGGCGGCGGCTCTGCTCTCTCCTTATTCCAATTGGGGTGTCGTGGCTACCACGCCGGCAGGTCACTGGGCCTGTTCTGGGAGCTGGCGGCGGCTCTGTTCTGCCCCTACTCCAATTGGGGTGACGAGTGTACCACGCCGGCAGGCCACCGGGCCTGATCCGCCGGTCGGTTGCAGGTTTGCCTACCCTGCAGGCGCGGGCGGCGGCTCTACTCTGCCCCTACTCCAAATGGGGTGACGTGTCTGTCGTACCGGCAGGCCACTGGGCCTGTCCCGCTGGTCGGTCGCAGATCTGCCCACCTTTCGGGCACGGGTGGAGGCTCTGCTCTGCCCCTACTCCAATTGGGGTGTCGTGACTACCCCGCCTGCAGGACGCTGGGCCTGTTCCTGGCACGGGCGGCGACTCTGCTCTGCCACTACTCCAATTAGGGTGGTGTTTGTACCACGCCGGCAGGCTCCTGGGCCTGATCCGCCGGTCTGTTGTAGGTCTGCCTACCTTGGAGGCGCGGGCGGCGGATCTGCCCTGCCCCTCCTACCACGCCTGCGGACCCCTGGGTCTGATCTGCAGTTTGATCACTGGTCTGCTCACCCTGCGGGCACGGGTGGCGGTTCCGCTCCGCCCCCACTCCAATTGGGGTCACGTGACCACCACACCGGCAGGGCCTGATCCGGGCGTGGGAGAAGGATCTGCTCTGCCCCTACTCCAGTTGGGGTGACATGTGTACCACACTGGCAGGCCACTGGGCCTGACCCGCCCGGCTGTCACAGGTCTGTTTACCTTGCAAGCGCGAACGGCGGCTCTGCCCTGCCCCTCCTACCACGCCCATGTACCACTGGGTCGCGGGTCTGCCCACCTTGCGGGTGCGAGTGGCGGCTCCGCTCCGCCCCCTCTCCAATTGGGGTCACGCGGTCACCACGCTGGCGAGCCGCTGGGCCTGCTCCGGGCGCTGGCGGCGGCCCGGCTTCTCCCCTCTGGCTCAACGACAAATTGAGGAGACTCGGGTGACTGTGCCTCACCCCCCCTACCAGGAGACCAACTGCTTATGTCACCGCTGGTATTGATGAAGTTCTCTCCTCCGCCGCTTTCTGCTGACATCAGATCTCTGCCATGTTGGTATCCTATGCGAATGGCAGCATTTCGTTCCCCTTGCCGGGCAACCAAAGCAACGGGTGAGTCCTGACCGGCCCTCAGTAGGACCCGGACCGAGAAGCAGTTTCCGCGGGCTCCTAGCCCTGGGCCAGGGCAGTTCCGGGAGCCGCAACTCGGCCGCTCCGTGCTCGGTGTATGCTCTGATAGGAGCAGACTCCAAGAAGCAGCCTCCGCAGGCTCCCCAGCCCTGGGCCAGGGCAGTTCCGGGAGCCGCAACTCGGCCGCCCCGTGCTCGGTGCTCGCTCCGATAAGAGCAGGCACTAAGAAGCACCCAGGCACTGAGCCCGAGCAATCTGTCTGCAAGCCACAGGCGAATGGAAGCCTGAAATTACCTGTTCTATGGCTGAATGAGCTGCGGTCAGTCGAAAACAGGGATGGTGACGTCAGCTTTCCAACATGGTGGCCGCTGGCCTCCTCTGTGGTCTGACCGGTGTGGAGAACCGAGATGGACCGCTTCCTTCCCCCGTCTCGAACCCAGAATTCAGCCCTGAGTACGGTGCTTGCACGGCTGGCAGAAATTGCAGCGCTGTATCCCTGCGTCGCTATCTCCTCATTTCCCAGCGCACGCTGCAGACTCTAGCCGCGGGGCTCTTTGCTGAATAAGCAGTGTTACCCTCCGTGCGACAAACCTCTCGCGTTTGAGTCCCCGTAGCCGATCCTCGTGCGATGGAAATCCTTCCTCCAGGTTCCGGAGCACCCCACTATTGCTGGAAATTCCTAACAAGATAGCCTTTAGCCGTCCTGACTTGTCATACTCCCACACAGTGAAGCAGCACACGGGGGCAATGCACTCCCCTCGCCGCCATCTTCTCCGCAATAAATCCCCTTTTTATAATTATACTTCCTATTGATTTTGTTCCTCTAGAGAACTCTGACTAAAACAAAAGAGGATTAACTGTGGCAAATAATATGACTCTTTAAACTTTTCCATGATAACTTTCATAGGAAAAATTTAAAACAAAATTTAAAAGGGGGGGAGATAAAATATAACAATTTATATGGTTAATGCCTTTATGCTACCACACATAAATTTAAAAATTCTGCAGTGAAAAAGCAGAATTTTGATACTTCCAATATTCTGCCATAGAGAAACTAGAGCAAATAAAACTACAATTGTCAATCTAATTCCCTTAAATGTGACTGCCTATTATTTAAATACACACTTCAAAAAATACAGACTAATAATGTAGTGAAAGAGCATGTTCCTCTAAAACTAAAAAATTAGATAATCAAGTACTAAAGCAACTACTTTAGAAATGACTATAACTTTAAAAGGACAGTAAGGTCCCCTAAAAGTCTGCTGATAATTAACTTTAATAATAATATATGCTGCCTTCAAATACCATCCATTTTGCCTCCTCTAGCCATTGTGTGGTAGACTTACACATCTGGAAACAAAATGGGTGGTGCTCAGGATTCAAACACAAGTCATTTTAAGCTTCAATGGGTGATGTTGAAAGCAATGGGCAAATCAGAGTAGGAAAAGTCATAACCCAAATTAACTTCATTTATGTATAACATCTTATAATCTGCCAGAAATTGATATAAGAATGGCTGAATAAAATTTTTTCAAACACTTCTTCTCTGGAATCAACCAATCTTTTTAACACTTGGCAGTACATCCCTTAATACTGCTGCCTATTATTCAAATATACATTTCAAACACTAGAGACTAACATACTGAAAGAGTACGTTCCTCTGAAACTTAAAAATGAGAAAGGTTATCAAATGCTAACACAACTATTTTAGAAATAATTTTCCAATTACACCAATACAAGACAACGTGCTATTTTCCATACATTACAGAAATATTTTAACTATTTTATATAAAATTTACTGGGAAAATATACAGTGAATTATTAAATGTATACTACTTGAAATACCTTCTTTTGGCTAAACACAGTAAAAAGAACTAACTTAGGAGACTTTCCAGAGCTCTTACACTTAGGCCTGTCTTTACAATATGACCACATCTAGTCAGACCAAAAGTGACTACCTGCTTAAAGAGCAGGAAAACTATAGAAGGAGGTAGCCAGCTGTTCAAAAGTTGCCATGCTGGATACCTTCAAGACTAGCTTATTCTGGATAATAAATTATTAGGAAACAGGGAATCTAAAATGTAGACATGCAGCATGATCTAAAAGAAGGAAGTGCCTTATGAAAGAACGAAAACCAAAATCCTGGTCTTGACACCCATTATAAAATTACACTTCTCTATTCCCACATCAACTTATGATCACATTATATACACATAATATGTGATTTCTTCACATAATAATCAATGCCCTCCCAAATGCCCTCCTCAAAAAATATGTTTTATGCCTTGATTTAGCAGTATTTGTTATCTCTGGGGTTTTACTTTAAAGCGATTGTTAGCTAGACGTGAACACATTAAAAAGAGCAGATAGATAATTGCTATTGGTTGAATGAAAGAAAATTACTCCATACCCTTTCCCAAATGCATCTTTCTGCCTCCTTCTCTCTTTTTCTTTTGTTTTCTTTTATTTCACTTCCTTGCATGGGTTAGGGTGGACCTCCCTGATTCCTTACCTCCTTCTCTTATTCCTAATTTCAAAGTAGCTTCCAAAGCACTTCAAATCTACAGGAAATCTCAAACACTAGGGCCAAGGGGAGAGGGGTAGTGCCTCATCTATTACTACTGTACCCAAGACTCCTAAGTTCTTTCGCAAAGAGAAACCTGAGCAATTAGAACTTTAGAACAGTGAAATGTAAATAGATATTTCTTGTTCTTTTGTTTTTTCCCCCCTCACATATAGCCTCACATTAAAGCCTTCTTTAAGCAACTGGGAATTAAGTATGGAACTTAGGGAGCAATAAGTTTATAAAAAGCGCTAATCAAATCTTAGAGATTATCTGGTTCAAACTTATTTTAAGATCCTGAACCATTTCAAAGACTTATCTAAGGAACCACATGTCAGCAACAGAGCAAAAAATAAAATAAAACAAAGGCATTCTGTCCATCTACAACTACAAAAAAATAATAATAAAATTTTAAAAGAGGGGGGATTCTTAAAAAAAAAAATGTGATGTACCAGCTGGGTACAGTGGCATGCACATGTAATCCCAGTGGCTCAGGAGGCTGAGGCAGGAGAATTTCGAGTTCAATGCCAGCCTCAGCTAAGCAAGGCCCTAAGCAGGACCCTCTTTCAAAATAAAAAAAAATTAAAAGGACTAGGGATGAGGCTCAGTGGTTAAGCACCCTTGGGTTGAATATCTGGTACAAAAAAGAAAAAAAAGAAGGGGAGAGATGCATCAAAGTAAGAAAGAATTGTAAAACTAGAATCCACCTCCACTCATTTTGAAGATAAGCAATTTTGCAGCATGGAATGTTGACATTAATTATCCAATGTCACTCAGAAAAGCAATACTACTTCCAGTTCTCAGTGGACACAATAGTTTTAGTTTTTAGGTGGATACAATATCTTTATTTTACATTCATGTGGTACTGAGGATCGAACCCAGTGCCTCATGCATGCTAGGCGAGAATTCTATCACTGAGCCACAACCCCAGCCCCTTACTTAACATTTTTGTAAATGAAAAACAGTGACTATACGCCTGAGAAAGAGGGGAAATGTTTTTTTCGTTAAAAATCAATGAACATTCAAATTTTCTGTTTGTACCTGAAAATCATCAACAAGTTCAGGGAAGAGGTGTTCATACATTTTTAGTTCTTCTATTGTTCGTCCTGGTACTTGCTGGGGTTTTAATTTGTTGATATCTGTTTCAATATCATCATTCTGAAATAATTAAAATAGCATGTCAACAGTTTTAAAAAACACAAAAATTACAGAATACACTTCAGATTTAAATGTTACAAATTATTAATTACATGTAATTTAGAATACCACTGAAAAAGATTGTATTGACTTTATCTCAAATTCAAATTTGCTTACTCTTTTTTTATTGTTGAATTTTGCTTAATTTTGGTCATGGTTATTCTAATATAACAGGATACTTGGACTTCTCAAGACAAATACCTGTGTTAAGACCAAGGTTAAGTTTGTTCTCCTCAATCTCCCTAACTGCCATCATGTTGGACTTATTAAAGGTCAATAAAACTTAGGAAAACAAGGATCTGGGGCTATAGCTCAGCGGTAGAGCGCTTACCTCACACATGTGTGGCACTGGGTTCAATCATCAGCACCACATAAAAATAAATAAAGTTACTGTGTCCTTCTACACTAAAAAGTAAATTTAACAAAATATTTTTTAAAAACTTAGGAAAATGAAATTGAAAAACATGTATATGTAATGAAGGTGGCAATAATCAAAATAGCTAACATTTATTAAACACTGAAAATACATGAAGCACTACACTAAGTATTTTACACGTATTATCTAATTTAATCTACATATATAAAAACACTAATGAAGTAGTATCATTAGCTCCATTTAACTGAGCAGGAAAATAACATTAAGAGAAGTTAAGTAGCTTGCTAAAAGTTACACATCTTACAAAGAGATAACCAGAGTGCAAAATTTGTCAAAGTGATCTGAAAACAAACACCATACACAGCTAAGTAAGTAAGATGTACTGCCTCGATATCAACTAAGAATTACCACCCACTTTAAAACTCTCTGGTAAATAAAGTTCCCTTAGAAAAACTCAGTGTTGCTATTCACTGTTTTTCAAGGTAGAAAGCTATTTTCTAGGATCCTTAACAACCCCATACAAATACAAAATCATCATTACCTCCACAGATCACTTAAGAGAGATATAATAAGACCACTTATTACTTTTCAGTTCATACTATTTTTAATTTTCTATTTATCTTAGTACCAAAATAAATTACTTTTCAGTATTAAAATAAATTTAATACATTTCAATCCTTATATACGTTTCTGACTATATTTACACCTAACTAGTAATTTAAAAGGAAAAATATACTGTATGCTTCTTGTTATTTCATACCAGGGATTTAGTGGTTATTTACATAACAATGAATGAGATTTTTCTCATTGCCATAAATAATAAAAATTGATTTTATTTAAATAATATTGTTAGTATATCATCACTGTATAATTATTACTACATGAATGTCATTTCATCTGTTATGCATTTATGAACCAATAATGTAATTATTTTCTTGATTAACATCTAATAAGACAGATAATGATTCCAAAATAAAATAATTAACAAAGGTAGTTTTTCTCTGAACACACTCATTTAATATTTAATGTTATTTTGTGAAAATAGAGCCTTCCATTGTATAGTAGCTGTCTAATATAAAAAATGAAAATTACTATAATAAAATAAGCATAGTGAGGAAAGAAAACTATTACTCTGAAAGCCAAAAGCAGGAAATTTTCTATTTGAGTTTGAGGAAAAAACAGAAGAGCTACTGATAGGCTCATCAAAAACAAACCAGCCTGCTACTACTCCTTAAAATTTTCCAAAGTTAAGGAAGGAACAAAGAATGTACTGAAGAAGTTTGTGCCTATCTGGAGGTGTCTTCTAGAATCCCCAGGTTTCTATAAACACTCCAGACTGTAAAATCTGGGACAAACAAAATAGAATCATGATGAAGAAAGAAATCTGAGACTACAATCACAAGAGAATACAAATAAAGATTACAACCACTACAATGTAGCAGTTCAACAGAAGCACAAAAGAAGTTATAGGATTCAGGTAAAAATAGGAAAAATGAGGAAATTTCCAGTGTTAACAGCCAAAAAAGTAAAAGGCTGCAAAAGAAAAGGGGAAAAAGGAAGTTAATACAGCTCAGCAGTCTCAAAAAGCCAACAATTCTGTAGCCCTTGAAGAAAAGTAATATTTTAGTAGACTTATACTGCAGTAGTAAAGAGCCAGCATTCCACAGACTACTTTCTGAATCCTGGCTCTATCTCTTAGAAGTTAGACTGATAATGTCTCAGGGCCTCTGTTTTCTATACTGCTATGAGGATTTCAAGGTTCACATATGTAAAGACCTTTGACTAGCACAGGGTTAAGTGTTCAGTAAATATTACTACTATTTTTATTATAACTGGTGTGTTAAGGTAAAGTAGGGAGAATTTTACCAATCACTGACACCCCAGTTGTAAGCCAACAACTCTAGTTTTCAAAAATGTCAATGTCACAAGCAAAGAAATCTATGAAAATTAAAGGTGACTAAGTAGACAGGACAAGTGACAAAATGGAATACAGATGACAGATTAGACAAATGTCACTGTAAACTTATGAAGCTGTTAACTATATATGGTTATATTGATGTATTTATGGAAAAAACACCAAGATAAATGATACATGCAACATACTCGCAAATAGTAAAAAATATTTTAAGTGTGTTACTTGTGTGTATATGTCTACAATTTTCCACAAGCAAACTCAGTTGCTGTTATAATTCCTATTGAGTTTTATTCCTCACCAATTTCTGTCTTTATATCTCTGATAACAGATATTTGAAATAAGAACTCTGAGACATGAAATATGAATTACACTGAACATATTTTGTTTTTAATAGATGTGAAAATATGTAAGAAAGACTAGTATTAAGAGGCAATATTTTTAAAGTTATTCTGGAAAATGTAGTATTAAGCTAGGAAATTTTACTTCCCCCAAATACTTTCCAAAGAATCCAGGTTACATTTTATATAGCTCCTCTTATCTAAGGCACATTTTTATAGAGAGAATTTAAATTCTAACTGGGATTCTAACAGTTCTTTCTCTTATATCAGGTTCAGAGCCAAATATGTGGTTCCCCCAAATGCCTTGATCATCAAAGCCTGAACTATTTTCCTTCTTGAGGTCAGATGTAGACATTGACTTGGCTAATTTGATAATTCTGCCAAAGCATGCCTTGGTGATCACATCTGGTTCTATAATGAAATTGATGAAACTGGTTCTATATCTGCTATTACAATAGAAATTTTCAGTATCTTCAATTCAGGAGAGTCGAATACTTACTTAGTGTGCCCCATTTTTAATGCAGTATTTCAAGACCTAAAAAGAAAAAGCCTAAGCAGGCAGGAGTCTAAGCCTCCCTCGCCAGAAAATCAAACTACGCAATAAGCCAAACAGTTTAAAAATTAAAGGGACCATTTTTCTACAGATATTATAGTAGCCCCCTTTACCATTAAATAACACAAAGCAGTTTCTAAGCTTTCAGAAGTGCCATAAAATTCTGATACCCACCTGCTTATTTTACCTACATCTCTTGTAATATGACAATAATTTCACATTTTCTCAATTCAGTAAATACTTCCCATCTTTTGCAATTAACTAAAACCTAAGAATCGTTAAGTAAACACAAATTCTAACAAAAATGCATCAGTTATAGATTATATTTTCCTACTATTTTTATATCCCAGACTGTTGACGGAAAGTTATGCATTTTGAAATAAGTTTGCAAAATAGAGTCTCAAACTTTAGATCTTAACCTTTCCTTAGATTTCCTTAGGTTTCAAAATCTAAGTAAGAGGGTTAAATAAAATCTTTCTGGTCAAAAACAGTGAAAAAAATTTTCTTTAGGGTCTGTTTCAGATCAGTGGATTTAAAGCAGCCTTAGTTTTTCAATTACTTAGTGTCCATAATAAGCTGTAACAAAACAATACGGATTAAAACAAATTGGTCTACCATTATGTGTGTGTGTGTGTGTGTGTTTCCCAAACCTTTGTTTTACAACTGAAGTATATAATTTACAAAGGTGACTAATAAAAATTTACTAACCTTAAAATTTTGATCTAGGTCATCTTCATTTTCCATCTCACTTTCAGCTTCTAAATCAATATCATCGTTGTCATCACTTTCATCTACTACGTCATCCACTGTGATACAAAATGTGCTATAAGTAAGCATTCTACAATATGCACATTCAAAGCAGAATGTTATATGCATAAAGTATTTCAATAACAAAAATAAATGAGATTTCTTACTAAAAATGTCACGAAGGCTCAACCAACTATTGGAAAAACCTATGAGATAGTATGTGAAAGTGCTTTTAAATTTAGCAAATATTACAAGAATAAATTAGTTTTTTTATTAATGTTCTCAGTTTAAAGAAAAATAGTAAATGTCTTATCTTATAGTATCCTGAATGAAACATCCTGTTTCCTATTTATGATAAATTTCAATGACTCACTTCATCCTTTTATAATTACCCTCCTGTTTATTTCAATAACTATGTGCCAAATACTATGTTGTATGTAAGAAATATTTTTAGACATGTGTTAATATAATCTCTACCCTCAGGGAGCTCATGAGGCTTGAGAGCAGAAAGAGCAAAGAAGTAATTATAAATACAGAAGAAAAATGTTACTGAAGGCATAAAATTCAAAATTCTATGGGAAAACAAAGATGTAATAACTAACCGCAAACTGCTTAAAGCTAAGGGATTGATCACTTCACAGAACAGGTGGTACTTAAGCAGTAACTCGAAGTAAGTATAACAGACTTGTAAGTAAATATAAAGGTGGGTAGGTATGGTTTTTAAGAAGAAGAAATAATAATTCTAAAATAAGGAAATAAGATGATATCTTTGGAATATAACGAGTAGGACTAGCATGCACTATCTGATTAGGAAAGTACTAAAAGGCAAGTAAGAATAAGAAAATGAAGATTATAATAATGTAGAACATAGTTTAGATTTTTTTTAACCTACAAAAGATAAGCACTGAAGATTTTCAAGAGGAGAATGGTTTAATTCAACTTGCATTTTCAAATGATCATTCTGGCAGGTGTGAGAGAGGGAGCATATGAGTGGAACAAGGCCAATTAATAGAAGGGAAGACAAAACCTAACTAAAACAATATTAACAATAATGGGAATGAAGGAAGAATACACATTAAAGAAGAACTCAAAGAATAGAATGTAAAAAAAAAGAAAAACAAAAACAAGGTCCACGGATGTGGGGAAGACAAGGGAAAAACAGCAAGAGTACTTTGAGGTTTCTCATGTAAGCATCAGTGCTTGTAAACAATACAGAAAATATTTGTTTAAAGATATCTACCCAAATTCTTTTGACTTCCATTTACAATGTGATATATATAGTAAAGATTATTGACTATCCCTTTAGAATCTGCTCTCCTTTCCTTTCTTTTACCAACAGAACCTCTGCAACAGGGATTCCAGCCTCCAATGCAGTATTTACAGTCATTCATATGAATGATTTTTGCAAAAATACAAATCACAGGTCCCATTCTTTAAAAAGAAAATTATCCTCACCATTCTTTTTTTCATTCCCATTTTCCACATACACATGAGGAAACCACCATAGGAAATAATTAAAAACATCCTTTGATGAGCTAGTACAACAGAGGTCTACTGCCTAGGGATTACCTGCCAATCTTCTTGATAGACATTTGAAGGAGAAAAAAAAAAAAAACTTTCTAACTTGAGGTGGCATTGCAAAGGGGATCTGGGGACAGAATTCCTGAATTCAAAGCCTGGCTACCCAACTTACTGGCTATTTGATCTTAAGCAGTCACATAAGTTATTTGTATCTTAGTTTCCTCATCTAAAAAAAAAAAACGAATATGCTGACTCCCAATGTTCTTGTATTGTAAGAGTTAATATATGTAAACTTTCAGGCAAAGACTGTGTTATAAAAATTTTTATGATAATTATTTGAGTAATATGCTACTGGGCTACTTTAACAGTATCAAATTGTCTCAAATTCTTTTCTGAAATAACAAAAAAATGTGTATTCATATTGCATATGGTAACCTGGGTCTATTTATACCTATACCCTAACAACAGTCAGTCATGAATAAACAAGAACTGACATTTGGAGAAAGAGAGGGAACAAAGAACATCTTAGGAAAAAGTTAAGGGACTGAATTCAGTAAAGCCTACTGTAAACAGGAAAAATTATTTCTTGGACAGTGAGAAAAGAAAATACAGTTCAGCTTCTGAGACAAATTATGTTTTTAATTTTTATCCAAAACTTTTCTAATATTTCCTTTATATAATATTTTCCTTTGGGTTTATACCCCAAATATGAAATATCAAATATCATACAGCTTAGAGTGCATGAGATCTTCTATTCCAAACATTCAATGGAATTCTTATAGCATTACCAATAATTAATAACATTAATTACTGTAGTTTAATCAAAAAATTAAAACCAGGGAATATACATCAAAATTCCGGTTACTTACTTCTAAAATATCTGTATCTTGTTAATATGAAAAAGTAAAATATAGGAAACAAATATCTTTTAGTAAGAAACTAGTTAGATAAATTATACTACATCCTTATAATGTAACCATTAAAAGAAATGAGTCAAACTTTCTTGCAGACAAGTTATGTGCAAGTTTTCATTGAGCATAAACTATAACAATTTGGGGGATTCAGTTTTTTTAACTTAAAAAAAAAGTTCACTAATGTGCAACAAATGTAAAACTAATTACCAAGACAGTTTAATGTTCTTAACTTATATTTTGAGAATTTATATAAAGTATCAACTAATGTTCTTAAGTGATATTTAAAGTTTCTCATAATGGACATTTACATATATGTAAAACATCCTATGCTATTTCCCTAAATTAGTAGAGTTCAATTTCTCATATTAAAGAAATATTTATTAACTAAAATAATATGTAAAGGTTTATCAGGTTCATTAAAACCCTCTTTGCCAAATAATTAGGCACAAATAAAGAAAAACTATCAACAGACACACAGTTCCAATGGGAGACAGCATTCACCCTGTGGTCCTACCTTCAGGTGGTAAACTGTACAACTGTGCCACAGGTCCAGTAACAGGAATAACTGGCAACTGGAAATGGAAAGAACTCTTAATCGTTGGGAGTGGCAGGCGATTTTTGGGGAAACACTTCCTCATTATAAGACTGGAGGTGTTGACAAGAGGATCAAGAGTCCTGACTGCCAAACATTCCTGTTTAAAAAAAAAAAGACAATATATCTTTGGTGAGTAGCGAAACCAATTTTACTTTATTCCAGAAAAAGAAAATTAACGTTAAAAATTTTCTAGAGACAAACATCACAAAAACCAATATTACAACACAGGATAATTGTAAAACAGCTTTACTGTTCACAGTGTCTATTTATAAATAGGAATATCATGTAGGGCAAATTTAGTAGAACTTTTCCCTAAACATCTTAACTATGCAGAAGTCAGTACCATTTTTGATACTGAAAGTCACCATAGTACTATATATAAATTATTTAGGGGACATGAGAAGGGGGAAAAATATTAAGAAAGTAAGAAATATAAGCCAACATGCATTTGCCTGAAACGCTCTCAGAACTATATCTGTTTTCATACAATGCACCTCTCATAAGTTGGCTATTCAGCTTATGCAAGAACAGCCTAAATATACTAATTTAAAAATTTAAGAGTGATTTGCTGCCAGAAAAATCTATTTTGAGAAGGGTGAAGACATAGGGGATTTCAATTATGTCATATTACATTATTATTAGTTAACAGCTGACATTCAGATGGCACTTTTGATGCATAGTAAAATTTTCAATACACAGTTTCACATTTGATCTGTCAAAACAAATGAGAAATTAAGGCCCAAAAATATTAAGTCACCTAACTCTTCCTCATAATATCAAATATCCATCATTGTCTGGATTAGGAAGAGTAAAAACAGGTATATATATGATTGCTCTAAAAAATACTAAGGGTAAACATAAAACATGTGTTTGGACATTTAACTATTGTCATGTAGAAAGATGATTTATCATGAGTAAAAGCCAAGACAGCACAACCAGGACAACTATCTGGCATTTTCTAAAGGACAAATTTATGAACTTCTAAAAACAAGAGGGTTGCATTACAACATTCCTATAGCCCATACCTGAGTCTTCTACAGATGCTAGAAAACATCTCACTAAATATACTGTCAAAAATGTTTAATGCTGAAGATGGCTGGCAGAACTAGAACTCCAGGTTTCCCTACAGTAGCTTCTCTATTTATTCTTATTCTTAGTCTTATTTCCCAGCAGGAAAATAAGCAGAATACTCAAAAACAACAGAATTGCCCCAACAGCTGTATAGGATCTACATAAAACTGAGTTATGTACAGCTGACTACACATTCTAGAAAGTTATATGGAATCCAATAGGTGGTTTTATACATCTTCCTTTAATCTTCTGAGGGCAAAATCTCACATTGCAGAGATGTGCACTGACTACCTTCTCAAATTCAGTCTGAGTGAGAAATGATTGTGCCTTTTGGTTTTGATATTTTTTAAATATAAATATATAACATATACCCTTTCTGAGTATTTGCAAATTAATTTTCTTAAGAACCAAACCATATCATTAGTACATAAGTAGAGTAATAGTAAGAAAATAACTCACTTGTGAAGTGTTATAAAGAATTTTCATCCCATTGGCATCAATAAATGCTTTTCTTCCCAACTTGATGTTTGTAAC
The DNA here is from genome assembly GCF_001458135.2 of Marmota marmota marmota. Lineage (NCBI taxonomy): Eukaryota > Metazoa > Chordata > Mammalia > Rodentia > Sciuridae > Marmota > Marmota marmota. The sequence goes on from NW_025999928.1 coordinate 2,353,192, forward strand.
ACTTTTTAAGCTCTGTAAAATTCCTTTCCGAATGAGCATGTTTCTATGCCGATTATCATGGCGATGCCAATCTACATAAATTGTTAAAAGCACTTGGACATATCCTCTGTCTACAGCTCTCCTGGCATTTGTTTCTTTAACAAAAGAAATTGAGAAAGAATATTTTTTAAATGACAAGAGAAAGTACTGGAATAAATCAAATTAAAAGTATAACCTCAACTGTGACGAAAGGCAACTACATATTTAAATATGTTTTTCTAAGAAATTAAATATGACAAGTTCCAGAAAGCATTACGTTTTCCAGAAATTTTCCTGCCCATATATTGTTTAATGATTTCTAAATACCAAAATTCTTCATTAAATTATGTTTACATCTTTTTAAATCAACAAACTTCCTATATTTTAAAACTTATGAATATACTGACAATAACCCAAATGAAATGTATAAGCTTTTAACTTACTAGCTGTGAATATTATTTTGTTAAATGCTGTTATCACTTTTATTAACTTCTGTCACAAAATTGGTATTCCCAATGAAATTACCACCATTAAAATGTAATTCCTATACAAACTTTGTTTCCACTGAAATTAATTGCTCTAGTTATCCCACAATTATATAAACATCCATGCCATAACAATGCTAAGTTAAAAATACTTAAACAACTTTGCAGTAAATGAAAGGGAAGGAGCATTACATGATTAGAAAATAGTCATTCGAGGAATTAAATTTTGAATATAATGAGAACTACATTAAAGGTTTTCTGTAAATGATCAATTTGATTGGGATATAATTAACAGAAATGAATCCACAAATTCAACCTAATTTTATTATTTTTAAAGTATTAATATTTAAAATTATTAACCAAAAGAGTGCATTTTACTAAGATAGCAGCAAAGAATTTATATCATAGCAACATATTGAGCCACCCAGTGTTACTTTGGAGAGTGGATAATAAAGGCTACAACTTTGGAATATTAATCCATCTCATGTTGTTTAACTACAATGAAATTCTGATTTCTTTTTTCCCCCCTCTCTTTTTTGCAGTGCTGGGGATTGAACCCAGGGCCTAGTCACCTAACTCTTCCTCATAATATCAAATATCCATCATTGTCTGGATTAGGAAGAGTAAAAACAGGTATATATATGATTGCTCTAAAAAATACTAAGGGTAAACATAAAACATGTGTTTGGACATTTAATTATTGTCATGTAGAAAGCACTCTACCACTAAGCTAAATCACCAGCCCTCTAGTCTCTTCTTAATCTCAATTTCACCCACAAAATGACCTCTGATCTATGGCCTGGACATGAAGAAGATAATGATTTGAGTTGCCTGAAAGAATTATTCTATTGTCCAAGTAAGCCAAAACATTAAACTGAGATAAACATACTAATTCCCTTTCAGAACTACATTCTGTTATTAGAGAAGGAAGAAACTCATCAAGGGAAGAAACGCCTCTCTCATATGTGAAAGCTTTTAAATCCCTATTGTGAAAATTGCTAATTTACTAAGGCTGTGGCTATTTACAAAATCAGTTCAATTGGATTTTTTGTTTTGTTTTGGGTACCAGGGATTGAACTCAGGGACACTCAACCACTGAGCCACATCCCCAGCTCTATTTTGTATTTTATTTAGAGATGGGGTCTCACAGAGTTGCTGCTGAGGGTCTCTCTCAATAAGTTGCTGACGCAGTCCTTGAATTTGAGATTCTCCTGCCTCAGCCTCCTGAGCTGCTTGGATTATAGGAATGCTACACTGTGCCTGCAGTTCAATTGTTTTGACCAACAAACATTTCATATATTTAAATGAATATACACTTTGTTTATACCAACTGAAATTTACAAGCCTTTACTAGCTGTAAACATGATTTTGCTAAAAGTTGCTATGATCACTATAACTATTACACATTATGTGTTTTTGTGGGAATTCCCAATAGTCCAAATGGTCTTCATGAAAATGTTTAAATTCTTTATGAAAGATCAAATAAGAAACTCAGCTATAATTCAAAAGGGTACTGAGGTGATCCTTAAAGGAAATGAACAGAGCCACCTACAGTCTGTACTGAGCACAATTACAACAGATTATACAGGGATTTTTATTCATGTGTTCAGGGCACACAACTCACTATTGGCCTATTTCCTCATCTCTAATTAAAAGAAAATTTAAGTTTACCAGCACTGATAACTGAACTGTCTATCCACATTTATTTCAGTAGTCAAATTTACTCTTTTAAAGTAAATTATTGTTGCCCCACACACAAAAAAAGGAATTTTAAAAAATATAAATAAGTGAAAATGCTACAAAATGCAATGGTCCATTTAAATAAATGTAATGTGCTACTAAATATTATTTTGTATTATTAAATTTCATCTTATTTAATGTCATATATAATTTGAAACTACATTAAATATAAACCACTTATCAATTACTTTTTTTATCCTGATAGACTAAACAAGTATGTCTGCCCAGCATTCTTCTTTAAAAAGAAGAGAGGGTATAAAAGGAAGACTATTACTTAAAACTGAAAAACATCAGACTTCAATCATCTTAGGTTAACCAATTTCTACAAAATATTTGAAACTTCTGAGAGTTTTAGTTTGCACTGACTCAGAATTAATAACTCTGTTATCAATGATTCAGAAAATTAGTATGCTTTAATAAACTTTTAAATAGCTATTCTAATCCATTTCAAATCAGATTTACTCTTTATACAATTTGAATTACAAAATCAGAGACAACAAAGCAAGGTGACAAATAATCAGTAAATTCATGTATGTGATCTTGGTTTAAAGTTTACCATATCACATGAAAATAAAGCTACAGAGTCAACCTACATGAGTATCGTGTGTTTCATTTCAAGAGTAAATTTGTTAAGTGAAAACTCAGGTGTATAAATACTATGGTGATTTCCGAAATTTAACAAGACATTACTTTACTAAATATCAGATTTTAAATAATTATTTGCTAGTATTTAAAAAAAAACAATTCTAACAATTCAGATTTAAGGGCAAGTAGGTCTCATCCTTGAAAGATCTTGAATAAACGCCTATCTTAGGAGGACGGAGAAGGGAACTCCATCAACAGGTTAAATGTTAAGACTCAAATGTTAATTTATTCAATCAATCATCCATAAGACTAACAATGGGGGATTTGAGGGGTGGGGGCAGTGAACTGGGGATTGAACCCAGGGTCTTGTACATGCCAGGAAAGTGCTCTACCACCAGGCTATATCCCCAGCCCTGAATATGAAATTTAAAATAGATACTGAAAAAAAATGTAGAGGGAGGAAAAATGATTATTCTCCAAAAGCATCATAAGACACATTCTACTCTAATGCCTTAATTGTTAAGATATTAAGTAATTTATTTTCTAAATAAATTTTTTAGACTATACATCTACATTAACAGCCACTTTTTAAATGTTATCAATTTGAATTTGTGCAAGAAATAAAATTTCTATTAAAAGGCTCTAGGTTAAAATCATGTGCTATATAAAGAGTACAACTCATAGTAAAAGTTATATTTCTCATAATAAAAATTCTCAATATCATGTTAGTTTTACTCTTTCAATAAATGATACATGATATTTATTTATTTTACTTTATTAATACAGCTTCATGTTTATATAAATACCTTAGAAATAGGAAATAAATGTGCTTAAATAAATTATTCAAATGTACTGAACAAATTCAAAAAACATATAGCATTAGTAATATATATCAACTGCACTAGAAGATGAAATCAATTTCAACAATAGAATATTAAAAATCAGCTTTAAAACTAAACTAAATCTACATTTCCAGTTTCTTTAACATAGTAAATAGAATGCTCAGGAAAATAGTATCTAGTATTTCTAGTATTTAAAAACTTACTTGATTTTAGCAATGCAGCAAGAGTGTCTAAAGCAACCCTGTCAACACAACAAGAAAACACAAACAACAACAAAACTAGTAAAATTAATCTACAATAGTAAATTCATACAATCTTCTCAGATAAGTAATTCTATTAATCTATTCCAAACTTATTCTTGTTAAGAGCATCAATTACATATGGTGTTTCTCCATATTCATTTTCCCTTCCGCTTCAAATTAGATATGAAGAAGACTGAAATAGTAAAAGTACCAAAAAATTTTAAGAAAGAAAAAGAAGAAAATTAACATTGTCTAAGTCTTTATGTCAGAAGTTACATGAATGATATGTATCACTGACCCTGAGAAAATTCACAAAGAAACCATACTATCAAGAATCATTGGCCCTGGCTTGTAAAGGTACTAAAAGAAAAACAAGTTTCAACAGATTAATTTCATAACTGCAAAATTCTATAGATAATTAATTAACTTTCTGACATTAAAGTGTTTCAGTTCTATCAAGCTATCATCCTCATATTTAAGTAATACAACAAGTGTAAAACATTTTGGAACTCAGAAGTTTGGAAAAGAAGAATGAGCTATTAATGTCTGTCAGCCATGAGGCACCAAAGAAAGTAACTATTATCTCAAAAATTCTTATATCCACAGAGAAGACAAAGGAATAGTCCTAAAAATTGAATATACATATATTATATTTTTCAACATAAATACTCACAGTGAAATCAGCTGCCATTAATCAGCTATAAAAATACATATCACTGTGGAAAACCTGTAATTCAAGTTGTTTTTTAAAAATAAATTACTGAAAAAATGACAATTTCAATAATTTTAAAAATGCAAGGCTATAAACTATAGAACCTTTAAGTGAGAAATCAACAACTACAGTTAATTTATATTAAAAATATGTATGCTATCAAACTTAACTAAGCATTTCACTCACAATTAAGCATTTGTTGAATGCCTACTAGACACCCACAGTACCAAGTTCTTCATGGGTATAAAATTTAAAAACAAGCTCATTTCTTCAACAGGTAATTTTACAATCTACATAATGTAATAAAATATGCACCTATGAAAAAACTACTCAGGAGATTAAAACCAAAAACGAGGCAATAAAGTAAAAGTTGCATACATTAGTGATAAAATAGAGGCAGCATGACCAAATGCAGGAAAAGGTAAAGAGCTAATGAATCCGAAGATTTAAGATGGACATTGGTTCACAGTAACAGCTGAAACAATCATCCATGACCAAGTAAATACTCAGCAAAAGACCAGTAAGACGAAGTTCTTAATAGTTACACTTTAGTTTGACACAAATAAAGCAAACGTGAACCTCTATTTATAATAATATTCATAGAGTAAAAACAAAGTAAAAATTTTTAAAAATATCATAAATTCATACCTATAATTTTCTCAAAACAATGTGAAATGTTGGTAATGGTGAGTTAAAAGTAAATGAACATTATGAAATTATGTGTTGAATTTTCATTGCATTGAACAAATCATCAGTAAGGAGCTGTCATATTTTCATAGTTGTGCAATAAAATGCACAAAAGAGTGTTTAAAACTATCAGAATAAGGATGTTAAAATGGGTCAAAATTAAATATAGAACTAAACAGATCTTCGAAATGAACCTGTTCTTTGTAAAAACTAAAATGGAAAAGAAAATGACATTCAGTAAAACCTGAAAAATGCCAGATAGCATTGTAGGTACTTTAATTCTTCAAACAGTTCTGGTCTACAGAATTGACAATGAACACGGAAACTAAAAAAATTAAAATATGACATGCCTAGAGCCAAATAAAAACTTAATGGTATGGAAATTGAATCATATAAGGTATTTATTGAGAAAGGAATTACAAAATCAGAAAGGCCTCCCTTTAAGAAGGCAACCTGACCCACAAAGTGAACAAGGCTGGACTCCACACACCTCCAACCCATCTCTCCTGTGGTCCTTCAGGCAGCTTCCCAGATTCACACAGTCTCCTGGGGGCCACGGTAAGGGCCCAAGGCCCATACACAGGGCAGTGATGATCATGGTTGGCTAGGCTATGGTCCTACCAGGGCAAGCCAGGGCACTGAGGGAGTACCTTCTGTCTTGGCAGTGGCTACCTATTCAGGTGATGAGGAAGACTCATCACCCAGCATAGAAGGCTGCTGCCACTGGACACCTCCATTGCTTGACCACAACAAGGGCTAGGGCTTCACTCACAGTTCTAAGGTTTCTGCAGCTCTGCAGCCACTCTGGACCCTGCCTCTGCCTCTTCTGGAATTATTTGTGGATTTTGACTCCTGTTACTGTAACCTGCAAATCCAAGAGACACATCAATCTGGAAGACAAGAGAACTGCTTCTTCAGAATCAAAAGAAGACTGGCATGCTACCTCTAGGGAATTCCCAGAGGCATACCTTGCCATACCTGGAGCCAAACAAAGAGCATGCTTGCTAGAAAGGCTTCCTGTCAGTTGTGTAGAAGACAGAATGACATTCTGACTCAAGGGGAAGCTATGCAGGTTCACAACCAATCACTGCCATCTCACCTTCAAAGACTGGGAACACAGTGTGCAGTCCTTTTTGTAGAAGTGAGAAGTATAAGATTACTCTGCAAGAAGAAGATTCCAGGGACTTAAAAGCACAAAGGCTTGCTCGTTGGTAGCCCTCTGAAATGTTGACAATCAGGATCTAAAAAAGAGTTCTATATTAAAGTTATGGAAATTATGTGAAAGTAAGTGTCACTTTATAAACAATAATAACACTGAATGAAGAACATTATCCTTGAAGAAACCTTCTATCGACTGATAAGCAGCAAAGTTTCTTGTTTGGACCTTAAACTTGTCCATTAGAGGAAGAATGAAATAGATTGCCAAAATGGCCAAATAAGATATTATGAATCCTCTAACTATAGTGGTTGCAAGGAAATTATCCCTCCAAATCATGATACCAAATAGGAAAATGACCTCCAAGTGCTTTGTGTGTAGGGAATTTTTCTGAGAGAACAGAACCAAATGCATCAGAAAAACCACATAGCTGAGAAGCCCTACAAATGTGACAAGTGTGATAAGAAATTTTTTTCATATATCAGAACTTTATAATCACAGGACAGACCACACAGGAAAAAAAATCTATAAATGTGATGATTGAGATATAAAAACTAAAATCTATATGTACTAAATGTTTAAGAGCCCAATATTATAAAACAAATACTACTAGAAATAAAGAAAGAGAAAGGCCCCACTCAATACAGTAACAGGGACTTCAATACTCCACTCTCCAACATCATAGTGAAGGGTGACAAACTGATTTCAAAGCATACTTCAGAGCCATAATAACAAAACTGGCATAAAATCAGATCCACAGGCCAACGGAACAAAACAGAATGCCCAGAAATTAATCCACACTTCTTTAGCTAACTGATTCTTCAGAAAGGTGCCAAAAACAGACTACTGAAGAAAAGACAGCTTCATAAATAGTGCTGCAAAACTGGATATCTCCATGTAGCTGAAAAATGATCCATATCTCTCACCTTGTACAAAAATCAACTCAAAGTAGATCAAAGACCTTAATGTGGGACTTAAAACTCTACTAGAGAAAAACATAGCAAAAACAATTCAAGATCCTAGCAAGGGCAATAATTTCCTGAATACAATTCCAAAAGCACAAGATAAAAAGAGAAGGCGAATGGGATTCCATCAAGTTAAAAAGCTTCTACATAGCTAAGGAAACAGTCAACACAGTGAAAAGACACCTACAGACTGGGAGAAAATCTGACAGCTATTTTTCTGACACAGAATTAATATCCAAAATATATTTTAATACACAAAAGTGACCAATAAAAAAAAACAAGCAATCTAATAAAAAAAATGGCAATCTGGACGCTTCTCAAAGAAGAAATATAAATGGCCAATAAATATATGAAAAAATGTTCAATATCATTAGCCATCAGGAAAAATGTAAATCAAAAGTACAATAAGATCCCATCTCATTCCAATTAGAGTGGCTATTACCAAAAGAAAAAAAAAAAAAACTAGCAAGGATATAGGAAAAAAATAAAATCTTACACACTGTTGGTGAGAATCAAACTAGTATGGCCACCAAGTAAAACAGTACAGAGGTTCATAAAAAACAAAAAACAACCCAAAAAAAACCCCACTATATGATTCAGCTATAACACTCCTGGATATTACATCTAAAGGAAATAAGGTCAGCATACAAAAAGAGATACCTCCATACCCATGTTTCTTGCAACACTCCTCACAACAGGTGAGATATAAAGCCAAGATGCCTTGCCTATCAACAGATGAATGGATAAAGAAAATATGGGTATGTATACACGATGGAGTATTACTAACTCATGAAGAAGAATGAAATCCTATCATTCCCAGAAAAATGGATGGAACCACAGGACAATATATTTAGCAAAATGAGTCAAACATAGACAAGTATTGTATGTTTTCTCTCATATGTAGAAACAATGAGAGATAGAGACAACCTGAAAATTAAAAAAAGATAGGGGAATTATTAGAAACTGTGAAGGGGCCACAGGGAAGAGTGGATGGACATGATTAACACATAATATATGCACATGTAGAAATACTACCATGAAACCCATTAATTTATATGATTAATATGTGTTGATAATTATCATTAAAAAAAAGAAGACAGGGTGTGGCTCAGCAGTAGAGCACTTGCCCCCCATCTGTGAGGCACTGGGTTGGATCCTCAGCACCACATAAAAGTAAATAAACAGAATAAAGATACTGCATCCATGTATAACTAAAAAAATATTTTTAAAAAAACAGCTTGAACTTTTACTTCCAGATAAAATGGAATAACAGGAGCCAAATCTACCCTCTCATCTGAGATGTGACTTTTTTAAAAAGGACAGAATAAAAGAACTATTTAAAATATATCAAGCATCAAGCAATGAAGGACAGAAATCCATACGGGATAAAAACAAGAGGTAGGTCCTACAATTGCCCCAGCTCACCACATTCGAAAGTCATAGCTTAGAAGACTAAATCAGTGCACAGGGCAGATCATGGGGGAAAAGAAACTTGAACAGAAAGAGAAGTCCAGAGATTTTTCAGAGGTTTCTGTTTGAATATTAGAAAAGCAACAAGATCAGTATATGTGTGTGAATTAACCACAAAGCTGGGGAAAAGGCCATCCCCAAAGACTGAAGAACAGTGTCTAATATTCACACAGGGCTGGAACAGTACCTGTTCCCATAACCAGACTGGAAGCTCTCATAATTTGTGGGATATGTGATATAAGACTCAAGAGTTTGCCTCACTAGGGAAGAATAACCAGTCCTAGACTCAATATTACTCACTCCCCACCTAGTAAAAGATCAAACTCTTCCTGTGAAACTTAACTCCATCCAAGAACAAACCTGAAGACTATTTACAAAAATGTGAAAACACTCAGCACCCAGAAAGGTGAAATTCACAATGCCTGGCCCCCTATCAAAACGATAAGGCTTGCAAAAAGAAGGGAATTAAAACCCATGACGAAGAAAAATAAACCAAATGAAACTGACCTAGAACTAACATAAATGTGCAAAAATATCAAAATACTTACTATCACTGCACACCATGTGTTCAAATAACTAGAGAAAAAATTTAACAGGTCAACTGAGGAAAAACACTTTATCCTGCTACCATTTGATCCAGACACTCTTACACCTAAGGATTTACCCAAAAGAAAAAAAAAATTTTTAAAGGCCATACAAAGTTTTGTGAATAAACATTCATGGCTGTTAAGTCAAAAATCTGAATAACTCAAACGTCTATCAAGAGGCAAATACATAAAGAAATTATGATATATCCATACAACTATGAATACTACACAATGATTTAAAGGAATAAATGTTATATAACAATATAAACGTAAATACAATTGTGATACATTAAAGAAGCCAATCCTCCCCCCAAAAAAATCAAGTATACAAAATCCCTGAACATGCAAATTAATCTTTAGTGACAGAAAACATCCTCTGGTTAAATCCAGGCCAAGAGGAAGGAGCATGAGAGCAATTACTGAGAGGAACAGTAAAGCTTTAGGGAGCAATGGATAATCATTATGTTGAACATCTTCAACTGTGGTAATAGCTTCAAGGGATTAGTTATATTTGAGACTACATCATGATTTTTATGGGCTCTAGTCACTTCTTTGCTTTCATGGGCCCTTCCACCATTATATATATATTTAAAATTTATATTTTAAAACTGTGTTGATATAAAGATGTGTTAGTAATAATAGATTAAATCATTTTCTGTATAAAAGTCCACTTTTTTTCTTATGACTTCAAAGAAATTAAAACATCTTCATGGGCTCCTAAAGTATCAAGGGCCCTCAGCACTGCCTGTTGAGCCTAAAGACTTAGTCAACCCCAAATATGACAATTCTTATCAACTGTATACTATGAATATATACAATTTATTATATGTAAGAAAGGTATTTCCAACAATCAGATATAATATGTGAATTAAGTAAATCTGTCTTCCTATGGCACTTTAATTAATATACGTTATAAATTCCTTTTATTAAAATAAAAGGTAAAAAAGAGAAAACATTTACTCCACAAAGCACTAAACTATCTGCTGATTAATCCTATTTATAAAGTCTTCACGCTCACTGAATTACACATGTGTTCTCTACAGTAAGTAACAGATATCACTGTTTATCTCTTGCCATTCAATATAAGCGGTCTTTTTACAAACAGTTTTACAACACAGACTATCCCAATCAACCTAAAGTAAGAGAAAGACATTTTAGGGAACTATGTAGAAGAAACATAGCTAACACAGAACATAGTGAAAGATCAGAAATAATACCTACCATTAAATATTTACAATTAACTAATAATTAGTCACTACTATAGGTGGAACTTATTTGAAAACACCATCACTGAAGATAGAATTAGTTAAGATGAAGCCATACTGGAGGAGGTGGGCCTTTAAAACAACATTAATGCTGTCCTAATAAGAGAGAAGACAATGAGAAGACATTCATAAGGGGAGAACATCAGCATGTAATGATGATGGCAAAAAGTGAAATGCTACAACTGCCTACTAGAAATGCAAAAGATCAATGCAAACCATTGAAGAGCAGGGAGGGGTGGCACACACCTGTGATCCCAGCTACTGGGGAGGCTGAGTTCTCAAGTTTGAGAACTGGGCAACTGAGACAGCCCCTGTCTCGAAATAAAGTAAAAAGGGCTGAGATGTGTAGCTCAGTAGTAGAGAACCCCCAGGTTCAATCTCCAGTACAACAAATACAAAAAGAAAAGAAAAGCAAGAAAGAAGTTAGTAAAGATTCTCCCCTATAGGTTTCAGAAGGAGCACGACCCTTCTGAGAATTTTCTTTTGAACTACTGCCTCTAAAACGGTTAGGCAACAAATTTCTGTGGTTTTAAGCCACCAAGTTTGTGATATTCTGATATAATAGCCCTAGGAAACTAAAACATTATGCTGTATGTAATTGCTTACAGTAAACCCATAGGATTTTCCCACCTACAGCTAATTTTTTATTCAAAACTATGAAAATATTACAGTACTTTCAGAAAGTCTTCCTGTTGGCTGGCAGTTGTTTACAACATGCTTGAGTCAAATAATAGTATTTCTCATAGCTTTTAATCCTAAAACATTCTTATAACATGGTAATTTTTGATGTTTATTCCTCACACTGGCAAGTTGAAATATAAACTGTTTTTTCTGACTCTAGAGCCCATCAAGTTTATTCAACTATTCCATTAGATTAAAAAAAAAAAAAAAAAAAAACTTATGAAGCCTGGTGAAAACTCATCTTTAAATTTTTACCCCCAAAAAATATTTTAAATATATTAAACTTCAGTACAAAAAAGTTTCTGCAATTCTGACATTTATAAGCCAGCATGAATTTATAAACGTTATCAAAGAATTTTAAAATATTAATTTGTTGAAATGTAGTATATATTATGTTAAATTGATAAAAGTTTCTCAGTTTCAACAATTTATACTTCCTCATAAATTTTCCCAGTCTTTTTGGGAAAGAACAACACAACCAAACATAACTTGAAGAGTATAGTCTATGGTTTATTTATTTAAGAGCAGTGGAGGAAGAAAAGCTTAAATCCAGTTACTAAAGTTAATCTACTTTTCTTTGAGGATCAATCCTTACAATGGCCATCAACATGGAGAAACTAAAAAAAAAAAAAAAAAAAAAAAAAAGACAGAGTTACAATAACTTTGTGATTCTGCAATCTGTATATGGGCTAAAAATGGGAGTTCATAACCCACTTGAAGCAAAGTGTGAAAGATGATATATCAAGAACTATGTAATGTTTTGAACAACCAACAAAAAAAAACACAAGGGGGTAAAAAAAAATAACTTCCTTAACAGCATCATTTTGGATTAACAGCTTTAAATCTGAACCCTAAAATTAGAAATAAAGAAATCCTAAAGGAAAACATCATCCTTCCAACATAAATCTCTCAAATCTTCTTTTAGCATGGGGTACTGTTTAAACAGAGGAAGAATCACTATAGAAAGCTCTAAATTACTGAGTTTTCTAAGTTAATTAGGAAAGAGACCCTCAAATTACTAAAAATGACAAAGAGATCAAGATGGAGATATTTGGTCACTAAATTGTTTATTCTTTTAGAAGAAAAAGTTAAAATTCGTTTTTATTTTTTAAAATGAAATTATTTACAGATTAAGGAATATATGTGAATTAAAAACAGGGCTGAAGATGTAGCTCAATGGTAGGCAGAATGCTTGACTAGCATGTATGAAGCCCTGGGTTCAACCCCCAGTAGCTCCTATATATACACACACACAAACATACATACAAATACATGTATATTTAGTATTAGCTAGGACTCATTCTCAGCCACATTACTACATTGCGTACTTAAAATATATTACATTAACATAAGCACTACTGCTAGTTATCAGAATCATCTCATTAAATCCTAATCACCTTACAATAAAGGCACTAATATTATTACCACTCCACAGACTAGAAAGGGGGACACATAGGTTAAGTAACTTACATCATATCATGGAGCCAGTGAGAGAGCTATATGAAAATCCAGGTCTGCCTGCCCTCAGAGCCCACTCTTAAGTCACTACTACACTACATTGATCCTAAATTGGTTTTTACTGTGATACAAACATTTCATCTTGTTACATTTCATCACATATTCCAGGACTATGTATAATCTTTGCCTAAGTAATGTTGAGTCACCCCACCAAATAATATTTATTATGAGCAAAGAAGGATCCAAGATATTTTAAAATATGCTGAGCTTTATTAAAAAAAAAATGGTTTTTTTAAAAAAAAAAAAAAACTAGAAATGTCCTGAACCCTCTGTTTTAGAATAAAATTTAACCAAATAGTTCATGTGAACAAGCTCTCCTTTATAAGAGATTTGCAGTTAATAAATATAGGAAAAATGAGAAAATTAGAAAATCAATGTTTTATAACCCCTAATAAAATAACAGATCCAGGTAATGCATAAGTAAAAAATTATTAAGTGACAAGTATATGGGAACATTCCAATGAATGGATTGCCCCAACTAATCACCTTACATTACACAAAACAAGGTACCCTGCACCACTTCTGAAATATTTTGATTAAAACCAAAGTAAATACGATCAAGTTACTAGCTCTGCCAGTATACAGAAAATTCAAGGAACATACCTGTTTGTTAAATGACCCCAGCATAGTCACCCTAATCCAGAATGTGGAACATTCTAAAGAAATATCACACAAGTCCTTCAACAAAAAGAATCAAAAAAATGGGGGGAATTTTATTGATTTTAAAAGTTTATGAGACATGTCAATCAAACAGAGACCTCGTCTGGACCTTGATTTGAACAAGCCAACTGTAAAAAGGGCATTCCTTTGATAATCAGAAAATATGAGATGATACAAAGAAAGTATTATTAATTTTGGTAGGTACACAAATGACATTTTGGTGAGACACAAAAAATGTCTATATCTGATAATGATCATACTAAAGAATTTACAGATGAAATGTAATGGTGGATATTTATTTTAAAATATTCCAGGAAAAAATACAAGCAGAAAAAGTAAAACAGAAATACAAATGGCAGGATATTAATTGCTGTGGAAATTGGGTGACAGGTGCATGCAGAGTTCATTATACTATTATACTATTATCTCTACTTTCGAATAAACTTGGAAACTTCCTAAATACAAAAAGTAATAATGTGTATATCTTGTTTGGATTCTGATTCCAACAAACCAATTGTGGAAGGGCAATTTTGAGATAACTAAAGAACACAGGCTAGATTTCAGATTACATGAAGGATTTAATAATTTCGTTGAATGTCATTAGAGTATTAATAGCTATTTTTAAGTCTTCTTTTAGAATTATACACTTAAGTATTTAAGAGAAAAACAATAATATTCAGAGAAAATCATCCCAGAGAAAATATCTAGAATTTGCTTAAAAGTACCCCAGGAAAAACAAACAAAAAGTATGGAGAAGAAACAAACAAAACAAAAATGGTACAATGTTTATAACTGCTGAACACTATAAGTAATTAATGTAATTAATTTAATTAGTCTAATAGTAAAAACTCTATTATGTATGTTTGAAAAATTACATAATAAAAAAGTTTTTAAAGAATGACCTCTAGGCTTAGGAAAATACTAAATATAAACAAATAATTGCAAATTGCTTTCATTTTCTGAGGTTAAAATGATAAGTGAATAAAAATATACACAACACATAAATAAAATATATCCTAAGATACATATCACAAAAAAGACACAAAAGAGAAATAGAAATATATAAATTTAAGAAATATTCAGATTATCATGAGAATTAAGGAACTAGTCACTAAAAGACTGCAAAATTGGGTGAGGAATATAGTAGGCACTCAATAAATGTTTCTGAATGAATGAATATTCTATAAATTATCTTATTTCATCTTATAGAAACTAAGACTGTTCAAAGTCTAAATTTCTATAAACATTATAACTTAATTCAACCTGTTCATTGTACACTTCAAAATAATGAGGCCCAGAATAACAAAGGATATAACTTTGTTTACATTCAAAACATTTACTCACTTCATAAGACCTGAATTCTTCTTACTAAATGGTCCGATGATTTTGAACATCAGTTCCACAACTCCATTTTTCCCTAAAGATACTGAATTCACAGCTGAAAGGGAGAGAAAAAGATACAAAATGATTTAAAAACTTCAGTAACTGAAAATATGTACACTTACTGATACATAGCCAAAAATATATACAAAGTGTTTAGCCAAAAATATATACAAAGTGTTTAATAAATGTGAACTCAAGTCACTCTTGAGTTAGTTTAAGTCCACCTTAATAAAATGCTTAAGAGAAGATGTTCTTTTTTCTTTTCTCTTTTGTTTTATGGGAAGTTGCAAGGCAATTCTGAAACAAATTACAGCCCCCCAAAATATATATATTATAAAAAAAGACTCCAGCTGGATGCAGTAGCACACGCGTGTAATCCCAGCAGCTCACAAGACTGAGGCAGGAGGATCTCAAGTTCAAAGCCAGCCTCAGCAAAAGTAAAGTGCTAAGCAACTCAGTGACACCCTGTTTCTAAATAAAAAACAAAATAGGGTTGGGGATGTAGCTTAGTGGATGAGTGCACCTGAGTTCAATCCTCAGTACCCAAAAGGAAAAAAAAAAAAAAACTCCAGTTGCTCCATTTGTTTCTTCAATCAATTTGGTCAACATGGGGATTGAGAGACAATAGTAAACAGTCTCTGCCTTGACAAAGCATAGTGTTGATAGAACGAGAGAAACCATAAACAAATAGCTACTTAATTACATTCTAATAAATTGTGAACTATTTGGGTTACATCACCCTGCTCAAAATTTTCAATTCTGAATACATATATTTTTTAAAATTTAAGTAAACTATGCTAGTCAGTGGCTAATTCAATAAAACACCACCAAAAATGTACCTCTTAATATTTTGTAAAATGATATTAATTTCCTCTTAGTTTGTTACTTCGTTATCCTTTCTAATTTTATGGCTGTGCTTTCTATTTCCTTGATTATATTTGGTGATTTAGCCATTTTGTTTTTAATCTAATTCAATTTTCATTTTTAAATCAATATTTTTCTATTTTCTAATGTATGTCTTTTATTTTTTTTTTACTATCTCATTCCTCTACTCTCAATATTATTTCTCTGCTCTTAACTTCTCTAGTTAGATAACTAATTCATTCACTTCCTTATGTTCTTTTTAATTACACAGGTGTTCATTACTTAAGTGTTCAAAGCTATTTTCCTTTAAGCACACCATATTGTCAAAGCATAGATATATACACATACTCACACTTAACATGTTTATATGAGTTTATGTACACGTGTACACACACACACACACACACACATAAACACATCCTCATTATTTTGCAAAGATATTCTGCAATAATACATACCCTACAATTCAAATTTTAGGTTCTTTCACTAAACACTCCAATTTCACAGTCAGAGAATAAAAAGGAAATGCATGTATACCTAAGTGAGCATGTGTACTTAGGGAAACATTTTATCTGAGTCGATCTCTCTCCTCAATATATTTTTCAGAGGCTCCAGTACTGTGGTTTTTCAGTTCTGACACTTCCCTACTACTAAAGATAAGTGATCCCAACTTTCCTTTCAGCTTTCTTCTCATCTGTGAAAATCCCAAGAGATATTTTCAAGCTGCAATACCCTCATATTTTTCCACAACTTTTCCCACAGCAACCTATTCACCACCCTCTCTAGTCCTTTACAAATTAAGGGGGTAAGTGAGAATTCTCAAGATTTGTCAACTTGCCTTCTTAACCCAAAATACTTCTGTTGAATTAAACTTAAAAGAGCTAAAAACAAGAAAAGATATTAAATCTTCTCTTTCCCATGAATTTGAGAGGTCTGCAGAGTTAAGGCAGTTTAAGATTTTCATTTTGTATAACTTCACAACACTTGAGTTAACTAAAAGTCACTCTGAAATACTCACAATTGGCAGAATACACTCGTAAAAGCTGAAGACAAGGTAGAACCAAGCGATGATTCTGCAAACTCTGTTTGACCAAACTCAGAGTTATATTCAGAGCCCCATTAATTCTAGCTTTCACTCCAAATTTTTTATCTGTTTAAAAAAAAAGTTATTCACATTTACTTTTGAATAAAATGAAGTCATAAAGCAATGACATTTTTAATTTAAATTATGAATTCATATCACCAAATATGAAGTTGACCTATAAAGTTATAATCATTTCTTGTATGATTTTTTAAATACTCTATGATTTTTAAAATACTTTTGAAGCATGCTTAAAAGAATGTGAGGGGCAAGCAAAAGATAGGGCAAAAGGACAGAGGCTGGAATAGCCCAACACTTAGGTTGTCAAAAAAAGAATCTAACTGACCCTCTACACAAGCAAGTCGGTCTGATTCAACAAGTTTATCAGAATACCATCACATAGTTAAGAGGAAGTATAGAGAATCTAAATGTCCATTACCAATATTACTAATTTAATATGGACAGTATCCTTTTCCTACTTATGAAAGAATATAAATTAGGGGAAAAATGAATACTTATGTAAATAATACTATCAAATCAATGTCTAAGGGATATAACTCAACATAAAAAACAAAGAGAAGTTCTTTTTTATTATTATTTTTAGTGGTACAAATTTATGAGGCACACTAATAATTCAATACATGCATCAATATGTAATGATCAAACCATGGTGGTTAAAATTTCTATCTTTTGACATTTTTAAAATTTTTGATTAGCACATAATTGTACATATTTATGGGTTATAGTATGATATTTAAATACGAGTATATACTATATACTGACCAAATCAGGATAGTTAACATT
Organism: Marmota marmota marmota; assembly: GCF_001458135.2. Lineage (NCBI taxonomy): Eukaryota > Metazoa > Chordata > Mammalia > Rodentia > Sciuridae > Marmota > Marmota marmota. The sequence goes on from NW_025999928.1 coordinate 2,370,937, forward strand.
TCTAACTCCTATCATTACTTTGTGTTTAGAAAGCACTGTTCTTAATTAGAATTTTCATCAAAAGATTAAAAAGATTTTTAAAAATTTAAAGAACACGTGGGTCTGGAGCTGTGGCTCAGCGGTAACTACACACTCGCCTGGCATGTGTGAGGCACTGGATTCAATTCTCAGCACCATATATAAATAAATAAACGTCTATCAACAACTAAAAAAGTATTTTAAAAATTTTTAAAACAAGAATTTAATAATATTAAGATTTAAACAAAAGAAGCAAGAAGGTCCAAGAAAAAGAGATATGCTGTGAGCAGCAGAAATTTTAAGTCAAAAAGAATTAAACGTTGTTAAAGGAATATTACTCTCATTTTACAAGAAATAAAAAAATGAAAATCACTCAAGAAATGACTGTACAAATCCCTAAATAACATAAAATTAGAAAGCTAAGACAAATAAAGAAAAATGCAAACTTAAAATATGTAGGAGAAAATAAGGATGACCTTCAACTTGAATGGGACATTAACTTAGCCAGGTGCAATGGCACATGCCTGTAATCCCAGCACCTCTGGAGGTTGAGACGGGAGGATCATGAGTTCAAAGCCAGCCTCAGCAAAAGCAAGGCACTAAGCTACTCAGTGAGACCCTGTCTCTAAATAAAATACAAAATAGGGCTGGGGATATGGCTCAGTGGTTGAGAACCCCTGAATTCAAACCCCAGTATTAAAAAAAAAATAATAACTTAAATTTCACAAAAAAGTATAAGAAAGATAAATTGGTTATAATTAGAAATGATGCATGAAACAACAATATTCATCAATAAAACATGGTTTTCTTATTTTATTTTTCATTTTTACTTCACATAAAAATCCCAAAAGGGAGTTCTTAAAACTCAAATACAGGTTAAAAAAAAAATACCAATAACATATTTGTTAACAAACTTAACATATATTTGAGTCCTAATGTCCCAAATATACATAGGAATTAAAGTCACCTAGTTCTTTAAGAACAACACATGCTTAAAGTTCTATTTAAACATTTGCACAATACACAAAGATATACTTGAAATACACATAAATGCATAAACTATGTATACACATAATTTGGGGGGGGCGGGGCAGGTACTGGGTTTTGAACCCAGGGACAAGCATTTTTAACCAGACACTTGATATTTAATACCCATATGCAAGACACAAAGCAATGCCAAAACTCTTAAAGCACAATTGTAAGAGTTAAGGGAGTCATTTTAATCTTTGTGCAGATATACAACTATAAATTTAGCCTTTATTCAAATAACACCTTCCTCTGTTAACCCAACCTAAATTGATTTCCTTCTTTGTCTATATCCATTTTTATCAATCTATATTTTTTTAAATTGACATGTCCTACTATTGTAATAATTGGTCTCATAATTTTCCATGTCTATTTTGGTCTCTAAGTTCCCTGAGAATTCTAACAATGCAATAAAATTATGACATGAATGAAAAGCACTGATTGTTTACCTCTCTGTTCCTCAAAACATCCCCATCCATACTCCCTCTTTCTAGCCTCAACAATACTCACAGTATGTGTATCCTTTACACACATTCATAAGTAGGCACACAAACACACCAAGATACACTTATAATTCTGATGTATTTGTCTTTCTTTTTCTACTACATGCAATAGAATTCTCCATGAATTCTGGATCCTCATTTCTTGCCTATTACTAGTTTGACTGTAAAAAGCCTAGGTGTTCCTTAATAGATAGACTGATAAAGAAAATGTGGTATATACACACATTGGAATTATCCTCAGCCATAAAGAAGAATGAAATTATGTCATTTGCTAGTAAATGGATGGAACTAGAGAACATCAAGTTAGATGAAATAAGACAAACTCAGAAAATCCAGGGTTGAATGTTTTCTCTAACATGAAATTAGAGAGAAATAAGGAATTTTAAAAGGGGAAGATCTCATGAAAATAAAAGGAAGAATGGAGTAGAGGAAGAAATCAAGATGGAGGGAGGAGGAATGGAAAAGGGGAGAAACCGCAGTTTAAAATTGATCTGATTATACTATGTGCCTATATGAATACATCACAATAATTTCCATTTTTATGTATAACTACAATGTACCAATTAAAATAAATTAATAGAAAGAAAAGCAATAGAGTCAAAATACCCTCTATATGAGTATCAAGAGAAAGGGGATGGCAGAGGGAGGGGAGGTCAGGGGGTAAGGGAGGTCAGGAGACTGAAATGGGGTAAACTATTTCATATGCATTTATAAATATGTCAAAATGAACTTGAAAATTACATAAAACTATGATGCACTAATAAAACAGATTTTTAAAAAACTAAGCAACTTCAGGTATAAAGAATTGATGATATGGGGCTGGGATTGTGGCTCAGAGGGAGAGTGCCCGCTTCGCATGCATGAGGCACTGGGTTCGATCCTCAGCCTCACATAAAAATAAAAAAAAATAAAGATACTGTGTCCACCTATAACTAAAAAAATAAATGTAAAAAAAAAGAATTGATGATACAAAGATGGTTCTAGATTGAGTAATCATACAAGGGAAACCCTTACCTTTTGGTCCAATCTTTGCAAGAACAGAATGAATCTGCACCATTAACTCCTCATGTGGGGGAGAATCTTTGCTGGCATTTGTAAGTAATTGTAACAATATTTGTGAACCACCTTTGGTGACTAAGAAACTTGCTCTTCGACCTCCACCTAAATTAAAAAAAAAAAAAAATTAACAGCATATCTTCTCCAGTATGTATCACAATTGGTCAGTATTGCAGACATTAAAGTGCTGATTCCTAAAATCAAGCAAATACTATCAAAATCATATTTTGTGTTATCTCATTTATCTAATTAGAAAGTAGCCCACAAAGAGTGAACACGAGTAATACCAAAATTCTAAGTTTAAAACTCTGAACTTATGTTGCAGGGGTAATTTGAGGGATATTTGAATATATCCAAACAAAACACCAAAGGAGTATGATATTTCAGTTTCCAGTCCCAATACTTAGAATACCTTCTATATGAGTATAAAAAATTCAAAGTACACATGATACATGGCAGATCACTATTTACAAACAGAAATAAGACCAAGGAAACAAAAACTTACCAGCTGAAACCAGCTCAACAAGAATGCTCAAGATATTTAGCGTAGTTTGAAGATCTTTAGTGTTCTGAAATAGATAGTTGATTTGCTTTATTAAAAATGGTAACAGGGGCGGGGGTTGTGGCTCAGTGGTAGAGCGCTTGCCTACTAGCATGTGTGAGGCACTGGGTTTGATTCTCAGCACTGCATATAAATAGATGAATAAAATAAAGGTCCATCAACATCTAAAAATAATATTAAACATGGTAAATATGTGAAACTCAAACTTTTTGTACCTCTTGGAAACTATCTATATTTTATAATGGCCTTCTCAATTTCTCTAGGAACAAACATATTCAGGTTTCCACTATTCTCTTATTCAGTTTTCTTTTTGCCTCTCAGAACTTTTACAAATATATTTATAGCTATCATTTTCTTAGTATCAACATTATTACAAAAGGAATTAATTTGTAATTTAAACTCCTATATTTCTACCAAAACAAATCTACCAGATAATGAAAGTAAAAAAACTGCTAAGATATAGCTCAATGGTACAGTTTTTGCCTCAAAACTGAAAGGATCTGGGTTCTGCCCCAGTGAAGGAAAGGAGGAAGAGAATAAGGGAAAGACGAAAAAAGAAGGAGAGAAGGAGAAAAAAGTGAACTAAAATTAAAAAGGCACTATAACATATATATATATATGATGACTACTCAGTCACCTAGCTCCTGTCTCAAGAGATAAATGTTATCAATTTCTTATGAGTTCTCCCTAAAATAATATGCTCATAAAAGAAATTCAAGTATGCACACATGTGCAGACATATTTATTTTTCCAAATGATATTGCCCTACAGATATTATTTGGAACCTTGGCAATTTTCATATCAATAAATAGAGCTTCTTCATTATTCTTTTTAAAGGCTGGACAATAAATTCCATTATATGGTTATACCATTTGTTATGTAACCAGTCACCTACCCATGGGATATTCAGGTATTTTTATTTTTTTTCCTGGCCTTTATTTTTATTGTTTTATTTTTTACATACAATAGTGGAATGCATTACACTCATTATTACCCATTTACAGCACAATTTTTCATAACTCTGTATATAAAGTTATGTTCAAGCCAAATTATGCCATTATACATGTACTCTTTTTTTGCATTACTCAGGTGTTTTTAGTATTTTACTATTTAAAAATTATAGCAAATAACTAAGCAAATATGTTTATACGAGATGAAAATATATTTCTGTATGTGAAATAAATTTCTAGAATTTCTGAGTCGAAGATATTACCAAATTGCTCTCCTTGGAATAATTTACACTCTCATCAGCAATATAGAAGGAGAGTACTATTTTGTAAAGTCCAGACAACCAATCTAACAAATAAAAATGCTTAAACATGGTACTCTGGTTACTTTTATTAAAAGTGATGCTTAATCTCTAGTGACATTTATCTTTCTTTTTCTGAGAACTATCCAATCATAACCTTCACATGATTTTCTACTGGTTATGAACTTTTTTCCCTTACTGATTTATAATTCCTTATGTTGAAGAAATTAAATGAGTTCAAAGAGTTTTTCTGTATTTTCCAACTATCTATAGAGTTTTTTTCATACACTTGTTAATGTAGTTAAATTAATGTAGCAAGCTTTTCTTTTACGACTCCCACTTTTTATACTTAGAAAACTTCCTTGTTATAAGAATATTTTTTAATTTCTCCCATTCCTTCCGCCAGTATATGATTTTATTTTCAATGCCTACATCTTTGCTTTGTGGAAGTAAGAATCCAACATCATGCTTTCCCAGATGGCTATCAATTTGCCCCAGGCTTCGTTTGTTAAGCAACCCCTCTATTCATCCATGATCTGAAATGCCGCCTTTATCAAATAGTACTAAATTCCCATGAGCATTTTAAATTTATTTTTGGATTTTCTGTTCTGTTACACTACCTAGTACTCGTATAGAATTTCTAAATTACTTTAGTTACTAAAACTTTATAATATTTTTTGATATTTGTTTGGTAGGAATAGTCCTTTCTCACTTCTCTTCTTTCCAGGAATGGCCTCTCTATTTCTACTTATTCTTGACCCCAACCCATTTGGACAAAATTGTATGAGACTGCTCTAAACTAGCAGATCAATTTAAGGAAAATCAATATTCTTATATGGTTAAGATTTCCTATGGAAGAACATAAACTTATTTCTTGTGCTTAACACTGCACTGAATAAAATATAATATCCTGATCTGAATACATTCTCTGATTTTACCCAAAAATTTTACGCTGGCATAGAAATTTAAGTATCATAAATATAACATAGTAGTTACTCAACCAATAAATAAGAGTAAAACAAATCATGAATGTATAGCAATAGAATAATAGAATAAAGGAGACTTTCCAATGTTTATCATTTATTTTAAACTAAAGATTCATTTCCAGCTAATGTTTCCTTTGGTGAGGCGTGAAAGCATTCTAGACAAGTGCTCTATCACTGCACCACAACCCCAGCTCTCTTAAGAGAAAAACATTTATGATTAGTATTTGTGTGTGTGTGTGTGTGTGTAGCCTTTTACCTTCAGTTTACAATTAAAGGCTATTAGCGATTTACCTCTAATGTTGACAGCAGAACTTCCATTCCTGTAGAACCTTTGGCTGTCATTTCTCTCCTTGTTTTTTCTAAAAAGTAGAAAATAAGTTTTTAATATGAATGGGTAATTAAGTATATAAAGTTTTATTAATATATCTAGTATAGAATCAATAATCCTCCATTGGTTTAGTAAACATTCTATACTGGAGCCACCTACATGTTCTTCTCTCTGAAGTTGCTAATTCTGCTCACTGGAGACTTCAAGATTTCAGTTAAAAAAAGACCTCCCCTACATTTCTTTTCAGTTACTACCATGATCTTTCTAAGAGTGTCCTTAACAATCCATGAAAAATTTAAAAGCCAGAAATATAATACAGATGCCAAACTGGGGTAACATAGAGTTATAATGGTAGATTTCTTTCTTTATGGATAGAATTAAAAGATAGTTAGAAGATAATTAATCAAAATGAGTGAAATTCAGAGACCTAGTACCATTTTGAAATGTTTTTATTGTATTAATACTGTTTCAAATTTTGAATCACACAAAAATAACCAAAATTAAGGAAGAACAACTCCTGTAAGAATCTGGAGATGAAATCACCCAAATCATCTTTCTTTCTCTGGGATGCGGGGGAAATGTGTAAATATTTCTATTATTTACAAGTTCCTAGATCTTCTCAATTCTCCTTTGATTAACAAGAGAAGGACAGTAAATCACAGGCCAACATTTAAGAAAGGAACTAACATTTACTATTCCATGTATTTACCCACATTATCACTTATATGCCTCATTTTAACTCCCTGGGGGTGACAAATTACTCTTTTCATGGACCAAAAATTTCTCCTTTGAGAAAAAGAACAATTATGTACAAAATAAATGAACAAATTAGTGAATAGACCAAGTGACTCAGATGTTTCTGAACACAATTTAATGTGCTTCCCAAAGAGTCACAGGAATCATTCTTTTAACAAGTCCCCAATATTTTTAACACCTGAATACTAATGCCAGAAATTCTTTTATATATGGGCCACTGCCATTCACTTCATATTTTGAGATTTTAAAAATAGAACACAAACTTGGGGCTGGGGCTGAGGCTGGGGCTCAGAGGTAGAGTGCTCTCCTAGCATGTGCGAGGCGCTAGGTTTGATTCTCAGCACCATACAAAAATGGATGAAATAAAGATACTGTCTGCAAATACACACACACACACACACACACACACATTTTTTTAAATAGAAAACAAGCAATCCACTCTCAATGGTACATATTCCACAATAAACTTCAAAGGACTAAATTCAATGTTCCACATGGCGGTAGTCTAGGGAGTTTAAAAGCAGAAAAATGAGAACCAAGGCTCAGATAAAAGGAAAATAACAACATAGTTGTGGGAGACAAATTCAAGCTAATAAGTCTTAGACATCATACTTTTGCCAAGAGCAAATCCTGTTCAACTTCTTAAGTCAGACATCTATTTGAAAATTATATTACTCTAAATTAGGAGTTATTAAAAAGAGGGAGAAACATACTATCTAGAGGTTATTAGTAGGTTATTGTACCTACTAATAATTACCCATAAAATAAATGTGCTGGAAATTCAATGTCATATTTATGTATCATCTCAGGTCCAGGAAGTGAACTTTGTGGAACTCATAGAAACCTTTCATCTTTCAAATTAGAAATTCTCATAAGTGATAAGATCTAAAAACACTGTTCATTTTTGCTCTCTACTGCCATATTGCTGATGTGTAAAAGACTGACAAATTTTCTCACCTATAAAAAAAAGTAAAGCTCATTAATGTTAACAAACTAAATTTCTCCTTTTAAAAAAACTACACTATTCTGTCAACCTTATCCATCCTTCACCCGCTCCTCAGTCCAGCTGCCTCTAACAAAAAAGTTTAACTTCCAAAAGAAATAGTTCCAAAGAGCCAATGTATCCTTGTTGTAAGTAATATTTTAAATTAAGACCACTGATTTAATAAAGCTAAATTATTTTAAAATACTAATATCATGTAGAATATTCAGAGGATAGAGAGCCCATGAAAAACAAGCCATTACATGTTCACCTTCCCTGGGTGGTGCTCACTTCCTTTAAAAACAACACAATGAAGTCTCTTACTCTGGTATTAATATTGCTTATGTTATTACTGTTGCTTATGCTTCACACTAAATGAAAACTAGGTCCCACTCTAAGCATTTTCTACTCTACTCCTCCACTATGATCTTGGAAGATGTCAATGTTAACAAGGATTATACATTCAAATCCTAATTCTATAGTTTCTTTTTTTTGGTATTTTATTTTATTTTTATTTTTATTTTATTGGTTGTTCTATAGTTTCTTAACAACAAAATCCATCCCTGTGCTCCAACTTACCAAACCTCTCAATGGCCATTCTCAGGATCTCAAAATGCTCCACCACTGGTGTGTTACCTCTCACTTTCAGATTATAACCTCCTAACATGCCAAATTTCTCTTTTCTTTGTAACAATTATATAATCCCTGTCACCTTCATTCAAACTTCAAGTTCATCAACTCATATATTCAGAAATCACAATATCAGTCTGCTCCATACCTAGCTTGGATTCCATGTGTCCCATGTCCCACACAAACCCCCATGCAGAAATGAATCCTATAAACTGCATTCTGTACTTCAACATAAAAGTTAAAACAGTGCCAGAAGAATTTTTTTCCTAACTTTTTAGCATAAGATTATGTAAGCAATGGTATTGTTGGATTTCTAACATGCATAGATGTAACACATACAACAACAATAGCAAAAAGAAATGAGAAAGAAATGGAGTTTTATTGGAAGAAAGTTGTAAATTTCCTAGAATTAAATACACTAAAGTACAATGTTAGAAGATGCCTATTTTAATCCCTACAGGAAACACTGAAAACTAAAATTGCCAAAAGTTGACAAAGCACACACAAAAAAAGAAGGCCATAAAAGATAAGACAGATGTAAAAGACATGAAACATTTAGAAAACAAATTTAAAAAGTCAGATGTAAATTCTATCTTATCAAAAAGTACATTAAATTGGAAGCACTAAACAGATTAGACTAAAAAAAAAAAAAGCAAGATACAATATGTTATCTTCAAGAAACACAGATTCAGGGGCTGGGGTTGTGGCTCAGCGGTAGAGCACTCACCTAGCACGGGTGAGGCCCTGGGTTCGATCCCCAATACTACATAAAAATAAATAAAGATATTGTACCAACTACAACTAAAATATAAATATTTAAAAAAAAAACAGATTCAGGGTTATAGCTTAGTTGGTAGAGTGCTTGCCTAGCATGCACAAGGCCCTGGGTTCAATCCCCACTCAGTACCACCAAAAAACAAACAAACAAACAAACAAAAAAAACAGATTCAAAAACACAATTTCAAAGTAAAATAAATGGATAAAAATAGAATATAAAAAGATTAATCTTAAGACAGCAGGAGTGGCTATACTATCAGACAAAACAGACTAAATATTACTTAAAACAAAAAGGGATGTTTCATATGATAAAAAAGGCAAAACATCAGGAATATAAACAACCATAAGTGTATATATGCCTCAAAACACAGCCTTCAAATGAATAAATAAAAACCATCAGAACAAAAAAGATAATTACACAGTTCAACAATAATAGATGGAGATTTCAATACCACTCTTAATTCATAGACTGGTACATTTAACTTAACAATGATAAGATTCCTATAGCACAAGAATTAAAACCAAGAATCAATAAATGGGATGCATTCAAACTAAAAAGTTTCTTCTCAGCAAAAGAAACAATCTGCGAGGTGAATAGAGAGCCTACATCTTGGGAGCAAATTTTTATCCCTCACACATCAGATAGAGCACTAATCTCTAGGGTATATAAGGAAATCAAAAAGCTAAGCACAAAAAATAGATAAATAAATAACCCAATGAACAGACACTTCTCAGAGGAGGATATATAATCAACAAATATATGAAAAAATGTTTATCATCTCTAGCAATTAGAGAAATACTAATCAAAAGTACTCTAAGATATCATCTCACTCCAGTCAGAACGGCAGCTATTATGAAGACAAACAACAATAAGTGTTGGTGAAAATGTGTGGGAATAGGTATATTCATACATTCTGGTGGGACTGCAAATTGGTGCAGCCAATATGGAAAGCAGTATGGAGATTCCTTGGAAAACTCGGAATGAAACCACCATTGGACCCAGCTATCCCTCTCCTCGGTCTATACTGAAAGACCAGCATACTACAGAGACATAGCCATCAATGTTTATAGCAGCACAATTCACAATAGCTAAACTGTGGAACCAACCTAAATGCACTTCAGTAGATGAATGGATAAAAAAAAAAAAAAATGTGGCATACACAATGGAATATTACTCAGCAATAAAAGAAAATAAAATCATGGCATTTGCAGGTAAATGGATGGCTTTGGAGAAGACAATGCTAAGTGAAGTTAGCCAATCCAAAAAACAACAAATGTCAAATGTTTTCTCTGATATAAGGAAGCTGATTCATAGCGGGGTAGGGAGGGAGAGCATGGGAGGAATAGACGAACCCTAGATAGGACAGAGGGATGGAAGGGGAAGAGAGTGAGCAGGGGGTTAGCAAGGACAGTGGAATGTGATGGACATCATTATCCAAAGTACATGTATGAAGACACGAATTGGTGTCAACATACTTTATATACAAACAGAGATATGAAAAATTGTGCTGTATATGTATAATAAGAATTGTAATGCATTCCGATATCATTTATTTTTAAAAAATCAATTTTAAAACTTTTAAAATAAAATAAAATAAATAATTAGATGGATTTTATTTGACTGATTCAAATAATGTTGTGCTGATGTTTCCTAATATTAAGTCATTTTACATTACTGAAATAATGTTCCTTAACAATGATAATCTTATTTAAATGTATGCACTTAATTTACTGTATTTATTTGAAATTTTTCCTATTTCTAAGCACAATATCAATATTTTTATTCTGTCAAGATTTTGATATTAATTTAGTAATATTTGCCTCATAAAATATAAATGTGATGCCTACTGAACATTTCTTTTTAGATGCTTCTCATAAAAAAGTCTCAAGACAAGCCCATGATAGTTGTTATCTCTATTTCAGAGTTGGTGAAACAAAGTCCTAGAGATTCAACAACTTCCTCAAGAATCTTAGTCACTGAATGGCAGAGCTTGAAGTTGAAAATGGGGACTACACAAATAACCAACACCCTATGCTACTTAACATCTTTTAGGGTCAACATTCTACAAGTAGTGTTGGTGCTATTTATTTGAAAGTGGGAGCAGAGAGCAACAATCATCACTAAGTACCATAGTAATCACTATTAGAAACATTGTGTTGAAAATCAATTTCCTACAAAGTTCTTCAGTTTGCTACTCTGAATCAATCTGAGAAAGTTCATTTTTTAAAAAACATTCATTTATCAGAAATTTGAATACTCTTAGCATCTAGTTTCAAAGAATTAAAATGGCATCCTAAAACAAAGAAAAAATTATATCTTACCTTGACTTTGAGCCAAATGAAGAATTTTTGATGTAACATATCTGGCAGTATCTGATTCTGTAGATTCAGTATTGATTTTCTCCAGCTGAGCCAGGAGCCCCACAATCCGAGAATTATTGGTAAGGCTAAAAAGAATATTACATTAAAGCATAATCTACATCAACCGTAATTTCAACATTATACAGATTGGTGTTTGTTTCTTTTTTTAAAAAAGCTGTTCTAAAAACTTTAAGTATTTACATGTCACATTTCCTTACTCATATCTTAATATTGTTAAAATTCTGAATTAAATGAGAAACATTCTATTTCAGAAATCTACAAATCACAAATGTGCATTCAACCTGACCAAGAATCTTATCATACAATAAAAGTTCACCTTTCTACTTGCCAAATTACTAGATTTTCTCTGCTCTTCTCAAAACTCAGAATCCCCTCCACCCACCCCACTTTACTCTCATCCTGTCTCATAAATATTATAAAATCAAATAAAAATATGTTCATCTTTCACCACCAAATCCTTATACCTAATATTATTTCTTCTCTGTTCCCACTCATTATGCAAACATTTGTACACAATGTCCTGTTCTAAATGTTGCCAACATAATAAAAATTTCTGCCTCTGATAGAGTGAACTTTCTAATAATAAAAGACAAGTTATAGGGCTGGGGTTATGGTTCAGTGGAAGAGTGCTTGCCTCCCACATATGAGGCACTGGGTTCAATCCTCAGCACCACATAAAAAACAAAATAAAGCTATTATGTCCATGTAAAATGAAAAGACTATTTTAAAAAAGAGACAAGTTACATAAATAAATTTTTAAGTTACATAGTATGTCAGGTGTTAGAAAGTGTTCTGGAGAAAAAAATGTTTTAGGGGAACAAAAGGCACAGGGGGAGAGGTCCAATTTTGAACACAGTAGTCTGGGAAGACCTTACTTGGAAGGTAATATTTAAGGAAAGGCTGAAAGAAGTAAGAACATCAGCCATGACAATACCAAGACAAAGAAGAAATCACAAACACTAAGAGCCAGTTAGGAACATGACTGACATATTCAATGAATAATGAGGTGGCCTGTGTTGCTGGAGCAGACTTAAAGAAGAACAGCAGTGAGAGATTAAGTCAGAGCTGGGGGTGAACATTTGGTCTTATAAAGGTCTTTGGCTTTGTACACTTAAACCCAGGCCTTCTTCAAATTCTCAAAACAAATTCTCAAAGTATTTGCTCCTTCAATTATTATTATCTATCTCTCCCTTACAACTGGATTATACCAATCAGTACACAAATATGATCTAGGAGCTTCTGCTAGCTATTCCATTTCTGATACTCCTTGAAAGAGATGTCTGTATTTGCTCTCTCCATTTCCTCTCATTTTGTTCACATTACAAACTACTAGTTTTCCTTCTGCACTCCCAGGTTTCCCAAAAGACTCCTGTGGTCTCTTCCATCCTCATCATATTCAATATCTCAGCACCACCCCAACTAGATATACCACTTTCTGTCAAACACTTCATTCTCTGGACTTAAATGACTCCCGCCTCCACCTGATTTTCTTCCTATCACAACTTCTTTTCAATCTCCTCAGCACCTCTAGACATTGAAGTCTCCCCCTACAGCACTGCCCCCAGCTCACTTTCATTTACCCTCTCTACACGTTTGTTCTCAGTGACTTCATCTAAGGCCACAACTATAATTACCATCTATATGGTGACTGGTTCCTGCATTCTACTGCAGCCTCAACCTCGGAGTGTATGCAACCTAATCATTCCTATTTAGGTGGAAAACTACTCTTTCCTCCTTCCTCTTCTAATCTTCTCCTCTTCTAAATTTTTCTAAATGCACATGCAACCATCAGTTGCTAAAAATAAACATCTAGCAGGGCGCGGTGGCGCACACCTCTAATCCCAACTGCTCTGGAGGCTAAGGCAAGAGGATCATGAGTTCAAAGCCAGGCTCAGCAATTTAGCAAGGTTCTAAGCAATTCAGCAAGACCCTGTCTCTAAATAAAATACAAAAAAGGGCTGGGAGTGTGGCTCAGTGGTTAAGTGCTCCTGAGTTCAATCCCTCCTACCTAAATAAGTAATAAATACCTAGACTCCCTTTTCCTTACTCCAACTCAATATAAGCTCTATCTCTAAAAGATCTAAAATCCACTCACTTCTCCCTCTCTCCACCCCCTATATAAATATATATAATTATTAATGTATAATCATCTCTCACAACACCCAACTAGTCAGCTTCCCTTCTTGATGTCAAATAATCCATTTCTTAACAGTGATTATTTTTAACTTTTTTATTTTGAAGTAATTGGATTCATGGAAGTTGCAAAACTACTAGAATGGATCTATATAACCTTTACCTAGTTTCCTCAATGATCACATTTTATATAACTACAGGACAGTATCAGAATCAGAAAACTGACATTGGCAGGAGTTCTATGCCATTTCATCACACGTAGATTTGTGCAAATACAAATATAATCAAATTTCTTTCCAAATAAAAATCTTTCAATGGCTTCCCAACAGACTTCAAGACCCACAGGACCTGTGACACCTGGTCCCTGTCTACCTCTCAGACTTTATTCCCGACAATATTCCCCTCTCTCCCTAGGATGCAGTCACAATGGGCTTCTATCAGTTACTTAAATACAGCAAAATTTTCCTCAACTTCCAGGTCTTTATATTTGCTGACCAGAACTGTGTAGAAATGGTATCATAGCCTTTCATGGAGGCAAATAGTGTCTGCTTATGTTAATATAAGCAGCAACTGATCACCACTACTGAGATCCATCATTTGATTAAAGGCTGAAAAATAGAAATAATTCTACCATTCCATTCCTTCCCTTCTTCATTTGTTAACTGGGGTAATTCCATAAGGAGAATTATGAACAATTCCATAAATATTCAGTCCCACATTTGGTTAGCCACAAGTATAGTTCATCAAATGAAAGCAAAATAAATGCCAAATTTTTAAATTTATCAATATCAGAAGAACGAGTTTATGTCCTAAAATCCTCCATAAGTGACCAATAAAGTATTCTGGTTTGTGTAATGACAAGAACTCATGAATTTAAACATATTTGACATATTTTGTCCACTATAGTTACTAATGATCAAATAGTCCCATCTTTGATCAATAGGAGCTCTTCAAGTTGGCTCATAAGTTCTTTTGATACAATTATAATCATTGACAGTATACTGGCTTTCTCATCTGACAAGGTTCTACATTGCTCAGAAATTCTTTCTCATAGTGTGGTTTACAAAAACCTAAGGGTACCTGAGACCCTTTCACAAAACCTACGAGGTCAATATCTATTGTCACAAAAATTCTACAGCACTGCTTAACTTTGGAACTTTGGAACTTTGTAGTGATTATAAAAAAGGCAATGGTGGATGAAAAGCTGACACTTCAGCACAAATCAAGATAATGACACCAAACTGTACTCCTTAATGATCACTGTATTCTTCACCACCATGCACTTGTAGCTAAAAAAAAATAAAATGACAGTTCCAACAATTAGTATACATCTAAGTATTCTCCATACGCTTAAAACACTTCAAGTGCACATTAATGATGGATATCTTAGGAGAGAACGTTTGTACGATTATACTGGAATTTGAACTAGCCACTTTTTTCACAGAAACATCATTTTTACTTCAAAAAGCAGTGGACAACCAATGACTATTCAGACAGATATTTATGTCAGGCATTTTTGTGAAAATAATCAAAGCAAATCTAACATGTCAAGTAAACAACAGGCTTGTTACAAATGACAAAACTTGCCTTACTGAGAAAAAAAAAAATCAGAAGTTTGGAAAATACTGGTCTACCATCATGACCTCAACAGCTTTACAATATTTAAAGAATTTTCTGATAAAGTCAGTGATGATGCTAACAATTTTTAATATTATATGTTTAAACGTGCAACATTTATAAGATCTGCATAATTCACTGAATCAGTATGTTCCAAATGATCAATGCATGTTACAACTTCAGATGTGGATTAAAAAACATTCAAAGTGCAAAAAAGACCAATGGACTTTAATCTAACAGAGTACAAAAGGTGACAAGTGTGATTTCAGATTCCATATTGAAACTAAACTTTTAAAAACTACTAATTATAAGTTTTAATATAATTTCCATTTCTATATGGCTATATGGTTTTATTTCCAAAGTCATTATATTCAAAACTATTTGTTCCTTATTAGTAACTATTAGTCTTGTTTTAATCACATTTTACTTTCTCCAAATATTGAACACACAATTGAATTTTCCTCTGCCATAAATAATAATCTGAAAAGGCTAATTAAAGCTCTCCTCCCTTTACTAATTACATATATATTTAAGTGCAGATATTTTTTTCTTCACACATATCAACAAGAATACCATGTGCAAATACACAATGTATATGTATAATTTGTCTTCTGTGTGTGACATGACAGAGATCAGAAGCAGAAAAAAGAATTTAGTTGTCTTCCATTAAGCCAGTTATTAAAGAGATTTGCAAAAGTAAAATAAAGTATGCACTCTTCTTACTAAATATTTCTGTTTGGGAAAATGATTATTTTAATAAAAATGTTAAATATTATATAATGAGTTTCTTATGGTTGTTTTTAAATGAATCAATTATTTTGTTTGTATTAGTATATTTCAGTCATACATAATAATGGGTTTCATTTTGACCTATTTATAAATGCATACAACATAATTTGCTCCATTTTAATCCCTAGTACTCCCCTTTTCCTCTCATCATCCTTTCCCCAGTCCCCTTCCTATATTCTTCTACTTATTGCTTTTTTAATTGATGTATTATATTAAAAGATTTATTTACTGTGATATATTCATATATGTACATAGTATAATTTGGTCAATTCTACATTTCCTTCCCTTTCTCGTCCCTCCTCCTTTTCCCATGGGTCCCCTTCCTTTACTACACTCTCCCTCTATTAAATCGTTAGATCACATCTTTTACAGGCTATAAAATATTTATCACCTTTTTTCTTAACTTTTACATTTCTAGCAATTAAGGCATAAGGAAGGAGATTGAACACATGCTCACAGGCCAAAGCAGGAACTCTCTTTGCAATTCCTACCTACAAAGTCAGGCAGAGGTCATCTGTACAATGTAAAAAATCTGAGGCTGCAATTAAACACCAGAGATCTTTTTGGATACCACCTTCACTGAAGGTTAGAATATTACCAAGGAAACTTCCAGGCGTCATGGCACCTTTACATTGTCTTTTTATCAATTCTTGGAGACCAATCCAAAATATATCCACCATTGCTAGAAACTTTATGTTGTACTGGCAAAACGTTTGCATATTCCATCCATTTAGGAAAGGTGCCAAATTCTACTGCAAAACAATTAAGACAGTAAGATATTGGTGGATCTGTGGAAATGACTGGCTTGTTATGAGAAAGTCCCATTTTAATAACTGTCCAGACATACAATCTTAAGTCCCATGGGCCAGTACGACTGGCTGATCTAGGTCCTCCATATGCTGCGTTTTCCTCGTTTATCATGGGACCAACATATAGGTAGTTGTCCACTATAGCCAGTATAATTAAATCCAGTTACATGGATAGATGGAATGTGACTATCTGTAAAACTGCCCATCATATGAGTATCATTAGTAAATACTGGAATGGATTCTCTAGTCCTCCGGCTGGATGCACTAAAGATGGATCTTGGAAATGGGTCCAGTAAGTTTCTTCATGGACCCCACTTACCTGACAGCTCAATAGAGCTTGCATGGTAACAAACATTGTGGTTGGAGATTTAATATCTCTTTGTTGGACCATCTGTTCAGCCTCTTGCATCATATTCTTCAACTGTTTTCACCATGGCAGTTTGGACCTTTGGTCCCTTAGGGCCTTCCTTGTCCTATTCCTCCTTGATAGCTTCCTATTCCTGCTGGGGTCAGGGCTGTCATTTCTGGATCGATCTTTAGTGGTCTGAATTTTGGCTCCAGGTCCTCCATGTCTGATGGCACATTCAGGGACCCAAATAGGACAAAATGCACCTTCTGGGAAAGCACAAGCATGAACTCTACCCCACATTATCACTGGATCTGGTCCTTTCCACAGTCCTGTTTGTAAAGCTTTCCACCAAACTAGGCCCAACAGACCTAACCAGAGGAAGACATGTGTCTCTCAGCAGCAGTGTCTCCTTCAGAATCACAATTTTAAAAATTTAGAACAAACAAAGCATGATTAAGGTTATTTTGTGAGTCTCATTTCCCCCTTTTTGTTTTTGTAAATGTAGCTTAATAGATAAATGAGTTCATTCTACAAAGGCTTGACCTTGAGGTTTACAAGGAATGCCGGTTTTAGGATCAATACAAAATTGGTGGTAAAACCATTGAAAAGAAGTAGTAGTATAAACTGGAGCATTATCAGCCTTAATCTTTAAAGGACAGCCTAATACTGCAAAAGCAGGTAGGCCATGAGAAATAACATGTTGAGCATTCTCTTTTACAGAGGCAGTGGCAAGGATAAATTGAGAATAAGTATCAACAATAACATGGAACCTGCTTTTCCTAAACTTGAGCCATCAGTAAATACTGTCATTGCTCTGGCAATTGGTTGAGCATGTACAATTTTGGGAAGAATAAATTAAGTTACAAGAGCAAATTGAACAACCATATCATGAGAATAAATAACTTTTGCCAAACTGAGGGATGTGAATTACGTGCATCTGCCATAACAGATTCGGTCATAAACCACAGGGATTAACCTCAGTTGGTGAAGATGGAATATGTATGACACATTGTGGACACTGGTGAATAATTTGATGAGCTTGTTCCCTAGTAATATGAATTTTTATGTAAACTAGAAGCATTCTGATGATGTAAAGAATGTGAAGCTTATGCACAATCATACAAAGACATTTGATGAGCAAAGCAAAAAGTTTACCAATCTGATGCTAAAGGACCTGGAAGATCAGAATGTGTTCTGATATGACCAATGAAACAAGGACATTGATGCATTTCAATTGTCTTATGTAAAGTATGGAGCAAATGGAATAACTCTTTTGATGGTATATTTCCAACAGTAGCTGTTTCAATACATTTATCAACTCCAACCATGTATGCACTATCACTATAAATATTAACTAGCTCACTAGTAAAGTCAAGTAAAGCACATATGAGAGCCTGCAGCTCTGTTCACTGAACATAAGTATATGATGTCTGTATTATCTCAGTATGAGCATGGCTACAGAAACTTGCTTTTCCTAAACTTGAGCCATCACAGTAAATACTGTCATTGCTCTGGCAATTGGTTGAGCATGTACAATTTTTGGAAGAATAAATGAAGTTACAAGAGCAAACTGAACAACCTTATCATGAGAATAATGACTTTCTACTTAACCAGGAAAATTAGCAAAAGCTATTTGCCAAGTATTGGAAGACTGCCAGAGCCAATTATGCTATTAGGTAGAAAAGGGGGTTACATTAATAGAAGGCTCTGATCCAATCAATTTTAAGACTCGTTTTCTACCTTTAATAACTAAGCAATAAAATCATGAAATGGAGTCAAAGATTTTTGAGGCGAGTGAGCTAGATGAAGCCATTCAATAACTCCCAATGACTGCCATATTATTCCTGTAGGGGTATGAATAGTGGGAAATGTTAATAAATAAATAGGTTCTTGTGGATGAATTCTAGTAAGTTGTGCAGTCTCAATGGCAGTTTCAACCTTTGTTAAGGCAGCCCCTGTCTCTGCTGTAGGTTGGCAAGAAGCAGGAGAAGGATTTCCCTGTAAAATTTGAAATAAAGGACTCAAATCTGCAGTGGATAATTTTAAACTTGGCTGCAGCCTGTTAATATCACCCAGTAATTTCTGAAAGTCATTAAGAGTATGTAAACCATCAACTCTGATCTGTAGATTTTGTGGAAGAATCATGCGTCCTTAGATTAAATTGCCTATATGTTGAAAAGGATAAGCTTTTTCTACCTTCTCAGGTGCTAGGCATAAACCCCTGCAATAAGTGAAGTTTCTTATTGAGCAAAAATTTTTCAAAGCACATCTGAACTACCATGAGCCAAAAGAATATCATCCATATAATGGATTATATATGCATCACGGAATTGTTCTTGTACTTGAGCAATGGCTTAAGCTACAAAGGTCTGACATAATGTGGGGCTATTGTCCAGACCTTCAGGCAATACCTTCCAGAAAAATTGAAATTTATAGCTATGATACTAAAAGCAAATATCTTACAGTCATTTGGATGTAATAGCATAGTGAAAAAAAACAATTTTTTAAATCTATTACTGTTAATTGATCATCAAGCGAGATAGCTGTAGGAGAAGGAAGTTCAGACTATAAAGCCCCCATTAGTTCCACAGTTCAATTTGCCAGATTTTTTCCTTACCACAAAGATTGGAGTGTTTGAAGGGCTAAGAGTAGGCTCAATATGCCCAGCTGGAAGCTGTTCTTGAACTAAATTGTGGGCTACTTGAAGCTTTTCCCCTGTAAGGGGCCATTGATCAACCCAGACAGGATCATCAGACAGCCAATTAATTTTTTCTGCCATTTTCTGGGCCAGGAAACAGATCAATGCCCCCATTAAAAAGGCTGACTAGATGTATTAGGTAATCCATATAGTCTTTATTGAGAAAACTAAGGCATAGGTGAAAATCTTTCTTGTTGATTCCTTTCTATTCCTTTAGTAGGGATAGATCCTTGATTAAGCATCTAAGATGTCACCATGGAATTAGAATTATTAACAAAACTCCAAAGCTCCTCAAAATATCTTGTCCCAATTAATTTACCTGCAAGGTATCCAGGGCATAAGGTAAAAAGAGTCACCACCATCTTTATCTTCCCGCAGGAGGTGTTGAGCACTCTAAGCAAGCTGAGAGCGCTGTCCAACAATGCCTTCTAAATCAGCAGATATTGTGTCTAAAGCTCAATCCCAAGGCCAGAATTTACTGGAATTCACAGAAACATCAGCTCCAATATCTATAATGCCCTTGAAAATTTTGTAATTAATTTTACAATCCAATAGAGGGCGCTCTTGCTTAATTAATTGAGCCCAGTATGCTCCATCTATGGACTGGGAAGTATGAACTTCACAGAGTCCAAGGTCTCAAATAAAGCTTCCCCTACAGAATGACAAAGCAAAAAACAATTTGCACTATGGTATTCTCTGGATTTGAGCAAAAACCTTAATTTCTCCATTAAAATTTATATCAAGAACACCCGGTAGTACCTGAGTTTCTTTTTGAGTTAAAAATTACTTCTACCCAATATTAAACATATTGTATTTAGCAGTAGAGGTCCATAAATTCACATAGGAATCATTTGCAGACCCATATCCATCCGCAGTCAGTATGAATCTTGAGGTGGGACGGAGGCCCAGGTTTCTTGTTCCCAAGCAGAAAATGTCCCAGATTTATCAGGAGACTGGGCCTGCATAGGAGGAGGCTGGGCTACAGTGAGCGACTATTGACCCGCAGCCAAAAATTGCTCCAGAGCAAACAGTGATGCCCTCATTATTTTGGCGGGGCAGGACTGGCCCCACCTCCAGTTCCCCTACTGCATAACCAGCAGCAGTGAGGGTCTGTTTAGGACATTCTGGGCATGGCATTCCCGCAACCAACTGTGACCTTATTGGCAATGCAGGCAAACACCTGGTACACTACTTTGTCCTTGGGATCATCTGCAATCTCAACCATGTGCACCACTTTGACGCAATTAAAGCACTGCATTTTAGAAATGGCCTCCCTTAAAGGAGGTTGTATAACTTGTTTCAAGGTGACCTCCATGGTTAGGCCCTGGGAGTATGTATGCCAGTTGATAAACTAATAGAGACTGATATAATCTGATATCATTCCCTGTTTGCAGTATTAACAAACTTTATTAGCATTTTCAAACACCAGTTGTTAAACTAAGATCTCAGAGGCATCTGGATCAACAATTATACAGCTCACAGCTTGATATAAAGGCGCTACAAAGTCCGAGTAATTCTCTTCCTACCCCTACCAGATCTGGCTGAAATCTAAGGTTTTCCCTCCCTTAGTAGGTAATTTTCTCGATGTCCTTCTTGCACACACACTTATCTGAGTATAAGTTTGTAAATCATAATTTAATTGTTGTTCCAACTCACTGAATGGTCCCATCCCAGTCAACATTTCTAATGTGATAACGTATTCCATGCATTCTGTTAGTCTCTGCCTGCTTGGTGCAAAATTCCACCCATCTAGATTTCCACAGCAAATACTCACCTCCCAAAAGGCGAGCTTTTGCAAGGGTAATCCAATCCTTAAGCGGCAGGGCCTCAATACACACTGATTCTATCAAGCTTGGAAGGAAAGGCGAGTTTTGGCCATACATGGAACATGCAAATTTATATTCTTTAAATTGTTTAAAAAGAATATATGCATGGATTCGTACACTTTGGTTTGGATTTTGCGGATCTAATTGCTCAAAAATTGTATATAATTTGAATCCTGTTAATCCTCCCCAGCCACTCTGGCAAAGGCCCTGCTGCAGCATCAGGGACCCTGATTTTTAGTCCTCCTGGAGGGACAGGATGGATCATTGAAGCAGGACCATTGTAATATAAACTACTGAGGTCTGCTACCAATTCATCCTCTTCTTCAGACTGCGAGTCTCCATCAGAGTGCTGCAGAGCAATCTCTCCCTCATCTTCCTATATCTGTATCTAACAAAGCATACTCTGCCTCTGGGCTGTTTCCCTGCCTTTCCTCAGTATGAATGGAACATGCTTTAGCTCTGCCCTTAGGTCTTCTGTCTTCCGGCAGGCCTGTCCACTAGGTCTAAGACTTTTAACTGCGTTTCTAAGGAATGTGATTAAATCTCCCAAGGACCTCAGTCCAATATTTTGGTCTGAATATAAACAAGGTTGTATTACTGTCCAAATTCTTTCTACATTCTCAATTGTGCACATTAGCTGAAATACAACCAGCCTGCAGCTCCCTGACAAGTTTTCCCCAAGTATGTAAATCAAGCGAGTCTTCCTCAGAAACCTTCCCTAATCACCTCTAGGAACTGGGCAAGTTGGGCTGCTTCACAGATTTTCCCCTTTGCTTAATGATAGTTTTGAGAATAGCTAAGTAAATTTCCCTCTCTGTAGAGAGAGAGTTCTTTCTCTTCTTTCTCTCAATAAGCTAATCCAGAGAGAGGTAGAGGGGAGAACAGGGAGGGAAGGAGAGGGAGCCAAGTACCCACCTGTACTCTTCCTCTTTTGCATTGCTGGGACAGGTCCCTGTTCCAGGTGCCAGTTCTCCCTCACACCCTAAGGGTAAGGGAAAGGGTTCCCATCAAAAGAATGGGCTGGTTGTGAAATAAAAGCTAGGAAAATAGTACCACGAAATACACACAACAGACCAGAAATAGGCTTTCAGAGGCGGGGGCAGTGACAGGCTAAGCTGACCAGAGGGGTGTTATTTATAGCAGTACAGATCAAAAGGGATCAATAGGAGCTTCTTCACAAAAAACAGGACAGGGTGAGGATAAGCAGACTGGGGACATGTCCACCTACAGTGCTGTGCTGAACTTGTGATGGAGCTAGATACGAAGTCACATGAACCAGGCATTCTCAAACCAGCAGGGTTGCTGCTGGGAGTTCCTGATACCAGACTTTCCTGTCTAACGGCTTCCATATCATTTTAGTTCACACACATTTCACAGATGGCTCCCCACAGGACGCAACACATTTATTTATTTGTTGTTTGTTTGTCTGTTACGGATCCAACCCAGTGCCTCACACGTGCTAGGCAAGCACTGTACCACTGAGCTATAACCCCAGCCCTTTGATAAATATTTTAACTTAATCAGTTTTAACTGGCAATATGGTAGATATCAATATGGTAAAATAACTCATATACAACAAAGATTCAGAGTCATCATTAGTTTAAGAATAAAAAAAAGGATTCTCAAGAAGTTTGAGAATGTCTGCTTAAGGATTATCTTGAAAATCTTGTGTTCCTGATCTGGAATCAGTTCTTTCTCTAAAAAGCCCTAATTCATTTTGGTGATAAAAGATATTTAAGACACCAAAACTTGTGTATACATAACAATTAATTTTTTCCTCTTTTTCTTTGTTTTTTGGTGTTTTTTTTTTTTATGAATTTCTGTAACCCAGAGTTGGGAGAAATATGCATTCACAGAAATTCTGAAAATTGATAACTCAAAATTTTGTTTTCTCCAATTATTTTTTGAAAAGTTCATCAGTTATTACTTTTCTAGCTAATAAAATATTTATTATTCAAAAACTCAACGTGAAACAATTCATACTGAGCATAACATACTGAACATAACATAGGTCTTAATCCATTTCAAGTTAAGAATTTGTTCTGTCAGTATCCCTGAGAAGTTTAAAATAAATTACATAAACATACTGAACATAACATAGGTTTTAATCCTTTTCAAGTTAAGAATTTGTTCTGTCAGTATCCCTGAAAAGTTTAAAATAAATTACACCATTAAAAAATATCTGCATGTAAACAATTCTTTTGTGAGGATTATGTTCTTCCAAATGATGGACAGAAAGATAGATGGATGAAATTTTTTGTCTTTTGGTACTGTGAACTGAACCCAGGGATACATCACCACTAAGGTACATCCCCCACTCTTTTTATTTGTTTATTTTGAGGCAGGGTCTCGCTATGTTGCTTAGGGCCTCACTAAGTTGCTGAGGCTGGCTTTAAACTTGCAATCCACCTACCTCAGCCTTCTGAGGTACTGGAATTACAGGCATGTGCCACCCCACACAGCTATGGCTGAATTTTTTTTTAAGTAGGCAAAAAATAGAAAAAGAACCTAGCTAAATCCCTTTACCACTCTATTTCTATTTTTCTCACCTATAAAATGAAAAAGAACCTAGCTAAATCCCTTTACCACTCTGTTTCTATTTTTCTCCCGACAACTTATCTCTAAAATTTCAAGACTGTTTTCACTAAAGTTGAGAATCAGGAGGTGAACACCAGAGGGCAGCTCTATCTCTTGTCTGATTTTAGGCTTTGGAAAATCTAAAAGCAGTAAGACCAAGATAGAAGGAAAACAGGTATAGAATGAGCAATTTCAGATACATTTTAAATTTGAGTAACATTACCTATTAACATTAGTAACATTATGTTTGCCTTACACTATTTTTAGATTAATCAAAATGAGGCTGATAGTTACTTTGGGAGGCTCCATTTATAATCGTCAATGTTATTCATGGTACAGAGAGAAAATCATGAAATTGAAAATGAACAATGTGAAACACATAAAATCAAGTTAACTTTAAATATTTAGGGGCATTATCACTTAAATATGTGTTTCATCATAGTGATCTCATTGAGTTTACATTGTCTTAGAGCTATTTTCCTGAAAATAAATATTCCCTCAGATATTACTAAAGTCCCAAAGACATTATCTTTGCAATAAATATTTTCCAAGCAGAGAGCATGGGATATAAAATGCATCTTCACTTTATAAATAAATTGTATTACATTTATCACCTTAAAATATACAATGAGCCAGGTGTGGTGGCAGACATCTGTAATCCCAGATACTTGGAAGGCTGAGGCAAAAGGATCCCAAATTTGAGGCCATCCTTGGCAAAACCCTTTTTATAAAATTTAAAGTGGGATGTGTAGTTCATTGGTAGAGTACACCAGGGTTCAATCCCCAGTACAATGGGGATAAGGGAGTAAATGTAAAATGAATAGAGGTAATAAAGACAAACAAGATTTTAAAAAAAAAAATGATGGCAAAAAACTCCATTAAAATATATTAAATTTTAGACTAAAATATATTAAATTTTAGACTTAAATAGGAGTCATAGAAATTAAGATTTAATTTCAAACAATGACTTTATTTTCAAACTACACATTATTTTTCAGGAATGTTTGCTCCTCATTTAGAATTATTATTCTTGCTTTAATGACATTTTTACTGTTTCTCTCCAAATACCAGGCACACAACTTTTCCTCCAACTTATGTGAGTTTTATATGTGTGTATGTATATGTATGAATATGTATGTATATATGTGTATATATATGAATATGTGTGTATGTATAAATTACAAATTAAAACTGATAAAAATTTTAATAGCTATTCATTAATTCAGTTAAAATAATAAATTCATTACATAACACATTTTTATGAAAGATCTATGTTTCCCAAAACAAAAATTATAGAGAATGGCATTATTTTACAATATCACAATCTCTTCTTACTGTCGAACTCAAGAGAAGACAGATTCTCCTATCTACTCCTATGCTCAATCTGATAGAAAAGCACACATAATGCAGTCTCTGGAAAACTCCACTTTATACTCATGAGAGTCTGAGAGTAGAAAAACTTTCAGTATTATTATGAAACCTGTGCTGATCTCATATGCTTGATGTCCACAAGGACACTTTCAGAACCCTTGGCCTACATCACACTGACAAAACAAATAACTCTACAATCTACTTGGTTTAGTCTACACAACAAAAGTGTAATTCCTGCTCATATTACAGGTTCAGTCAAAGAGACAGAAACAGAGGGAAACAGAAAAACAGTGGGAATTGTCAAGTGGTATACTAATTCTTATAATTCTCATCAAGAAATGATAAAATATCACTTCAACTTCTGTCTCACTAACTAAGCAAGTCACACAGTCACAAATGAACCTCAAAGAAAATACAATTCTTCATGTGCCCAAAAGGAAGAGAACTAGAATACCTATGACCAGTCTCTATATTAGCACAGTAGGTGTGGCAAGTATCAAAGTTCTAACCAGTAATGTAAGCAGATATGAGATATGCCGCTTTCCAGGTTTTGCCCCTTAGAATAGGATGTAAATCCTTTTCCCAATCCAACTGGATATAAGATGGTGAGAACTAAAGAAAATGCCTTGGACCCAGAGACAGAAGTCACATATTGAGGAAAGCAAAGCCACTGTACCAGTTTTTTCAACCACCACCTCTACGTTAAATAAGACCAATAAATTTGAATAAATTTAGCTACTATGTCCTAGGGTCTCTAATATACCAGCTCAGCCTATTCCTGAACCAATACAATCCTATATTAAATACACTACATTTTTTTCTCTGAATCAAAGTAAATGTTGATACACAATTAAATTAACTATAATCGTGAGAGTAATCAAATAGTACACATCAAGGCAACACCCTTAAAGTGAGGGGAGGGCAAGTTAGAGTAGCAGGGAGGAGGGACAAGATCAAAACATGAAATATGTAGCAATGGAAATTACACAGTGAAGCCCATTAATTTATACAATATGTGCAAATGATTATAATTTTTAAAAGATAACACCCTTAACAAAAGACAATATAAAGACACTCGAGCATTTGACAAAAAATAGATACAAATAGATTACTCTACAAATAGGGAAAAGATAATCCATTTTCCATTTTGACACTATAAATACACCTAAAACTGGAACAACAGTGATCATCGGCATATTCTGAAAGGCATACTATTACCTTTTATCTATCTTTATCAAGAGGCCAATTAAGGAAGGAAAAAATGTCACCTCTTTTTGGACGTGCTTTATCTGTTTCCAAAAATTGGTGTCCAATGCTTTCATTACCATATTCAAGATATTTGATAATTTCAATTTCTATTTCTTTTTCGACTAATATTGTTTAAGAAGGTTCTAATTTTTAAGTGGCCATGCTTTATTGTTAGAAGCAGTCTGATTCTTTTTCTACCATATAAATAATTTTTTTAATAATGAGCTTTTGAGCTTTTTTTTTTAGTTGTAGATGGACACAATACCTTTATTTTATTTATTTATTTTGTGGTGCTGAGGATTGAACCCAATGGCTCTCTCATGCTAGGCAAGCACTCTACCACTGAGCTACAACCCCAGCCACAAATGATTTGATCTTTTTACTATGCTACCCAAAAGACTATCTTTAAGGTTCAAACTTTTCTAGAATATGTATTGGTGTTGACTACTCTCGTCAGTTTCTCCTGACAAATCCTGTGTGTTTCAAGTCGTTATTCCCCTCCTTCCCACTACCTAATCAAAAGTAGTATTGAAAAGTTTCCAAAAACAATACATAGCCGATTCTATTGTTTCAGTTTTCTTCACTGGAAATTACAATTACAAATATAGTGAATTTCTCTTGCCAGTCTTCCATGTCTAACATTTTTTCTCTAATCCCTTTTTAGATCTCCATTAAATTTTGTTTACTTTCTCCATTACTATTGTCTTTTGCTGTGCTTTTATATTAAACCATTCTTTCTGTGATAATTTTGTCTTTTTTCTTATACTGCCTATTCACATTTCATCTCTTCCTGCTGAATGTTAATATTATCTCTCGCAGTTTCTCCTCTGCTTCATGAAATTCATCACAAAGTGAAATGAACCATCAGGGTTGTTTTGTTTTTATTTTCATCTGCAGTAGAATAATTTCATGAGAATTTTCACCTGCTTCATAAGAATGTTACTTGGACCCCTCTGTGAGATGTTAATCCTCCCACTTTTCCCCCTTTTTTTTAATGGTACATTTTGATTACTCATTGAATGAACTGAAGTTTCCTTGATCAGTAACTTGTACAAATTCCTGCAAAAAGGAGGTAGAGGAAGGTCAGAGCAGTAACCCAGACTAATTATGTCTCACAATTCAGTGGCTCTCTGTCCTTTGCTGCCACAAACCACAGAGACAGACTGCCTTAGATAAATACTATTTACTTATATAACAAATCACCTGCCTGATCTGCTTCTATGAACCAATCCAGATCCAAGAAAGATTCTACTTTCAACCCTATACAACCCAGTTATAATGCACTGTAAAACCATTGCAAAACAATTCAGAGCCTACCCTAACCCTTCAACAAGTATATTTTTACTGGAACTTTCTGAGATCTGCTATTCTGAGCCCGCTGATTCCTCTCTCTGTGTAGACTCTATACCAAGTGGTTTCTGCCAAACGTACCAGCTGCATTTCACAGCCCTTTTTACATATTGCTGAGTTTGCAAGTAATGTTCCCTCTAATTTTGCCATTACTGAAATTTCAAAAGCATGGGGTCATTTAGTTCTCCTGGAGTTTGTGCATTTTTTTTTATAATTTCTAATAAGGGATGGAAAAAAATACAATTGTTCAGTAATGTTCAAACAGGAAGTTTAGACATACAATTTTTAAATGTCTTCTAGGTCATGTAAACGATAACAGATGAGACAAAGTAGAAGCAAAGGAATAGGTGGGGAGACTATTTTGGAAAATTAAGGAAGGAATGAGGTAAGCCTGGTCAAGGAAGTGACAGAGGATATGGAAAAACACAGATTAGTGATAAACTTTTAGTGATAGGCATAAAACCAACAGGATTTACGAACAACCTGGATGTGGAGTGCTAACAAAGAATGCCAAGTATGACACTTGCATTTTTGCAGGGCTGGAATACCATCAACCAAGAAAGACTAACACTGAAAGATGAAAAGATATACAAAGTTTCAATTGGGGCAACACACTATATTGGGAGAGCACTGTGAGACTTCCAAGTAACAATACTTAATAGACATCCAGGCACAGAGGAGTTGATCTCCACAATAGGTGAGATATAAATCAACAGGACTCAGATGAAATTGCTTAAGAAAAGTATATAGGTTGAAAAGAAGTTTAGGATTGAGCCCTCAGGAATACTTAAAGAGTTTCTACAGAGAAAAAGGTCCCATAAATAGATTTAGAAGCAGTGGCTAATGAAGTAAGAAGAAACACAAGAGACACTGGTACCACAGAAACCAACTGAAGAATGTAAAACAGAAGAGGAAAATATTCAAAAAAAATGTCAAAGTGCTGCTTAGAGGTTAAATAAGGCAGAAGCCTCCCAAAAAGAAAATCCATTGGATTACCAACTAAAGGTGACTTCAAACCTCCATATGTCGGAAAGACAGAAAGAAATGAAATGAACCCAAACAATTACTCCAACGTATAACCTTGAGTATTCCAGGCAATGTTGAAAGAAAAAAACCAAAGACTCCTTGAGTTGAGAAGACAAAGCTTAAAGTCCAGGAAGATCAAGGTGTCTAAAATTTGAAGGAGAAACTTTGAGAAAGAGAGAGATTCACAGAGCACAAACTCCAGAGTTCTGCAGAGGGCCTCCCTCAAATATACAGCTGAGTATAGATAAGCACCTAAGTGTGAGGAAACTACTCAAGGCCAAAAAAAAAGAAACACCTGAAAGGACTAGAGATAATGCTGCCAAGTACTTACACAATACAGGGAATTGTGCCTGTTCCCAATGCTCAAAATGGAAAATCTCATGATCAATAGGGCACTGGGTAGAGTACACATAGGGATCTTGTCTCAATAGTGAGTAAATATTTAGTCACTGACTGAGAATAGCTCTAGTCACAGCTAACAAATACTAAAAGTAAGACTCAAAAGATTCCAACTGGTGAGGCTGGGGCTCAGCAGTAGAGCGCTTGCCTTGCATGTATGAGGCACTGGGTTTGATCCTCAGCACCACATAAAAATAAATAAACAAACTAAAGATATTGAGTCCATCTACAACTAAAAAAAAAAAAATCTTAAAAAAAAAAAAAAAAGATTCCGACTGGTTTCCAAGTAACTTAACCACATTCTAGAATATGGTACAAGAATATTTAAGGAACACAAAAATGTTCAGGATGACACAAAGTAAAATACACAATAAAAAACTACCAGGCATGCACAGAAACAGGAAGTACAATTTATAATAAGAACAATCAACCAAAATATACAAAAAACTGACATACACAGTAAAATTAACAGACAAGGATATTGAAAAGGGTTTTAACTCTCTTACATCTGTGCAACAAAGTCACTCAGAAAATATAAAAAAGACCCAAATCAAACTACAATGAAATATACATTGTATGAGTTCCAGAAGAAAAGATAAGTAAACTTAAAGACACAGCAATAAAAATTATCCAAAACATGTGCAAAGGGAATTCAGGGGAAAAAAATTAAAAGAGCAATTGTCTCTGGGATATTTTCAATGAACCAAATACATAAGTAATTGAAGATACTAAAGGGGAGGAGGGAAGGGAGAAGACAAAAAAAAAAGATAATAAAATTCTCTTAAGAAAAAAAATGATAAACACAGTGGCATATTATTTAAACTTCTTTAAAACATAACTGACTGTAAACAAAGTTATTTTGAGGGTTCATAGCATATGTAAAAGCATATATAAAAATATGCCAAAGGTTAAGAAGGAGGAGAGAGAAGGTTTTTATACTACATAGGAAGTAACATATCAAATAAACATAATGTGGTAAGTATACTTGCTATATAGTATAAATGCTACAGAAACCACTAACATAAAACAGAGTCCTAGCTAATAAGGAGCTAATAACACCTATGAAGGAAATAAAATAAAATTTTTTAAAACACCATTCATTAACTAGTCAAATATAAATTAATAGATGAGCAAGAGAAAGTGAATTGTTTCAAAAAACAATTCCAAGCCAAGATAGCTTCACTGATGATTATTACCAAATACTTTAAAGAAGAAATTAATACCAAATTTATGCAACTCTTCTCTTCCAAAAAAATTGAAAAGGAAGGAATATTTATTTCCCTGTTCTAATATTCTATGAGGCCAGCATCACCATAATACAAAAATCAAACAAAAATATTACAAGAAATCAGCATATCAATAAGCTCCATGAACACAGATGCAAACATTCAAAAACAACCTTTCAGCAAAACAATATAACGATATAGAAAAGGAACAATAATATAACAAGGAAGTTTATGAACATCACAGGAATGAAAGGTTGGTTTAATGTGAAAATATTC
The DNA here is from genome assembly GCF_001458135.2 of Marmota marmota marmota. NCBI lineage: Eukaryota > Metazoa > Chordata > Mammalia > Rodentia > Sciuridae > Marmota > Marmota marmota. Next base: position 2,401,886 of record NW_025999928.1, read on the forward strand.
AATATAATTTACCTATTAACAAAATGAAAAACCTTACAATAATCTCAACAGATGAAAAACCATTTCACAAAATTCAACATTGATTTTAGATAAAAACTCAGCAAACTAAAAACAGATGGGAATTTCTTCAACTAATAAAAAAAAAAGTCTAAGAAACCTACAGCTAACATAATGCTTAAAGGTAAAAGAATGAATGTTTTTCTTCTAAGATGAGAAGACAAGAATGTCTAATTTCACCACTTCCATTCCATATTGTACTGAGGGATCTGGTCAATGTGATAAGAGAATAAAAAGAAAAAACAGACATTCAAGTTGGTAAGGATGACATAAAACAGACTTAGTTCACAAATAGCATGACTGTTACAACCTCCAGAAATTCACCAAAAAAAGGTATCTGAATTAATAGAGTATACAGCAAGGTGGTAGTACACAAGAATAACACACAGAGATCAAGTATATTTCCATATACAAATAACATTTGGAAACAAACTGATAATAATACATTGACAATAACATGAAAAAAATGAAATAGGGATAAATTTGACAAACTGAAAGAAAGACAGTGCACTGAAAACTATACTACCAAAATCAAAAAAAAAGATCATAAATTATAAAAAGATATACCATGTCTCAGGGTGAGAAGATTCAATATTATTAAAATGTCAATTTTACTCAAACTAATCTACAGAGTCAAAGCAATCCCAGTATAAATCCCAGCATGCTGATTTTTCAGAAATTGTCAAAAACTGATGCTAAATTCATATGTAAATGTAAAACTTTCATTTCATCAAACTTTAAAAAAAAATAGAATGAAAGACCAAGACCATCTGATTTCAAGATTCATTCTAAAACTACAGTTACTAAGGCTGTGTGATGCTAACACTAATACTGACAACTAAATCAATGGGACAAAACAAGAGCCCTAACACATACACGAAAAACTTATTTTTGAAAAAGGTACAGAGGCAATTCAGTGGAGAAAAGAAAGTCTTTTGAAAAATGGTGCTGGAACAATAGGATATCTATACGGAGAAAAAAAAAATTCTATCCATACTTTATACCATATATAAAAACCAAATCAGGATGGTTGTATAGACTTAAATGTAAATCTAAAACTAAAATGTTAATAGAAAACATTGGTATGAATAGGTTAAGCAAATATTTCTCAGATACAAAATCCATGAAAAAAAAAACAATAAGCACATCATCTAAACTAACAACTTTGAATCTTTAAGATACTGTTTTGAATATGAAAAGATAAGCAACAGATTGAATGACAATGTTTGCAATTCAAATACCTGACTGAGGACTTGTATCCCAAATACATAAAGAACGTACAAAATCTATAATAAAAAAATTAATGGGAAGATTTGAAAATATTTGTCACAAAACAAAATATATTAAATATAAATAAGTGCATGAAAAGATGTTCAACATCATAAATCATTAGAGAAATGAAAATTAAAATCACAGTGAGATCTCCATACCTGGATTAGAATAGGTACAAGCTAAAAAGAACAACCATAATTAAGTGTTGGTGAGAAAACAGAGGACCTAAAACTCTCATCTCCTGCTGGAGGAAGTATTATATTGTACAATCTTTCTGAAAACAGGTTTTGGCAGTTTCCTAAAAATAAAGCACAGACCTACCATATGATTCAGCCATTCCATTACTTATCCAAGAAAAAAGAAAGCATATATCCATACAAATACATAAATAAATACTTATAACGGCTTTATCTATGATAACCAAAATCTAGAAATAACACAGTTACTAAATAAATAAATGAATGAGTGTATCATACAATGGAAACACTACTCAATAATCAAAACAACTATGAATGATAAACACTACAACCAACATGAATCTTTTTTTTTTTTATTGTTGGCTGTTCAAAACATTACATAGTTCTTGATATATCATATTTCACACTTTGATTCAAGTGGGTTATGAGCTCCCATTTTTACCCCATATACAGATTGCAGAATCACATCAGTTACACATCCATTGATTTACATATTGCCATACTAGTGTCTGTTGTGTTCTGCTGCCTTTCCTATCCTCTACTATCCCCCCTCCCCTCCCCTCCCCTCCCCTCCCCTCTTCTCTCTCTGCCCCCTCTACTGACATTCATTTGTCCCCCTTGTATTATTTTTCCCTTTCCCCTCACTTCCTCTTGTATGTACTTTTGTATAACTCTGAGGGTCTCCATTTATACACAATGGAGTATTACTCTGCATTAAAAAATGACAAAACCAACATGAATCTTAAGAGAGATAAATCTGAACTACAATTGTACTAAGTAAAAGAAGCCAGATTCACACTACTACCTTCTAACCCAACAACCCCCACAAAAGATATACTGTGTGGCTTCGTGTATTTAAAATTCTAGAAAAGTAGGACTAGGAATATAGCTCAATGGTAGAATACAAGGCCCTGGGTTCAACCCTCAGAACCAGGGGGGAAAAATTTTAAATTCTAGAAAAGCAAAAACCCTGTAGTGACAGAGAGCAGATGAGTGATTGCCTCAAGTGAGAGAGAAGGTGAAAGTGAAGGAATACAAAAGAACACCAGAAAACATCTGGATATGCTGATTATTATATTGATTGAGAAGATGGTTTCACAGGTATATAACATAGGTCACATGTAATATATGTCAAAGTGTGTATAGATAAAATGTATTAAACTGTATATACTAAATTTATGTATACAGTAGTATGTTGATTAGACATCAATAAAACTTTTTGAAATTATAAATGGCCAAATAAAAAATAACAGTGAAGTGAACAGAGTAAACTCTAAAAAGGAGTCTAAGGGAGTACTAAACGAGATTTAGATTGTATTTATAGACTATCCCATAATTCCTGGCTTTTAAAGGAATCAGGTAAATCAGGTAGTAACAAAAGCACAGAATCTAAATATTGCAAAGCCCAGATTACGTTTAAATAGTACGAAATAAGAGTTAACAGGTTCAGAGCTGGGTCTGTAGCTCAGTGATAGAGCACTTATCTAGCATGTGTGAGGCACTGGGCTCAATCCTCAGCACTACATTAAAAAAAAAAAAAGAGTTACAGATTTAAGCCAGGCATGACACATGCCTATAATCCCAGCAATTCAGGAGGCTGAAGCAGGAGGATCACAAGTTCAAGGCAAAACTCAGCAACTTAGCAAGGCCCTTAGTGAAATCATCTAAAAAAAATTTTTTAGATATTTTTTTTCTTGTATATGAACACAATGCCTTTATTTATTTTTATGTGGTGCTGAGGACTGAACCCAGTGCCTCACTCATGCTAAGCAAGTGCTCCACCACTGAGCCACAACTCCAGCCACTCATCTCAAAATTTTTAAAAAATAAAATAAAAGGGCTGGAGATGTGGTTCAATGGTAAACTGTCTCTAGGTTCAATCCTCGATACCAAAAAGAAAAAGTAAAAAGAGTTAGAACACAGGTAACAGTCTTGCTTTTTAACAAGAAAAGGGGCACATTCTCTGGAGTAGTAAATAACAGGTGGGTTAAGCAGAGAATGAGATCAAATAAATACAATGCAAGTATATAAATAAATACAATGAGTATATAAGTACAATGCAAGAAATGTGAAGGTAAAGCATTGTGATATCTCTAGTATATATGAGAAAAAGTCATTTGCTCAGGATATATATGTGATATACTTGAGAATTTCAAAGGTTTGAAGGATATAAACTATAAATTAGTACAAAAACTGCGGAAACACACTTTCCAAAGCACAGTAATAAGACTATTGGGGCTTGGTTCAAGTTGATCAATAATTTTAATGATACCTGCCAAAAAGCTTGTTCATCCTCAAATTTCGTTTGGCTGCTCAATCAAGGTTATCCAGGGTAAGGACTTTGTCAGGTGAGGGTAATTGAAAAATACAAACTGAGGTGAAACATTTCAGGTACTTGTAAGAGTGGACATTAGATTCTACAGCAGATAAGAAAGAAGGAGATGAATGAGAGAAATAAAATCCACAGATTACAGCTCTAAAATAGGTAGAAATCCTGCAGTATAAGATATTTTAGCAGAGAAACTGAAAAGGTAAAAGATTGCAGTTGTGGAAGAAACTGAATCAGTATTCTGAATGAGGATTTTTCTGGTGATAAGATTTAAGCATGACCATGACAATGAAGATTGGTGTGTACAGAAAACCTGCACTTGTTGTATTTTACAAGTTTTGCTTATTTAATTTAAATTAATGACTACTAATATGGCTCCCGCCCCACCGCCACCTGGTACTAGGGATTGAACCAAGAGGCACTTAACCACTGAACCACATCCTCAACCCTTTTTTGTATTTTATATTGAGATACGATCTCACAAAGTTGCTCTAGGCCTCTCTAAGTTGCTGAGGCTGGCTTTGAACTTGCAATCTTCCTGTCTCATCCTCCAAAGCCACTGGGATTACAAGTACATGCCACCACACTCAGCCAATATGGTCTTTTTTAAAAACATATTTATTTTTTAGTTATAGTTGGACACAGTATCTTTATTTTATATATTTATTTTTATTGGTGCTGAGGATCAAACCCAGGGCGTGGCACGTCCTAGGCGAGTGCTCTACAACTGAGCCACAACCCCAGCCCCCAGCCAATATGGTCTTTAAATTTACAAATCAAATTAATCCAACAGCAAACTTTGTTTAAATTAAACAAGTCTGAATATTCCACCACTTCTCCAGATTTTTTATAAAGAAAGTTTCAACTCAGGCTTGTCTCTTTAAGTCTGTATTACACAATAAACACCTACTTATGTGTACCTTATTTTCTAATTTTATGTACCTCATAATTTAACACTTCACCATGAAGTGAATAAGTCACCATACTGCATTTGTTCTTTAATCAGTTTATGAGCTTTGTGTAAACAAAGAATAGGGATCTTTTTAAGAATACACTCAACTTCCATTTTCTTCAAAGCATGGTATTAAGTGTTACATTTGTGTTTCTTTCCTACTCTCAGATTTATTACCAAGTTAGATAAAAGTATTGAATAGCTAACTCATGATGGAGAAATAGATTGAAAAAAGGATAAAAGAAAAATGAAAGTATCAATAGAAAGCCTCTGGAGACATGGAAATAAATATACACAATAAATTTTCTGTAGAAACTGGTATGGCTTTGATCAAGTTTGATGAATGAAAAATAATTCAGAACAATTCCTGTATTCAGAGCTATGGTAGATATTTCTGTGAATCCTCAAATAGTCTCAATATACTATACAATCATCCCTCATGCCTGGGGGCAGGAGAGTTCCAGGATCCCTGCAGACACTAAGACCCATGGATATTCAACTGTCTTAACTGTCTTAAATAAAACGGCACACAAGATTTGCATCCTCTGGTATATCTTAAATCATCTCTAGATTACATATAATACCTAATGCAATGTAAATGCTATGTAAATAGCTGTTTAACTGTATTATTTAAGGAATAACAAGAAAAAAGTCTGTACAAGTTCAGTACAGACACATTTATTTTTCAAATATTTTTAATCCACAGTTAATTGAATATTCAGATGCAGAACCTGTGGCTACAGAGGGCCAACTATACTATAAAATGGGAGAAGAAAGATTTTGACCCCTTTCTATTATAATTCACCTTATTGCATTCAGCTTTCTTCACAGAGCAATATGACAAGTATTACCAGAAATTATAATTTCCTTTAGATGAAGATCATTTATAGTGATCCCAATTTAGACAGCCTAAAACAACAACAAAAATAACAATAAATATCCAGTGAATATCAATTCATGAGGGGGGAAAAAAACTGAACTTAGAAGACAGAGGTTTTCAAACTTTCAAGTGACTTTACATTTTTACTATGTTCTAGTAACTAGATAGTTTAGCTATCAGTAGAAATATCTTACTTATTTAACCCAACTGAAAAAGGCTGGTATTCCTTTTTAAAACACACACACACACACACACATCCCACACACAAAATGCCTAGTTTCTTTCCTATAGAAATTATACAAGAAACTATACAAGAATATGAACAACATAATTTGCTATGATATCTTACATCTTACATAGTTAATAAATAGAAAACCTAGCAATTTAAGGAACAAAACTTATCTAAATAAACTGCATGTATATTACTCAGAATTAATTAAAGAATACCTGTAAATGCAAAGTTGCATATATGTAAACATAAAATACAACACTACTAACAAAGCAGAAAATTTTATTATCAATATTAATAGACTATAATTGACTGAACCAGTCAGGTACTAATTAATCTTCACAACATTAAAATAGCACTATCAGGGACTGGGGTTGGGGCTCAGCGGTAGAGCGCTCACCTAGCATATGCGAGGCACTGGGTTTGAGCCTTAGCACCACATAAAAATAAATAAATAAAGGTACTTTTAAAAAATAGCACTATCATTAAAATAATTTCACAGATGAGAAAACTAAGACAATAACAGAGGTAAGCAATTCCATTCAAAACTGTATATTAAGAAAATTCCAATACAGGGCTGGGGTTGTGGCTCAGTGGTTGATGCTTGCCTTGCAGGCGTGAGGCACTGGGTTCAATCCTCAGCACCACATAAAAAATAAACAAAGATATTGTGTCCATTTATAACTAAAACCAAAAATGTTTTTAAGAAAATTCCAATACAGAATCAATCACATTTCACTAACTTTTAACTGAAAGAAATATGTCCAACAGAAAGAACATGTACTTTAACTCAGAGGTCGGTTAAACTTTTTCTATAATGGGCCACTCAGCATATATTTTAGGCATTGTGGACTACAGTATGTCAAAACTACTCAACTTGGCAATCACAGTACAAAAGAAGCCACAGACAATGTTAATGAAAGGGTAGAGCTGTGTTCCAATAAAACTTCATACACACTGAAAATCAATTTTCTTATAATTTCATGTCCCAAAATACTATTTTTTTTAATTTTTTTAACCATTTTAAAATGTAAAAACTATTCTTAGACCATCGACCATACAAAAACTGAGGGTGGGCCAGATTTGACCCATTGGTTGTTTGCTGAATCGTACTTCAACTAAAGAATATCAATAAAATACAAAAATAATATACTACTACTTGAATATTTTATGAAGCATTTGGTTTCAAGTAATTGTGTTGTGTATTAGTTCTGTAATTTAAAAATACTAATATTCAAAACTACAGTACCTTTTCTCGGGTATCACTTTCAACTTGCTCATCTTGAGTTACTTCATTTCACCATTGCAGATAATCTACAAGAAAAATGTTAATGATATTAAATACTTAAACAATTATGTTTTCCATACATTAGATGTCATAAAAGCCATATTACTGAAAAATTACACTATGGACAATCTAACACTGAAAATCAAAAGAGAATGAGTGATTCTGGCCAGATCACTTCAGGGTACAATGTGTGACTACTGAAATATATAAAATCAATGAGGAAAACATAATCCAAATCATGGAGCCACAAAAAAAGCAGAAACCATTGGGTGCAGTGGTGTAGGCTCCCAGGAGCTGAGACAGGAGGATTGCCAGCCTCACCAATTTAGGGAGACATAGCTTAGTGGTTTAGTATCCCTGGGTTCAATCCCTAGTACCAAAAAAAAGAAAGAAAGGAGAAACCAAGCATAACTGTTTATGATCACAGTGTAAAGATTCCTTTTGAGACAGTTCAAATCATCATTCTTTCTAAATTCCTCCTTAAAGTCCTCAAACCAATCACAGCATCCTATGACTAGTATACTTATTGGCCACTATTCAAAGAGTAGTGATAAATATGTGTGGTTATCTCTTTATAAGAAAACTTTTTAAATTAATAATAACTTGTTTAGACAGAGTAAAAAAACTTCTCTAATGTTATCTTATTTAATGTACTTACTGCACATTTTCAATAGTTTCATCTTTGGCAAGCATTCATTATTGACTTTAAACAATCTTATATCTTGATTCACACAATTTTTATAACTTTTCAGATTTACTTTGCAACTATTCACCTAAAAATATCCTAAATGTTTAATTTTATACACCAATGCTTACTGAAGCAGAATTTTGTGGCATTACTAGAAAATGAAAAAATCACTGTGAATCTAACAAATTAATCACATTTATACAACATTTAGTAATGCTGCATTTAAAGGAAAACAAAACATAACAAAAAATCAGATTTCAAATTATTCTCTTAATTGAGAAGATACAAGAATTCTAAATTCTATCATAGTCAACTGTATTTCAACAGTTAAATGATTCAAACTTGCAGTTCATAATAAAATGCTTAACCATGGGCATTACTCTCCTCTCCTTCCTGAAAGTGGATTAAAATAGATAGTAAAGAAAAAAAGTTATGTTCAAGGCCACAGCAACAAGAAAGGAATCTAAGGGGAAAGGGGTAATGGGTACTCTGCCCAGAAGAACCCAGGAAACTAAGAACCCGGAGACTCAGAAATGCCAAAACTGACTGCTGAGAATATCATCCTACCTCCTCAATCTCTCCATGCCCCACCATCATGGAAAATGATCAATAAGCAGGCATCTGACTCTGACAAATAATCTTGGAACTGATCACCTTAAAGAATCCTGTTTTCTGAAACTTAAAAGTATTACAGGAAAAGGCCAGCACTAAGCCTTACACCCTAGAACAAAGCCAGTGTAGTGCTTATACTCTGCTTTTTATTGCTGAAGCCTGAAGCCAAAACACTTCAGGAAAAGAAAAACTTTCTGTTGTGAAAGTTTGCGTTAATTTCAGGACGGAGTAACAAAAAGAGCAGGTACTTAGAAGCAGAAGTGCTGGATTTCACCAAGTTTGTAGCTTTGCCAAACAAACTTGACAAAGTGAGAGAGGGCAAAGAAGCTGAATGTGTTTGCCAAGGAGTAATTATAATAACTGACAATGGAATTTAGGTATAATCTACCTTTTCCCCTTTATTGGGTCACTTCTATAATCATAAAATCATGCTGTTATTTCTGGGTCTTATGGGGGAAAAACCTCTCAGGCTCCCATTCTTTAATCTAGCTATTATCCCTTTCCTCCTGAAAGCAGTAAATTCTTTACACATAGTCAGGTCCTCCTCTTTCGGTTCTCTCTTATACACATTTCAATCAGGCTTTCCCCTCTCCATTTCATCAACACTGCTCTTGTTAGTAACAATGACCTATATGTCACTAAATCCAACTGTCATTTACTAGTCATCTTACTCCTTTCAGCAGCATTTGACACCATGCCCTCTCCATTGAAATATTTTCTTCATTGGGCCTTAGTGTTTTCTGCCTACCTCACTAGAAATTTATAAGTTGCCTTTCCTAGAAAAACCAGAAGTCAGTTCTATCTTACCCTCTTCTAATCACAGTCTCTTACCTACACATCTAGTTTTATGACTGCTCTCAAACATATGCACTTGATCTCTAATAATATCACACACTTAACAAATCACTGATCTCAATATTCCCTTCAAAGTGTACCATACCCTAGCTTCCTTCATCTGATTAAAAGACAATTCTGCATTTGTTAAACTGCTCAAAACCTTGGCTTCATCCTTGTCTCCATCCTTGTCTCCTGTTTTATAATCCATATCCAATCCATCATGAAGTCTTGATAATTTTACTTTCATATATCCAAAATCTGATCACTTCCCTACCTACAAGCACGGCCCCGCCACAGTTTTCATTAGTCTCCCTTCTTCCTTTGGTACCCTACGGTTTATTTTCAACAAAACATTCTATGCGATCCTTTTAAAAATCTTAGGTGGAAATCTTGTCATTAATCTGCTCAAAGCCCTATAATACTATTTCAGTGGGCACCCCATACCTCCCGGACCTCATGCTTACCTACAACTCCACTCCTTCATTCTATGGACAGGCTTCCTGGCTTTCCTCCAATATGCCAGACTCACTCTCACCTTAGTGCCTTTGCTCAACCTATTCCTTTGGCCTGGAATGTTCTTCTGTCAGACAGTCCAATGACCAACTCCTATCACTTCCCTGCTCAAATATCACCTTTTCAATAGGGCCTATCCCAAGCATCCTATCTAATATTGTAAACCACCACTAGACTTTCATATATCCATCATCTCTTGCCTACTTTGTCTTCTTCCAGAGCAGTTATTGCCTTCTAGTGTGGGAAGATTCAAAAATAGCTGAAAATTTTTGTTAAGGTCTGAATACCAGTGTCCTCACTCCCCCCTCCAAAAACAAAATACATATATTGATATCTTAACCAAAAGCATGAGGGAAAAGAGCCTTTGGGAGGTAATTAGATCATCAGGGTACAGCCCTCAGAAAAGGTATTGTACTTATAAAACAAATTCCCGAGATCTTGCTTGCACCTTCCACCTACCATGTGAGAACAAAGTGGGAGGGAGAAATCCATGAAGCAGGAAACAGGCCCTCTCCAGATACAGAATCTACTAGTGCCTTGATCATGGACTACCCAGCTTCCAGAACTGTGGCAGGAAAAAAAATTCTTTTGTTTATAAGCTACCTAGCTTATAGAATTTTGTTTTAATAGCCAAACATAGTAAGACAATATGGAAAATTGTTTATTATTGACTGGTTATATATGAACATGTGTCAAACCCAATTTTAAAGAGGACAATTTCTTTTTATAAATTTACAATGTACAATATACTTGCCATCATACTACATATATCAATTTGTCATCTAACTCACCCCAGAAACCTTAGCAGTTTATCACCCCCAAAGGCTACAAAAACAACCACAATCAACTCCTTTATCTCCTGAAGGTTTTAAGAAAAAAGTAGTAGAAATCCAAATCTTGATATATCCATCATATCCATACTAGATATGATTTAATATCTGGTAGTTAGTTCATTGATATTTAATATCTGGTAGTTAGTTCATTGACTCTTTTTAATCATCCTGTAAGCTAGAGTACTTAGCAATATATATTGTTATCTCTCTACCCCAGAATTTAAGCCATATCAGAGTACAGATCTGTTTTTGCTCACTAAATTCCTCTCAAGTGCCTTAGAACAGTGCCAACATACTGTAGGTGCTAAGTAAATTTTTGAATGACAAATGCTTTTAAAGTTTTCCTTTAAGAAAGTTTTTTCAGACACAAAAAAGCAAGAAAATCTTCACTTTTAAAATCAAATAATATGGCTGATATGGTACACTGGCATTCAATATCTACCTCAATATAGTATCTTCCAGCATTAAAGGCGGGGGCGGG
>NW_025999928.1:2413179-2418864 GCF_001458135.2 Marmota marmota marmota
GCGGGGGGGGGGGACATTTCCCAGAAACTGTGTAATACAGTTTCAGATGATTTAAGTCTACCAATTTATGAGAGATTTAGAAGACAGAAAGTCAGACAAAGGCTGCCTGACTCCATTGGCAAGCACAGATGTAGTCTTGTGTATTTGTCTACAACAGTGTGTGTATACAGAAATCCCAGAGTTTAGTCTAAGGTTTTTCAACCTAGCTGGCATCTTCATTTAAAAAAAGAAAAAAATTAATTTTTGTGCACCAAGCAATGGCAGTATCCACAGGAAGTAACAGTTTTGTTAGAAACCAACCACAAGGAATAGTACACAGTACGACTATGCCCACTGGAAAAGGCAGCCTTCATAACTGGAGGTTGCATTGCATAAGAGTGAGACAGAAAAGGCAGGGCTCTGAGTTCCTTACAAGCCATCTTCCCAAAATTGTTTCTACCATCCTCTATACCAACCAGGTTCAGCAGCTACTAACTGCTCCCCAAAGTGTTCCCACAAACTCCTGCATGTGCAATATGCCCGAATATGACTGATAATGTAGCCTTTCTGGGGTGGCAGGAGTAAGCACCTCTATCATCTTTTGTATGTCACACACAGAAAGCAGACCACCTGTCAAATGCAAGCCCCAGGACTGAGAACAAAGAATTGACAAGATGTGCAGAAATCCTGGAATCGTGTGATAGCTGACTGTGTACTTGAACAAGCCTGCCTTTTTGTATACATAAGCTGTACTCATCATGACCTTAGGGAGCCAGTCTGGGAATGCTGTCCCTTGCCTATCTTCCTTGTGCTAGAACACAAGTCCCACAAAAGCCTTATTCAATGTTGTTGCTTACCTCTTAGCAAAAGAATCTTCAATGAGCAGGTAACACCAAAATGAGCTATACTTTGCCTTTTCTTGATCTCTATCAAAAATTGAGCAAAAAAACCCAAGGCTAATTGTAACAGGAGGGCAATGGTAGCCTGATGAATCACAGTCTCTCCCTCTCAAATTTCCTCCCTTGACCTCCCTTACACAATACCAACTGCTTTTTTAAAAAGCAAATAAAATCTACAACTGTAACAGAAAACTGGAGGAAATTTTAATTCTAATGAAAAAAATGTTTATGCTTTGCAACTCTTGTTACCGTCTGATTCTCATGCTTTCCTACAAGCTGAACATTTGAAATCCAAAAATCCAAACTTTCTGAATACCAGAATTTCAGATTTGGGGGTATGCAGAATTTTGAATTTTCAGATTATCTATGTTCAACAAGTAATGTCTATACAAATATTCCAAAATCAAAAAAAAGTACAAGGAACTATATCATGAAAACTTTTGTGTGTGGGTATGTGTGTGTATGATTCTCATTTAGTTGCACTGCCCTATTATGCCCTTACATCTTAAATGTTAACATCAATATTTTACAATACCCAATAATTCAAAGTGGCAATTTTGGAGGAGAAAGCCAACGGACAATGCTGGTCATGAAGAATTGTATTTTGTGAATCATTTCACTTCACCAGTGCAACAAAAGACACATTTTTAAAAGTCCATCTTTACCATGTATACTATTTATCAATGGGTTTACATTCACCATGACTGATCCATTTTACACTCCCATTAGCAAAGTAAAAGGATTCCAATTTCTCCACTTCTTATCAACACTTGTTATTTTACGATTTTACCCATTCTAGAAGATATGAGGCAATATGGTTCTGATTTGCATTTCCCTAGTGTCTAATAAATACTGTTAAGCATATTTTCATGTGCTTATTGGCCATTTGTATATCTTTGAAGAAATGTCCAAATTCTTTACCCATTTTTAAATTGAATTGTTTTTACACCCAGCAATTCAATCCTAAGTATTCTGAAAGTAACTGAACACAAGGATAAAAACAGATACCTTACACCAATGCTCAAAGCAACATTACGCAAAATACCAAAAAGGTAGAAACAACCCAAGTGTCCAACAACTGATGCACAGATGAATGGACAAACAAAAAGGTATATAATTAGAATGGAATATCATTCAACAATAAAAAGACCTAGAGTTCATCTACAACACAGATGAATTTTGAAGACATTAGGCTAAATAAATTAAAGATCTACAAATAAGATCTGAAACCATAAAACTCCTAGAGGAAAACACAGGAAAAAAGTTTCTCAACACGGGTTTTAGCAATGATTTTCTGGATATGATACCAAAACAAGGCAACAAAAGAAAATAAATTGGTCTACATCAAATTTTAAAATTTGCACACAGCAAAGTAAACAATCAAAAAATGAAAAGGCAATCTATAGATTGGGAGAAAATACTTACCAATCATAGAGGGTTAATACATAAAGTAAATAAGGAAGTCACACAACTCAACAGCCAAAAAAAAAAAGGTAACAACATGATTTTTAAAAATTGGCACAAGACCTGAATAGACACTTCTCCAAAGACAGAAAATGTTCAACAGGTTTATAAAAAACTTTTCAAGGGCTGGGGTCATAGCGTAGTGGTAGAGCACTTGCCTGGCACATATGAGACACTGGTTTCAATCCTCAGCACCACAGAAGAATAAACAAATAAAATAAAGGTATGTGTCCATCTGCAACTAAAAATATTTTTTCAAAGTTTTTTAAGGGCTGGGGCTGTAGCTCAGTGACAAAGCACTTGCCTAGCATGCATGAGGCACTAGGTTCAACCCTCAGCACTACATAAAAATAAACTAAGTTAAATAAAGGCAGTCTGTCCATCTACAACTACAAAAATTTTTTTAAGTTTTTTTAAAAAGGTATTCAACATCACTTATCAGAGAAATGCAAACCATCATGATATAACCTCATACCCATTAAGATCGGCCAATTTCAAAAAGACAAGAGGCCAGCACATTATTTCATGATTCTACCAGTCAAAAGGAGACTGGTCTAGCCAGTAATAGGCAGAGCTGGTGTAGACTATAACTGATCTAATATGGTCCACATCTATCAAGTATAGCAAGAGCTTCCTGATCACCATAGCCTCCTGACCCCAACAGTTTCCTAAATTTGAAACAGTGTAGTTATAGAAAACGAAAAAAAAAAAAAGGCTTTACACACAATTTCACAACTAGAAATTGCTTCATTAGCTTCCTGATTCTATGCTAAGGTTTTGGGACTCGATGCTTAAAGTTCAACATAGAATCTAGTTCTTCAAATCTTCCAATAATTCTATAAGCCACTTATTAACTGTGCCAGACATTGATTTATTGCCATTCATCTCCAAATACATCCTTTTTGTCAGCCCCGTGAAAATAGATTTGTGCCCTTTAAATATTTTTTCTGGATCGGCTGAATTCAAGCTCCTGTTCGCCTGCGTCTCGCAGACAAATCGCTGTGACTCAGCGCTAAACAATCCCGCTGAAACAACTGGTCGGCCCTTCTGAACCTGAGGAGGTTAATACCAACCGAGCCTTCATAGGCAGTGGCCAAAGGATTGAGACGGGGCTTGGGAGAGCCAGTCAGGACCCACCCGTTGCATTGGTCACCCGGCAAAGGGAACGAACTGTCGCCATTTGCATGGGATACCACCATGGCAGAGAACTGACGTCACCAGAATGCGGCAGAGGAGATAACTTCATTGAAACCGGCGGCGGCAGGTGTGTAACCCCCTAGCCTTTCCTCTCCACACAGAGGGGAAACCTCAAGGGCCCCTCCCAGCTCTCCCGTGAGCACGATAGTCAGACAGAGGGAATCAGGAGTGGCACGGGACCCGTGGCGCAGGACCCCTGGTTACCGCTCCCACCAGTGTTGACAACTGAGGTCTCTTGCACCAGCTACCAGGGGCATGGCTACTAGAGGGCAAGCAAAATACGCTGAGGGTTCTCAGCCCCAAGCTCCACAAATGTAAGGTCTGAGGGAATGGCAAACAGGGAGAGTGTGCCCAGTCGTTCAAGAAAATAGGGCTCCCGGGAGAAGCAGACCTGGCGTGTAGCCAGTATTGTGGTGAGCGTCACCGGTGAGTGGGGCCTGGCTGGAGGAAAAGTGGAGAAGTAACTAGACACAAGAAAACGCCCTAGGCACACAGGATTGGAGACCCGCCCAGTCGGGGAGGAGGAGCTGCTGCACAGTGATTGCTTCCCGCGTATTAAGAGGAGAAGCTTGGCCCGGTGGGCACAGCTCCACCTACTGGAAGAGAAGTTAATCAAACTCTAAGACTGCATTTATTAATTTTTTTTTAATTATTTGGGTTTTTTTCATTTTTATTTTTTTATTTTTTTTATTTTTTTAATATTTTTTTATTATTTTTTATTTTTATTTTTTTGATTTTTTTTTAATTTTTTTCTTTTTTATTTTCTATTTTTTTTCTTTGTCTTTTCATTTCTTTTCAATTTCCTTATTCCCCCTTCCTTGAATTCTACCTGTTTACTCTCATTCTCTTTAGTGGCTTCTTCCCTTCCCTTCTAATACCTTTCCTCCCAAGCATCAAATAAATTTATAGGAGTAAACAGTAACTCATCAGTCAAACAGAACAAGAAGTAACATGAGCAGCATGAAAAAACAAGGAGGAAAAGGAGTACAAACAATGCAAGACAGCCTAAATATTCAGGAGGACCTAGAGGCATCAGAAAAATGGTCAAATAAAGAACTCAAGGAATACCTTAGACAGATGGAATGGAATCTTAAAGAGGATATAAGAGCAAATTCAAACAATGAAAGAACACATTGAAAATGAATTACATAAACAGAAAAAAGAAGCAAATAAGCATCTTTATCAGGAGATAGAGATTATAAAAAAAATCAAACAATAATTCTAGAAATGAAGGAAACTATAAACCAAATTAAAAACTCAAATGAGAGTATCACTAACAGAGTGGAGCAAGTAGAAGCCAGAACGTCAGATAATGAAGACAAAATATATCATCTTGAAAAGAGTCTAGCCTATTCAGAAAGGCTAGTAAAAAATCACGAGAAAAACATCCAAGAGATATGGGATAACATAAAAAAACCAAACTTAAAGAGTCATCAGGATAGAGGAAGGTATAGAGGTTCAAACCAAGGGAATGAGCAACCTGCTGAATGAAATAATTATAGAAAGCTTTCCAGAAATAAAAAAGGAAACGAATGTACAAATTGTAGATGCATACAGGACACCAAGCATACAAAATCACAGTAGACCAACGCCAAGACACATTGTTATGAAGATATCCAATATACAGAACAAAGAGAAAATATTAAAAGCTACAAGAGAAAGGAGGCAGATTACATTCATGGGTAAACCAATAAGGTTAACAATGGATTTTTCATCACAGACGCTGAAAGCGAGAAGATCCTGGAACAACGTATTTCAAACACTGAAAGACAATGGATGCCAACCAAGAATTTTGTATCCAGCAAAATTAAGCTTCAGGTATGACAACGAAATAAAAATCTTTCATGATAAACAAAAGTTAAAAGAATTTGCAGCCAGAAAAACAGCAATGCAAAGCATCTTGAGCAAAACACTACACGAGGAAGAAATGAAAAACAATAACCAAAACCATCAGTGGGAAGTACCTCAGTAAAGCCAGAGGGCAGGGGGAAAGCTAATCATGGAGAAACAAACCAAATTAAAAAAAAAAAAGATAAATAATCAAACATGGCTGGAAGTACAAACCATATATCAATAGTAACTCTTAACGTTAATGGCTTAAACTGACCAATAAAGCGACATAGGCTGGTAACATGGATTAAAAAAA
>NW_025999928.1:2433686-2480337 GCF_001458135.2 Marmota marmota marmota
TACAGTAGATGGGGTAGAGAGAGAAGATGGGAGGGGAGGGGAGGGGAGGGGGGATAGTAGAGGATAGGAAAGGCAACAAAATACAACAGACACTAGTATGGCAGTATGTAAAAAAGTGGATGTGGAACCCATGTGAATCTGCAATATGTATATGGGGTAAAAATGGGAATTCATAATCTGCTTGAATCAAATGTATGAAATATGATACGTCAAGAGCTTTGTAATGTTTTGAACAACTAATAATAAAAAAATAATAATAATAAAATAAATAAATAAATATTTTTTCTTTGCCAGCTAGCAGGACCTTAAGGTCTTTCAGTAGAGGGCACTAGAAAAACATTGCAGGGAAAGGGATTTAACTTCCTGCTTCCTGCTGCAAACATGCAAGTCTTCTCCAGGTACCTATTTCTGCACCTGGGAAGGCACTCCACCACCAGGCTCCTACAGCACACACAGCTTCACCCAGTCAATTTTGTAGCAGAGTGCCTCTGAAAAGACACTGCCCCATGAGCAGCATTCCCTAGGACCCTGAAGGGCAGATAACAAATTCCACTGGAAACTCACCATATCTATTAGCCTCAACTTTGGCCCTTCCCAATAAAGACTAGGTCTTACAAGTAGAAAAGAAGCCTACCTCAAGCGGGGGAGGGAGAGGGGGAGCCATTATGTCACTGCTCCTTATAACTGCTCCTTATAACTGCTATTACTATAGCCTTTATAATTATCTTTACTTGTCACTCATACTTCTCTCTTTTATCCAATCCCCTGTTATAGTCATTAATTCATTATATTATTTCCCTGTTAAATTACTGTGTGGCTTCTGCTCCCTGATTGAACCCATACTAGTACATCCTAACAATGTTTTAAACTATTTAGTAGCCATTCATAATTCCTCTAGGAATTTTAATTGGTTGGTTCATATTATTTATACATAACCTTAGAATTCATTCTGACATAATTATAAATGCTAAATGCATGGAATATAATTTGCTCTAATTCAATCCCAGTACCTCCCCTTACCCTTTCTTCTTCCCTCCCCCTGTTCCCTTCCTCTTCTCTACCGATCTTTCTGTTGTTTACTTAGTTTTTTAAAAATTAGTTATCTTATGGATATACATAATGGTGGGACTCACTGTAGTATATTTAATGTATTACAAATTAAATGTAGTAATATTTCATATATACACATACATAGGTCAGATTCGGAACCCAACGTTTTTTTCCTTACCAATCCCTCCTCCCTCTCCCTCAATCCCCTTACTCTACTCCAGTGATCTTTCTTCTTTTGATGGAATTCCACACCTTCCCCCATTACTTTTCTCTCTTTTTTCTTCTTTAAATTTCTTTACTTTAGACTAGCTTCTATAAATAAAGCATTCAACCTCTGACTTTCTGGGTCTGACTTATTTTATTTAGCATGATAGTTTCCAGTTCCATCTATTTACCAGCAAATGACAAAATTTCATTCTTTGTGGCTGAGTAATACTCCATTGTGTATATATACCACAGTTTCATTATCTATTTGTTTGCTAAAGGGCATACCAGGGATGGTTCCAAAGCTTGGCTACTGTGAATTGTGCTGTTATAAACATTGATATGGCCACATCTCTATAGTATTCTGATTTTAAATCTTTTATAAATCCTGTTTTGAAGATAGAGTGAATTCTTTCTCTACAACTGAATCTTCTGTTTTCTTTTCAAATAAAAGATTTGGACAGAGGGTAGAGGGTAGCAGAACACTACCCTCAGAAATGAGTTAAAGCTGTGACATTGACTTCTTTTAAATTTATGAAGTAACATTAATCAAACACTGCCAAAGATACACCACAAACAGTTATATTCTTAGGTCAACCTATTAAATACTTTAATACCATTCCTGTTACACCTAACCTCTCTTTTCTAATACCCTCCACTGACAAAAGTTCAGATACCACTTTACAACTACTAGAACAGTTGTATAAGAAAAGACAGATAATAACAAGTGCTAGCAAGAATGAGGAAAAACTGGAGCCCTTATACTTTGCTAACAGAAATGTAAAACAGTGTAGCTGCTTTGAAAACAGTCTAGCAGTGCCTGAAAAAGGCTAAACATACAGTGATCATATGACTCAGCTATTCATCCCAAGTATACATCCCCCAAAATTTTTAACTTATGTCCACATAGAAACATCTGAATGTTAATAGTACCATTATTCACAATAGCCAAAAAGAAGAAACAATCCAAATGTACATCCACCAATGAATGGATAAATAAAACATGGCATATACTATTATTATTAAGTGATATAAATAAATGAAGTATTGATACAAACTACCTGAAGGAAACTTCAAAACATATTTTGAAGAAAAGACAAGACACAAAAGGCCATATCATTACATAATTCAATTTATATGAAATATCTAGAATAGATAAATCTATAGAAACAGAAAGTAGATGAGTAGTTGCCTAGGACTAGGGGAGACATGGAGATTGAAAGGTAGGACCTAAGAGGTGCATGGTTTATTTTCAGGGTAATAAAAATGTCCTAAATTTGACTGAGGTGATGGTCACATAATTCTATGAATATACTAAAAGCATATTTAGTACAGGTAAATTATATGGTATGTAAGTCAAACTCAATGAAATATTTTTTTAAAAACAGTGTATACAGAAACTTTCACAATTCAACCATTCCTAAATTCAGGTTAGGGACTTATGCTACCTCAGTACCTGTTTCCCATGAAAGACTATAATGCTCTTTCATAAAAGCAAAACCACAGTCACCTGGGCTTTTAGAGATGTATTCTTGAGTTATTTAGCCAACAAAGTTAAAAAACTACACTGAAACATTGGTAACGTCACATAATGACCCATAGTACACACTTTCCTAGTGAGTAGGGTTGACTTTTATATACTTAAAGGTGGAATTTATATACTTGAATTAAATGTGGTAATTTGACCTTTGCAAAAAAATCACAAAAGCAATATCAACCTGCTTTAGCTAGCCTACAT
Source organism: Marmota marmota marmota (assembly GCF_001458135.2). NCBI lineage: Eukaryota > Metazoa > Chordata > Mammalia > Rodentia > Sciuridae > Marmota > Marmota marmota. Next base: position 2,436,679 of record NW_025999928.1, read on the forward strand.
CTAAGAAAAAGCAAGCAATTTTGACAAGTCCAGCGTAAAAATAGCATAAATTTTAGATCTTCTGAATTTTGGAGATTATTCTGATCTTTGGTCTCAATTAGAGCTAGTTTAAGAGCACACATGAATCTAAAAATTGACGCTATCCTCACTGCCTTAAGTCTGAAATTAAGCTAATCAGCCCGAGAATAGGTGCATATGCACACACACCATTAGAATTCCATACACTCAAGAGGTCCTAATTTTCATTCTGGGGATTAAAAAGCCAGAAAAGAAATTGGCACCTTAAATAAAGCTAAAGTTGTACATCCTAAATATATAAATACTTCAAATGTGCATGCTTTTAGACTATATGTGGGTGTTATTTTTTTTTTTAAGAGATGAAGTCTTGTTATTTTGCCCAGTTGGCCTTGAACTCCTGGGTTCAAGGGATTCTGCCTGCTCTAAATTTTTTCAAGTCAGAAAACTACTGAGGGAAAAAAAAAAGGAAGGAAGGGAAAAAACAAAAAGACATACACATAGCTCACACTGGAAAATTCAATCTAAATCTTTTAAATACAATCTCAGGAAAGATAATTCCCTTTTGACTTTTCTTGCTTACACAACTTGGTCCAGTTTGCATTCCACCAGAACAACTCTACTATTTTACTCTCTTTTGTTTACAAATGGATCTCCCTGAAAGATGTCAAGACAAAAAGTTTCCACTGTTTGACAACTTTTGTGAAATATTACTCTTTATACAATGATAACCTTTACAGTTAAATATTAGAATGGTTATTGTTGAAGTGAGTGTGGTCAACTGATGAAAATAATGTAGTTAAGGATTTATGCAGCTGGTTCCACCCAGGGAGGATAGAAAAAGTATGCTGAAAAGGAAACATCTTTTGTCAGTTTCTCTAAATGTTTGAAGGAAATTACTTGGAGAACACATTCAAAGAGAGCTGCTAGTCCTCCACACTGACCAAGTCAATGTAACAGAAAACTGCAAATCCTGATTACTTAATAACAAATGTCTCAAAGAAGATGTCATACCATTGGCATCATCATTGAAGAAAAAGTGAGAAACTGGGAAGAATAAACAACAACTGTAATCTAAAGGAAGGAAAGAAGAATAACATACCCAGCAACTGACAAATTACTACCTCAGCCTAGCATCTAAATTAAGTCTGAAACACACATATTGCAGATAGCTTATGTTTTCATTTGTTTTGTTTTGGGTATTAGGGATTGAACTCAGGCACAAGTACCACGGAGCCACATTCCGAGCACCAGCACCCCCTAATTTTTTTTTCCAGACAGGGTCTCACTAAGTTGCTTAGGACCTGCTAAGTTGCTGAAGCTGGCCTCAAACCTGCTATCCTCCAGTCTCAACATGCAGAGTCTCTGAGATTACAGATATGTGCAACCACACCCAGCTGGAGATGGTTTATATTAAACTTGTCTAAATTATATTAAGGTATACTTTTCATCTAGTTAGCTTACTCCTATAACACTCAATGATTATGTTGTGAATGCTTGGGCCCAATATGAAAACAGGGAAATTAACTTCACCTATATTACTGACATTAATTTTATGAAAAAGAGTAAACCTATTAAAAAACTTACATCTTACACCTTTCATGATCATACATCCTCAATAGAACCAAACAAGACTGGACAGTTCAAACAATAACCCTCAAAAAAAGATGTGTGGATATATATATATATAAAAGATATAATTTATTTTGACATATGACAATTTTAGTACAAATAAATGGGATCTGGGGCTTGGGTTGTGGCTCAGAGTTACAGCACTTGCCCAGCATGTGCAAGACTCTGGGTTGGATTCTCAGCACCACATAACAATAAATAAAATAAAGGTATTGTGTCCAACTGCAACTAAAAAAAAATATTTTAGAAAATTTTAAAAATAGGATCTTATTGTTTAGGGATAAGAATCTAATTATTCCTCAATTTAGTTAAGTAATTTATTTAAAATAATTCTTCCCCCAACCCAGATTTCAACTATTTTTAGACTTACAAAAAGCCAAATTTTCCAAGTCTATATATAGATGATAGATGAGATCAAAATTCTTATCTTGAAACAAACATTTTCTTTGCTTTTAACATATGACAGTGATCTTAAACGAATGAATTTTTTAAGTACCATAGCCTAAAGCTAGCTCTCAATAATATCCCAATAAAAATCAAAATATACAGCATATTAGGAACAACAAGAAGAAAAAGAAGTCAATAAAGTATGTAGAAAAAAAGGAGTAAAACAACAGAAATAAATCCCTCCTTATCCATTACTTTAAGTATAAATGAAGTCTGCCAATCAAGACAGAGATTGACAGAACAGATAATTTTTAAATGATCCAACTTTATACTGTCTGCAAAAGACTGAATTCAGAGCCTAAGATACAAATGAGTTTAAAGTGAAACAGAAAACCAAATTAACGAGAATAGTAATCAAAAGAGGGCAGGAATGTCAGTATTAGTATCAGAGAAAACAGACTTTAAATTTTAAAAGGTTGAGAAATTTAACTGCTGACAATGTTATTTCTCTTCCCTTTAGACTACAGGCGTTATTCGACAATATTTATCATACAAACAAACAATCTTCTATGACCCCAAAATAAAAAATTAGCAGTCAGTAAGAAAAAGAAAACTAGAAAATTCATGAATTTGTGGAAATTAAACCACTGGGTCACAGAAGAAATCACATGGGAAATTAGAAAATACTTAAAGATGAATGTAAGCAAATTATCACATACCAAAATACAGAATACAGCAAAATCAGAGGGAAATTTCTAACTAAAAACAATTACTTAAAAAAGAAGAAAGATCTCAAATCAACAACCTAATTTCACATATTAAGAACTAGGCGGAAAAAAACTAAACCCAAAGCTAGTGGAACAAAAGGAAATAAAGACTAGGGCAAAAATAAAGAGAGACTATGATAACAAAGAAAATCAACCAAAAGTTGGTTCTTTAAAACAACTAATAAATCAGCAAATCCTTATCAAGATTAAGGGAAAAAACTCAAAATTATTAAAATCAGAAATGTAGGTGGAGATAGCACTAATAATTCTACAGAAATAAAAATTCTTATAAGAAAGTACTATGAATAATTGTATGCCAACAAACTGGATAACCTAAAGAAAATGAACAAAATCCCAGAAACACAAAACCTATCAAGATTCAGTCACAAAGAAACAGAAATATGAACAGACTCCAAACCAGTAAGAAGACTGAAAAAATCTCCTAATAAAGCAAAGATCTGGACCTGATGACTTCACTGGTAAATTCTACCAAATATTTAAAGGACATCAGTCCTTCACAATAACTTCCAAAAAAATGAAAATGAAGGAACACTTCCTAACTTACTGTATAAAGTCAATATTGCCCTAATACCAAAGTTAAACAAAGACATCACAAGAAAAATCACAAACCAATATTCCTTTTGATCACTGATGCAAAAATCCTCAACAAAATACTAGCAAACCATGCAATAAAATAAATCAAATCAAAATCAATGACATATCACTTCACACCTAGTAGGATAACTACTAACAAAAAAGGAAGGAGAAAAAAAAAACAGAAAGAAACAATTGTTAATGTAGACATATATGGAAAACAGTAGAGCAGCTCTTTAAAAAATTGAAAATAGAATTGTCATATGACCCAAATTCCACTTCTGAATATATATATTCAAAAGAACTGAAAGCAAGGTCTCAAAATTATATTTTTACACCTTTGTTCTTAGAAAATGGGAGAAGAAACCCAAGTGTCTGTTGCTATAATATACAATGGAATATTATTCAGCCTTAAAAAGGAAAGAAATTTCTAACAGATAATACAGCACGGATGAACTTTGAAGACATTGTGTTAAACCAATCAACCCAATCACAAGAAGATAAATGTTATATAACTACACTAATATTAATTACCAAAGTAGTACCAAATTCATTGAGACAGAAGAATGGTGCTTGCCAGAGGATGAAAAATGGGGGGAAAGAGGGAGTTATTACTTAATGGGTACAGTTTTAGTTTAGGAAGATGAGAAAAGTTCTGGTGATAAATGGTGGTGCTGGCTGCATAGCTTTCACTAGACAAAGAAAAAAATCCAGAGAGTATGCCTGCCATAAATTAATAACTTTAAACAGTTGCTGCCAAAAATAAAACTCTTTATTCTTTTGGGCTGGCCACAGTGGCACCTGTAATCCTAGCTACTTGGGAAGGTAAGGCAGGAGGATATCAAGTTCAAGGACAGCCTGGGAGATATAAGGAGACTCACCACCCCACATCTCAAAAAATAACAATATTCTTTTTAGTTCATTAAACTCTATTACATGTAGTGTTCAGATTTTTAACATTGTACTACCGTAACTCTAAAAACTGAAGTTCTTTGAAGAAGTGCTATCTATATTAAATATTCTGCAGACTGGTTGACCTTGGCTGATAGAACATCCTGACTGTTTAGAGATGAAATGCTGTAGGTAACAAAACAATTTGGGCTATCTTATTTTAGTTGGCCAATTACCTTCACTTTTGTATGTGACCTAAACTTCTCTGAAGGCATCACTAAGCTTAGCAAAAGACCTCTAGCCTCCACCAACCCTAATGCTAAGAATATATTAAGATAAATCTGAAACCTATAGAAGCAATTTCTCCACCTTGCTGTAGTCTGCTTACCTGATGCTCCCACCAAATGTAACGTAAATATACTGATTTATGACTTTCTTTTGTTCTGTGACTAAAACTCATGTAACCTCTTCCATGGAGGAACACGTCATTCAGGGTAACTTTAATCCATGTTCTCAGGCCATGCTCACTTATATTTGACTCAGAATAAACTATTCTTTGCTTCCTTTAAAGCAGAGTTGTTATTTTATGCCAACATCTTTTACTGACCTTATTACAGTTTTTCTTCCCAATGTAATCTGTACCCTTATAATTTTCATAATGTTAAATCATTTTTCCCATAAGGAAAGACACAAAAGGCAAAGAGAGCAAGTGCTGCTACCACTCTTTAGAATGGTTTCTCCTCACCATGAATTAAGTGAGAAATTAACAGACATTAAAGAGAAGCCAACTAGCTTTTCTTTGGCTTTATGAGGTGAATATTAGTCAACCTTTTTTACATTATTCCTTCACAAATACTTAATACAAATACTTAAACTCCCCAAAAGATGTGATTTGAAATCACATTTTGGTAGTAATATACTACCAAATCTAATTTTTGTCTTTAGATAATGCCATTTCAGATAACTATATAATCCCTTTGCATCAATAGCTGACTAAAACCTTTTAGAAACATCTCAACCTTCTGTAAATAACCCTTTACTCTACTTAATTTTTTTCTTAATAAAGCGTTTATCATGATCCAAAGTCTTAAAGCAAAAAAAGACCAGAGATTGCCCATCCTAATCAAAGTTTTGCAGAAATCCTCATTATGATTTAAATTGCAGGGTCATCCATGGACCCTCGGGGTCCTGACATTCTTATAGTGTCACCAACTATAATATTAATCATTATATTTTTCACCCTCAAACACCAGGAAGATGGAATGGGATTGTGGCTCAGCAATAGAGCCATCACCTAGCACTTGCGAGGCCCTGGGTTTGATACTCAGCACCAAATAAAAATAAATAAATAAATAATAAAGATATTGTGTCCAACTACAACTAAAAAATAAATATTTATATGATATATTTTTACAGGAAGAAAAAAATCTACTTTCACTTAAGAATGTTCTTGAATAATCAATAAATTGTTAATTTTATTAAATCCAAGCCCTTGAAGGTACAACTCTTACTATTCTGTATGTTAAAAGAAGAAGTATGCACAAAACATTTCTGCCACATAATTATAATGGATGTTTCATGGCAATGCAGTTCTATAACTGAATTGCAAGTTTAAATTTAGACTTTTTTCATGAAACACCATTTTGAAAAAAATGTCTAAAAGATTTTGATTACCATCAATAAATAAATGTGGAAAATAAAAGGTTACTGTCACCAAAATTTGGGTATTCTGGAAAAGGATTTCTCATACATAAAGTGAAACTGTCACTTCAAGAAAACAATTGGCAAATCATACCTGTTGCCAATGATAAAACTTGAGCATTCTAGAAAAAAAATCAGAACTTGGGAAAACTCATACCCACAATCACATCTCAATGTAGACAGCTTCTCAGCAATCTGTTTCTGATGAAATAACAGTGATATTTACAAATGTGACTTTTCTTTGGTATTGTATAATGAAATATATCAATATTTGGAAGATGTGTATAACTCACTGAACCATTATTTACAAATGACCAAGGAATGATGTCACAAAGTTAGGCATGGGTAGTCACTGAACCAATATTTACAAATGGTCAAGGAATGATGTTATAAATTCAAGCATAAATTCAAGCATTAGTCAATTCAGAGTTCAAATTAATGGATTTTAATCTAACAGAGTATGAAAAAATTTAATGATATGACTTCAAGTTCCACATTTCAACCAACCCTAAGAAAGTGCCATTTGTCGAGTTTTGATGGAATGCCAAACAAGACTATCCACAATTATCTGAAAAGACAATTAAAATATTCCTCCCTTTCCAATTATTAACTATATGAGGCTGGAGCGCTACATACATGCACATCAATCTAAACAAAGTATACTGCAATAGACTAAATGCAGAAAAAATTGCAATAATCGAGCTGCTTGCATTAAACTAGATATTAACAATTTATAAAAAATGAAGCTGAGGATGTAGCTCAGTGGTAGAGAACTTACCTAGCTTATGACAGGCCTTGGGTTTACTCCCTAGCACTACAAAAAGAAAAGAAAATCTCAAAATATTTACAAAAATGTAAAACAATACCACTCTTCTCACACTATGTAGAGGTGTAATCCACAGATAACTTTCTGAGGTTTCTCAGCAACTTTTTAAGCATGTGAGAGTCCAAAAACCAAAAGTTTGAAAATATCTAAGAATAGAATATTAATACAGGTTGAGTACCCCTAATCCAAAAAATAAAAATTTATAATTTTAACTCCCAAGTGGAAAATTGACACCTGACCCCATTTAACAAATTGCAGTCAAAATGAGGCACACTAAAAATATTATTTAAAATTATCTTCAGAATATGTGTATAAAGTATATATAAAATATAAATGAATGTCCTGATTAGATTTGGGTACAACCCAAAAAAAATATCCCATTAAGTATATGCAAATATTCCAAAATCCAAAACAAAATTTTGAAACACCTCTGGCCCCAATCATGTTGAATAAGAGACACTCCATTTGTATCAGATCCACACAAACTAAGAACTAGCACGTAAAATCATTAGGGAGAGGAAAAAATTCCTAGGAAAACTGCATGAAAGTTGAAAAGGAAGATAATATCAAATCAAAACTTCACTCTATGCAACATCATTAAAGAAGAAAATAAAAAGAAGAATGTTTAGATAAAAGTTATTTTGTATATTAGATAAACACATATATACATTAAAATTTTGATAGATAGTACTTTTGATAACAGCACATATCAAAGAAATACCAACAACAGCTCAAAAACAGGTGATTAAAATAGTAGCCAACACCAACATGAGGGAGATAATCCAAGGTTTTGTCAGAAGAAACAGACAAGGATATTTCAGAAACTCTCCAGCAATATCCTAGCGCACCCCGCTCTTGGTGTAGCTGTTCTATTTAAAACTGACTTACATGTTTCAAAGGCAGGACAGTGAGACTAAGCTCTCAGCCCCAAAGGAATAAAAGGAATAAATTGATCATAACAGAATTAATCTGCACGAATATTGCCTGTCGGCCTGAAATCTTTTTTTTTTTTTTTGGAGTACCAGGAATTGAACCCAGGGGTGCTTAACCACCATGCCACATTCCCAGCCCTTTCTTATTTTACACTTTGACACAGGGTCTCACTAAATTGCTTAGGGCCTGGCTAAATTGCTGAGGCTGGCTTTGAACTAATGTCCTCCCTGTCTCAGCCTCCTGAGCCACTGGGATTACAGGGTGCCGCACCCAGCCTGAAGTCTTTTTTCAGTCTACTAGATCTCTTGGAAGACTGAGGAAAGCAGTAACAATATTATTATTTACTTAGTCCACACATGTGCTAAGCACTGCGTGAACTAAGCATTTTACATGTATTAACTTTTAATATGCAAGATCATTTAAGGGTATATATCACTGCTATCCCCACTTTCAAAGTTGAGAAAATTGAAGCACAAAGATGATAAACAACTTGCCTAAAGCAAAGTCAGGACTCAAACCCAGCCAATCTGGCAGAGGCCCGAATCCCTAGCCACCAAACTACAGAACTACACAGTAACTAAGAATAACATGTGAAGTTTAAAATTCAGTGCCCACCCTACACAATTTTTGTTGTTTACATTAACACCCCCTCCTTAATGAAAGCTCCTAACTTACAGAAGACAGGTTTATCCATTATTATTCATGTATACTGTTCAATATGCAGGTACTGGGGGACTTCAAGCAAGAAGAGATTCTGAAGATGAACACTGTGGAGGAGTTTTAATATAGAACATAAACTACAAAATTTCACAAGTCTTGGACCTCCTTTCAATATGGAGGTAAATCATTACTTCATAGCAGTCTAGCCATACTTAGAAGAATTAAAGCCTTGATTCAAGACAATTAGAAAACTTTATAAAAATCACTTCTACAAGTTTAAATTATAATAATAGATTTAATGTTTTGCATAGCGAAACATAAGGATAGTTTTTAAGCCTACCCCCTTCATTTCAGAGTTCAAGTGAGAATGCAGTTTTAAACATGTGATGAACCAATTCAAGGCAGCACATTGAGGCTATTATAAATGAATTTATACCTTCATTGTAGAATTTGACTCAAGAGAAGTAGAATGGGAAACTGAACAAGTCACAGAACTGAGACTTCAGGACGAGAAACAGGGAATGGATTACACACCACCAACTATCAGTAATTCTACATAGGAACTTCTTATGTTCCAGGGCTGTTTGGTTTTAACATTTGGCACATGTTTTAAAATATGTACCATTTAAAGTGCCTTAAATAAATCACTTCTTTTTTGGTATGCTGAACTGAAAACATTCCACAACACAATTATAAAAACAACTTTCTGTTTTTCGGAGAAAAAAAGAATTTGTAAGAATAATTCAGACAGTAACAAAGAAAGTGATAATTCGATTTACACAAAGAAAAAGTAGGTGAAAATGAGTGATCAAGAAGATTATGAAAGTCCTTTCTAACTAAAACTATCAATTAAACACCAATACAATTTTGAGCACCTTAAGAAAAAATTCTGTGTGGATGTTTTTTTCAATACCCACAAAGAATTACTAGCATGTTGCTAAAGAAAATTTCCGTTAAGTGTTATCTTTGGGCAAGCACTTAAGCAAGCTATATTAAAACGGGAAATGAGTTTTAGATCATCAACATTCACATTGATTACACTATGATGTGTTAAAACTCCATTCTACAGTGGGTAAACGCCCAGAAAAGGAACCCAACCAATTCAAACGGTCCTGGTGCTCATAAAAAGCTTGTGAGAAAAACAAAGGTAAAGCCAAGCAAGTCTTTGCATTTGGGTACAGGAATCCTTGAACACCAACAACCGAGAACCCGCAACTCTGCACTGTCATCTAGGGTGATATGATTCTGGTTCCAATCAACCCCACAAGCGGACAAGTTGTAAACACAGAATACACTTCAGCGCGAACCATCCAGCTCGCTCGTGGAAGCAAACACTACCATCGCCAATGCACAAACCCCTCCTTGCTGGCTCTCCGCCGGTACCGTAGGGTTTCCGAAGCACAGGCGGCGGGCTCACGCCGGTGCGGGCCCGAAACAAGGTGCAAGCCGCAAGCCCCCAGCCCCCAGCCCCACCGCCCTTCGACGGCACTCCGCGCGGCTACCGGAGCTTGGCTGGAGAGGAGGACCCCTATGCCGGGAATAAGGACTAAGGTGGCCGGGTGTCCAAGGGGCGGGGATAAGACGTAGCGTTTTCCAAACGCCAGGCAAAGCTCCAACCCATCAAGGGTTTCCCTGAAGATCTAGTCCAACTCCCCGCCCCGCAAGAAAGACACGCGATACACAACCTGTCAAGTGAGGGGCTACGGGACTCGAAGGCGCACCCCAAGCCCCAGGACGCCGCGGCCCGCCACTCCCGCGGCCCGGAGGCTGCGGAGGAGCGGACAGCGGCGGGGACGCTCACCGGCTCAAGCTGGGCGCTAGCGGGGACTGCACAGAGCCGCCGCTCCAGGCTCGGCACCCGGCTCCGCGCCGTCAGTACCGGCGGCTGCTCGCTGGGCGCGCGGCGGATCCTTCGCCGCCCGCCGCCCAGGTGTTTTCATACAAACCCCGGTGGCAGAAGAGGCGGAGGCGGCGGAGGCGGCGGAGGCGGCGGCGGAACCTGTCCGCATCCCGGGCGACGTCAGCGCGGCGCCCCGCCCACCGGACGCTCCGACCAGCCAACTCGGGCGGGGCGCGTGAGCAGGATGGGCGGGCGTACGGAGGGGCGGGGTCGCGGGAGTCCGGGAGCGCGCCCGGCTGGAAGGAGGGAAGGGACGGGTGCGAGTTGAGCAGCGAGCTAGCGGTTCCTTGTTCCCTGCAGCCACGCGCAGAGCCAGGCCACCGCCCAACCGAACCGAACAGACCGGCTGGCGGCTCTCCATGTTCTTCAAGTCACCCTTCCTTTACGGACAATCGACCAGGCTTTTTCCCGGAAATAACCTGCCCCCCTACCTCTTTACCATCAATTGCCCACTCTCATAGGAAGTCTTTAGCGGCATTGACAAATGGTTCTCAACCCGCCCCAATACCCAAATGTCTTCAAATCCTGGGGACAGTGGTTAAGTGCATAAGGCTTTTTTGACCCCTAGTAAGAGACGAGGAGGGCTATTCAGTTAGCCACCTATGCTCCCAGAAAACAACGGAATTGCATCTTGTGGCCAAACCTCGATAATTAGATGTTTAATGCTGCAGAACCAAAATATACTGATTTATTTTTTGTTTGTTTGTAATGTGCCTACTTACAGTCATGAAAACGGTACTGCTAAGTTGACCAGTGAAGAGAATATTATTTGAGTCAAACTAGTGTGTCAGATAAATTACTAATACATTGTTGTGTTTTGACTAAAATATACTGTAATTTATTATTAGTAACTACTGACATCATTTACCTTTTTAGGGCCGGGTGTTCCGGCGCATGCCTGTAATCCCAGCTTCTCTGAGGCTGAAGCAGGAGGCTTGCAAGAAAGATCCTATGTTGTAGGCCAGCATGGGCAATTTAGCTAGACCCTGTCTCAAAATAAAATTTAAAAAGAGCTAGAATGTATCTAAATTGTACAGTTCCCTATCATAATGGAGGACCTGGGTTCAATCCCTAATACTGCAAGAAGGAAAAGAAAGAAAAAGAAACACATTAACTTTTTTTTTAGAGTGCATAGATCATGTTAACTGCTATTCATGGTAGCTGGTAAGGAATGTAAAATTATTACAGGTAGAAAAGGAAACAGCTGTGAGAGAGCTTTGTTTTTCATACTTGTTTAAATTAAGCAGGTGTGAAGGTGATTTAAAAGTAATTTAAGGTGTAAGAGTGCTTCTTTCAGTTTGTTATCGGTAGATATCCTTACTCAAATGAACAAGAGACCCATTTTGTAAATGTTTAGTTTCTCCGACTATGAGCACCAAAAAGTACATTACAGTATTTAAAATAAATTCAAAATACCATCCCAAACCATCTAATCTAAAAACACCTAATTACCTAAGATTATTAAACATTTTATAAAAATTAAATATACGTAATATACATGAAATATTATTTAAAGAACATGTTCTAAATGAATCAGTCTACAGTATAGAAGGACAGAAATGTAGATGTTTGTGTTTGTATAATTTGAATTTCACTTTAGCAAAGCACTATTAATATGATTTGATGATCAGGATACAAACCCAGGAAATTAGCCCACACGGCTAGCCCAGAATCATGTATCTTTGAAATGATTCTATAACACATAGTTTGCTAGTGAGTGATAGGTTTTGCTACAATAAGAACTTGGAACAACACTCCTTCCCTGAAGAATATGACTTCACAACTTATCAGGCCCCACATGTGAGTTACTGACCTCAACTACTAAAATTCAAAATACATATAAACTCAAGAGTTTGGCAGACTTGTTAAGAGCTCAAGCAGAGTTTACACTCTCAGCAACTTCTCCAATAACACTAGCTCAGGCTATGATGGGGTCATAATCTGTTAGCCTCCCAGCCAACCCCTAAAGCCTCACCCTCCTGCACAATTCTCTAGAAGCAAGGACTCCCCCCAGTATAATAAATGCCATCTCTCCCCCAGAACACTGTTACAAAGACTCACCTCACTCTTTAATTTGACTTTACTTTCCACAGAGGCCTACTTCCATCCTAATTAAGCAATTAATAATTGAGTTCTAACTTGGAATTCACTCATTATGTGGTTAATATATATTATATATCAAGCGTATTCTCTGTGAAGCGTGTTCTGATTTTGCCCCTCTTTAAACAATATTAACCTAAAAGGAAAAAATCCTTCTTGTGTGGCAATAAACTATGATTTCTAAAGTTACATTTAGATCATCTCCTCACTTTGAACCATATAAAACATAGAATGAATCCCTGTTGGTCACTCTTTCCACTGTTTTAAACAACTTATTTGACCAACCTTATTATAATGTGTAAATCTAAATATAATTTGGGGGGGATGTGGCTCAGTGGAGAGTGCATGAGACCTCAGGCTCAATTCCTAAGAGCACAAAAATATAGATAAAAAAGATCATCTGATGGAAATCGGAGTTTGACCATATGATGATATTAGTTAAACTAGGATTTCACAAATCAGTCTACCCAGCTCATGTAGGTATTCCATAAACATTTGTTTATTTCAACCTGATACTAGTCTTGGGGAAAGAAAAATAAGCATTGGAGTCCAGCTCCCTTTTTTGCTGATTTCCTTAACTCCATACCTTTAATAAGGTAACATACAAAACGCAAGAAACATTATTACAAAACTATGTAGTTGTAAGATTTAGAATAACCATGGACCTTTCCAAAAATCCACAGAAATTTCCATGTAGAGCATAAATATTATAAATCAAGATGGATCATAAAATTTCTAAAACCAGCCAGTCCTCTGAAATAGTAGGATTGTTGTAACTATTCAATATCATTCAATGATTAACAATCTATTAAGTACCCCTATGTGCCAGAAACAATCCTCCTGAAATCTGAGAAATTAAGTGACTGAAAACACTCAACAAAATACCTAGCAATGGCCCTAGACCATTAAATAGAAATGCAATAAGAACAACCTGCACCTAATCTACATGCATGTGGCAAAGCTAGAAAATATAGAAAAGTAACCTCAGCATTGCACACAATGGAATGATTCAGAGTGCAAAACCTCATCCAGTGGCAAATGGTTTCCATGTGGTAACCTGTGAATGATGCATCATCTGAGGAGTGAAAAGTTGAGTTTAAAGATCTATTAACTGTAAACCACTACAACCTCACTTTCTTCATTTGTGAAATAGAACTTAAATGTTTCTGCCAAATCTAAAGCTTTAAAATTTGGCATACCTTTGATCCATTTATACAAATTTATCCTAACAAAATAGTCATGGAAATGTGAAAAGATTTAATTATAAGGATGCTTATCCCAGAGTGGTTAAAAACATCTTAAATGTCAGCAAGTCACCTAGATAAATACATTATGATACATCCTTGCTGTTTATTACTAGGAAGTCATTAAAAATGCTGGTGTGAAGTTGAAATTCTTAATGTGGGCCCCCGTGGGTTTAATTCATGAACAGACATGATTTCACCCTAAAGCTAATGAAGTGGGGGACTATGAGAACCAAAGACATTTGCTTACACAGAAACCTATGAGTGCTGAATTGGTGAGAGTTGAAAAACTTTCCAGACAAGATGGGAAGCTGGTTAATGAAGGATATGGCAAACAACATTCCCCAAGCAACAAGAAATGACAGGCCCAGGGAGAAAAGGAGGACAATGTGATCTGGGATGGGAGAAGGGGAAGGCAAACATTAGGCCCTGAATATGGGCTTTTATTCTTTCCCAAGGACAGTGGGTCCAAGGAGAGAGAAGATAAGCAAATGGGCTCTGGCTCTGGATTTTTTTATCCCAGTAACAATGAGTTTCAAGCTTTGACAGCTGTTTCCCTAAGTCGAATGAGTTTCAAGCTCTTACAGCTGTTTTCCTGAGTTAGATTTTTAACCTGCACAACTAGTTTTCCGACTGCCCAGCTGGCATGTTCCAAGTCTGTAATGATTAAGTCACACTAAACACTCTGCTATGATTAATTCTCATCAAGACCTGTATAAAACAGACCTCTCTTCAAACTGGTTGTCATTTTCTTCCCTGAAAATGTGGCATGTGCTATTCCACCGCGGCTTAATAAAGACAGCTTGCTGGTCTGAGTGAGGTCTGCTCCCATTTTTGGTTATTTGTGCTTACAGTTGGGACATAAAACCCAATTAGGAAACATTTCCACATATCCATTGCTCATAAATTTCCTGAAGAGATCTCATTTTCAAAAAACCTGAGGGAGGCTGGGGGTGTGCAAAGTATGTGCTTAGCTACATATGCCAGGTTCTGAGTTCAATTCCCAGCACCAGAAAAATTTAAAATATAAAAACCTCATGTAGTTATGAGGGACTTGTTACCAAAAGCTCAGTTCTTGTTCCCGATGTCAATCCAATAATGAGGACACAGTCTTGAGAAAAAGGAAAATGGTTTATTGCTTTGCTAGCAAAGGAGAAACACAGGGGACTACTGTCCCAAAGGCTGTCATTCTGCCCATCAGCAGGAACATTTTAAAAAGGTGATTCAGGGGGCTGGGGATGTGGCTCAAGCCGTAGCATGCTCGCCTGGCATGCGCAGGCCGCTGGGTTCAATCCTCAGCACCACATAAAAATAAAATAAAGATGTTGTGTCAACCAAAAACTGAAAAATAAATATTTCAAAATTCTCTCTCTCTCTCTCTCTTCTCTCTCTCTTTAAAAAAAATAAATTAAAAAATTTAAAAAAATAAAAAAGATGATTCACAGAAAATTAAATTAGGGAAAAGAGATCAGGAAGGAGAAGATCAGGAAAGAGCAGATTAGGGAAAAGAAAATCAGGGAGAAGAATGTTGGGGAAAAGAAAAAAATGTAAGTTTCAAAGCCATTGGGGATATAGTCAAAGCATCAAGTGAACCCCTGTTATAGACTGAGGCTGAAGCAGGAGGATCCTTTGAGCCGAGAAGTTAAAGCCCAGGCAGCATAGTGTCCCTGTCTCAAAACCAAACCAAACAAACAACAAAACATTCTCCAACTCTCCAGCAAGATATTATAATTTCTGATTCCAAGTAAAAATTTATATTTATGTATATATTTTTCTTTCTGAGGACCTCCTCACAGAATAGCAAAAGGAAATTTCTTTCACTTTCAGGTAAATTTCTCAATCCTACAGTCTAGACAAGTTTTTTGTTTCTTGTTTTGTTTTTTAATAACCAAAGTAAAATAATAATTTTTTTAAAAAATTTGCAAATGCAAAATGTATTTCCTGTTTCTATTTAATAAAGCTATTTTCATGTCATTGAAAACTACTTAATTAATGACTAGCTGATTACACATGAAAAATAGTTTCACATCAGCTAACCATTAATTAGATCAAAATGTAGAAATTTTTCTTTCTTTCTCACATTTCTTTCTCACATTTCAGAGATACGCTTTAGCCAGGCACAGTGGCACATTCCTGTAATCTCAGTGGCAGGGAGGCTGAGGCAGAAGGATTACAAGTTCAAAGTCAGCCTCAGCAAAAGCAAGGTGCTAAGCAACTCAGTGAGACCCTGTCTCTAAATAAAATACAAAATAGGGCTGGGGATATGGCTCAGTGGTCGAGTGCCCCTGAGTTCAATCCCTGGTACTAAAATATAAATAAATATATGAGAGAGAAAGAGAGAGAGAAATGATTCACTGTATAATATTCATTGAGTAAAAACAAGGTACTGAACTCTATTGATTGTATGATCCACTTGTAGTTTTAAAAGAAATTGATACAATGAACATATACATTTATAAACAGAATTCTCTGAGAAAAAATACTATTCCCTCTTCTATGAAAAATACCACTTCGAGCCAAAGTGTTGGATAGGTGCTGCCACTTTTCTACATTTTGCATTCTTAATGTTCCTAAGGGGTTGAGGATATAGCTCAGAGGCAAAGCACTTGCCTAGCATGCACAAGGCCCTGGATTTGATTCCCAGCATGCATGCATGCATGCATACATACATACATACATAAAGTTAGCATACAACTTAACAAAAAAATTGAAAATGGTAAATAAAAGAGGCCCTCCTCCCAAATTATATAAGCTTCAAATCCCACAAATACTATATCCTCATCTATTCACTCATTTAGAAATTTGACCTGTGGATAGCTGCTTCTTCTGGAGCATAGGGAAGGGCGCTTTCATCAGATACTTTTGTTTTTGTTGTTTTATTTTATAGGATCTCACTATGTTGTCCAGGCTAGTCTTGAATCATGAGCACAAGTGGTCCTCCTGTGTCAGTCCTGGAATAGTTGAGCATGCACACAAAAGTCATTGTTTGGATGTGAGGTGTCCCCCAAAATCTCACATGTTAGACAATGCAAGAAGGTTTGGAGGAAAAAATGATTGGGCTATATCCTTAACCTAATCAGTTCATTAATCTCTGATGGGATTAACTGGGTGGTAGTTAGAGGAAGTGGTTCACTGGGGGCATGGCTTTGGGGTATATATTTGAATCTGGCAAGTAGAGACCTCTCTCTTTCTGCTTCCTGAGCACCATGTAAGCCACTTCCCTCTCCATACTCTTCTGCATGATTTTCAGCCCTTGAGTCCCAAGGAATGGAGCCGTCCTTCTATGGACCAAGACCTCTGAAACCATGAGCCTTCAAATAAACATTTTCCTTCTCTACCATTTTTCTAGTCAGATCATTTAGTCACTGCAGCAAAAAAGCTAAGAATAGTCACCATGCCCTGCTCACTAGTTTTGTTTATTTGGATTTGTTGAGAGAATTGAACCCAGGAGAACTCTACCACTGAACTAATCCCCAATCCTTTTTATTTTTTTCTTTTGAAATAGGGTCTAACTAAAATACCCAGGCTGGACTGGAACTTGCAATTCTCCTGATTTGTCTTCCGGAGTTGCTGGGATTACAGGTGTGCACCACCATGCCCATCCCATTAGATTCTTTATGAGGTCCTAATGTAAAAAGATTGAGAACATTGTTAAGAGGAACGCATAAATGCCATAAAAACATATTGATGATATATTGTTAGGTAAATTAGCAGATCTCATGCAAATGATTCTGTTTTTATAAAAGCATGATGGGGTGGGGGTGGATTGAACTCAGGAGCACTTGGACACTGAGCCACATTCCCCAGCCCTACTTTTTATCTTATTTAGAGACAGAGTTTCACTGAGTTGCTTAACACCTTGCTTTTGTTGAACTTGCTTTTTTTTAACTTCTCCTGCCTCAGCCTCCCAGGCCTCTGTGTTTATAGGCATGTGCCACCTCACCCAGCTATAAAAGCATGAATCTTTAAAAACAGATTGAAAAAACAGAAGTAAAATTTTAACAATAGTTATTATTTGATGGTGGGATTATAGGTCATTTAAAGTTTATTTTTTTTCTCAATGTTAAATTTTCTGCAATGAACATATATTGTCACAAGAAAAAATTAAAAATTTGCATTATCTAAATTATCATAATTAACTCAGAAAGCTGTTGAGTGGATTAAAACTATAGAATATGTAAAGCAGATTGTAAATCATAAAGCACTTACGAATGTTAATCTTTGTTTTTCAGCCTTCAAACAATTACAGAACAGAGACAGCAAAGGACTGCATTAACCTGAAACCAAAGACAAGTATTAGAAAGTCTCATTTACACATTAATCTCTTCTGTCACAATTAATCTTGTGGATAATGACTTTTAAAAATTTTTTTTTTGACTTGTAGGTGGACACAATACCTTTATTTACTTATTTATATGTGGTGCTGAGGATCGAACCCAGGGCCTCAAATGTGCTAGGTGAGTGCTCTACTGCTAAGTCACAACCCCAGCCCCTGGACAGTGACTTTTAATATAACATTTTATGCAAATATGAAAAAATTAGATTTTTCAAACTATAAAGAAAAGTTATGAATTATCTTAGTATATTCAGTTTGGGGTTTTTAACATAAAAAATAAATTTTCCTGGATTCCTGAAAAAACATTATTTTCTATCTTTTTGTATGTCACCTTTGGGGATAACTTTGTCCTCTTAGGATTAGAGCAGACATTGATTCTCATCACAATGGATGGAAATTTCAAGATGACAATTAATCAAATCAATGAGCAGGCTTATTTGTTCTCTATCTGTATCAGTCTCCAGGTCTCTTCTGATTCAGACCTTGGAGAAGCACAACTAATGATTCACTGTTTGGCAGACAAGTTGCTGCGGTGCCTGTGCCAGTGGAACTTGCTGGAAAAAAAATGTCCTCTGGAAATTTCTGGAGATTCACCTGCTAGGGCGCAGGGGAAAGCTGTTCACCAGGAGGTGTCTCACTGGAGACATTTTATTATAAAGCTGCCTGATGGGGTGCAAGCTACTAGCACCATGGCTACAGAGTCAGTTACTGCAGAAGCTTGCCCAAGGGAACTTAATGTTGGCAGATTAGGCACTCAGCAGCAATATTAGCTGAGACAACCTTAGTAACAGTAAGTCTTATGCATACCTCCATCCCTGCCACAAACACACCAGGTATGCATGGGTCCATTGAACAAACACTGAGGTGGCTAGGGAAAGACCAACATCCTCAGAGGGCATCCTTTTGTCCACCTGATTGTTAAGAACCTCCTCTGCCATGGATGCCCTTCAGTGCACTTTCATATGAACACATACATCTTCTAATCCTGTGCTCATTCAGAGAAGTCCATCTAAATACCTCTTTGCCTGACTTCCTCGAATAGGAAATATGGCACCAGCATTGTACAAACCTATCTATAAACCAGGCTGGATATTTTTTTCTTTTTAAGACAAATGGTCATATACACAATGTCCCCCAAATATCTAGGCATTGTCTTTAATGCTTTCAGCCTTCCTTCTATGAACGAGAATCTTCGATTTTCTAAAGGATCTAACTCAGTAATTTCTCAACAGAATGGCTTCCCTTGACCCTACTGAAGGCTGACTCAACAAGCTTTAATTCAGGAACACTGGTAAAAATATTTTTACAACTTTCTTTACAACTTTCTTTGACTATTCTTATGAAGAAATGTATTAAAAATACAAATAATTGTGATATTCTAATATAACAAGAAATATATATTTGGGCTTCATCTAGTTTCCCACCCCAGAGCTCCTAACCCCTTTGGAATCTCAGAAGTGATAAGTTTCTTTTTGAGTACTAATGAGATGATTGGTAACCAACTAAGGAGTCCTAGTTTCCAGGGAAACCAACTAGGTGATTAAAGGGTTGGAACTTTCAACCCTTGCACACACACCTTTGTTGCTGGAGAGAAGCTTAAGGTTGAGTTGATAATCAACAGTCAATGTAATGAAATTTTCATAAAAATTCAAAAGGACAGGTGCAAAGAGCTCCCTTGTTGCTGAACACACAGAGGTATTGGCAGGAAAGCTGTGGAGAAGACACAGAAGCTCCACACTCCTTCCCCTACACCTTGCCCTATGCATCTCTTCCATCTGGCTGTTCCTGAAGAATAATAAATGAGTAATAGCGAGCAAAGCCCTCCCTGAGTGCTTTAGCAAATTATCAAACCTGAAAAGCAGGTATGGGAATCTCTGATTTATAGCCAGCCAGTCAGAAGCATACTTAACAACCTGGATTTGTGATTAGCATCTGATGTGTGGGCAGTCTGCAGGTCTAAGCTCTTAACCTTGGGATTAAAGGTTATCTCCAGGTAAAGATTGCTAGAATTGAGTTAGATTGTGGGATATCTAGTTGATGTCTGCCAAGAAGGAGGGAATTTCTTGTATTAGACAAGCATACCCTAGAAGTCCATGTGTTACAGGCTTGGTTGCCAATTTGTAGTGCTATTGGGAGGCGGTGGAACCTTTAGGAGGAGGGACCTAGTGGAAGGAAGTTAGGTCACTGGGGTGGGTGTACCCTTGAAGGGGACAATGGGATCCCAGCACCTCCTCTTTTTGCTGCCATGAGGTGAACAGGCCTCTACTACCTTGAACTTCCACAATAATGCAGTCTGCCACACAGGCCCAAAGCAACAGGGACAAGATGAACTGAAAGCTTCAAAACTAAGCCAAAATAAACCTTTCCTCCTTATAAGTTGATTATATCATGTATCTGTCACAGTGACAGAAAACTGACTAACATAGGATGAGGGGGAAAATCTAAAATTTTTGTGCACAAAAGTGTTGTGAAAGACTGAAGAGGAAAAACAGTTTGTTTTTCCCTTATATAGAAAAAATATTTTTACCAGTGTTCCTGAATTAAAACAGGTTTCATAAATAAAGGGATTTCAGCTATGAACAGAAGTTCTCCAAAGAAACCACATTTATACTCAAGAGCCTGTAGACTGTTTGATCTCAGCAGAGATTCTGGGTTTACCTCCCTGCTGATATAATGTCTCTCTGTGATTACAGAATGAGATTAAACAAAAATGTCACAAGGAGAGTGTATTACTTACCTCGGCTCTTAGCTTGTCAGGACAATAACCAGGACCCAGTGTCTGCTCCTGTTGCCTTTGCTCCCTAAGCCATAGCCACCATGCATGAGTGCATCTCCATACATGGCTGGTGTCCAGATCAGGAACACCTGCTGGGAGCTCTACTGCCTGGAACATGGCACTCAGCTTGATGGCCAAATGGTAAATGACAAGACCATTGTGGGAGGAGATGATTCATTCAATACCTTCTTTAGCAAGATGGGCACTGGCAAGCATGTGCCCAAAGCAGTGTTTGTAGACCTAGAACCCAAGATCATTGATGAAATTCATACTGGGACCTATCATCAGTCAGCTCTTCCACCCTGAGCAGCTCTTCCACCCTGAGCAGCTCATCATAGGCAAGGAAGATGCTGCCAAAAACTATGCCTGAGGCCACTACACCATTGGCAAGGAGATCGTTGACCTTGTCTTGGACCAAATTCATAAACTGACTGACCAGTGCAAGGGTCTTCAGGGATTTGGTTTTCCAGAGCTTTAGTGGGGGAACTGGTTCTGGATTTACCTCCCTGCTAATGTAATGTCTCTCTGTTGATTATGGCAAGAAGTCTAAGCTGGAGTTCTCCACTTACCCAGCCCTCTAGGCTTTAGTTGAGCCCTAAAGCTCCATCCTCACCACCTACACTATCCTGGAGTGTTGAGCCGCAACCAAAGAGGCCCCAGCAAACTTCCAGCTGATTGGCTCCCCTGCAGTGATGTTCATTGGGCTGTTTCCCTGCCCTTTCAGACCACGGAGCTGCTCATTGGGGGACTCTTGTGGCTCCGCCCATTCGACCCAGCCAATCTGCCTCAAGAGTGGGGACCTGAGGGTTCTGGAGGAGGTGCTCGCTGGAAGAGCCCATGGTGGCAGTTGGGCTCTCGGGGAATTCCTGGAGAGCTCGCGTGGTGCTGCGTGTGTTCAAAAAATAAAGTTCGTTCCTGCTTGACAAGTGGCTCCTGAATTGTGCCCAGCCAGACTGCGTCACTGGAGTACTCTGATTGTGTCTTCATGGTAGACAATGAGGCCATCTATGACATCTGTCGCAGAAACCTTGACATTGAGCGCCCAACCCACACTAACCTTAACCACCTTATTAGCCAGATGGTATCATCTATCACTGCTTCCCTCAGATTTGATGAGGCCCTGAATGTTGACCTGACAGAAATCCAAGCCAATCTGGTGCCCTATCCCCACATCCATTTCCCTCTGGCCACATATGCCCCTGTCATCTCTGCTGAGAAAGTCTACCATGAACAGCTTTTTGTAGCAGAAATCACCAATTCTTGCCTTGAGCTAGCCAACCAGATGGTAAAATATGACCCTCACCATGGTAAATACCTGGCTTACTGCCTGTTGTACATGATGATGTGGTCCCCAAAGATGTCAGTGCTGCCATTGCCACCATGAAAATCAAGTGCAACATCTAATTTGTGAATTGGTGCCCAGCTGGCTTCAAGGTTGGCACTGTGAATTGGTCCAAGAACTGGCCAAGGTACAGCAAGCTGTGTGCATGTTGAGCAACACTACAGCCATTGCTGAGGCCTGGGCTTACCGGGATTACAAGTTTGACTTGATGTATGCCAATCGCACCTTTGTTCACTGGTATGTGGGTGAGGGGATGGAAGAAGGAGAGTTTTCTGTGGCCTGTGAGGATATGGCTTCCCTAGATAAAAATTATGAGGAAGTTGGTGTGGATTCGGTTGTAGGAGAGGGTGAAGAAGGAGAGGAATACTAGTTATCTGTTCCTCTCAGCCCTGTAGTATGTTATACTCCTAGAACTTCAGCTTCAGCATTAGCTATCAGGCATTGAAGTTTACTGATTAGATTGTCTTCACTCAATCATGATCATGTCTGTGTTTTTCCATGTGTACATGTAAGCTCTTTCAATCATATCTCATACTAAAGGCTTTAAATAAAAAATAAATGTCAAAATGAATCACACATATCAAAGGGCGACCAGCACCCCACCAGGGCAGTTTCTTGCACAGGAGGTGATGAGCCACCTGAGAAAACTAAAGTCTGAAATAATTAGTAAAGAATAAGAGACAGGGCTGGGGTTGTGGCTCAGCGGTAGAGTGCTCACCTAGCACCTCTGAGGCCCTGGGTTCAATCCTCAGGACCATGTAAAAGCAAATAAGTAAAAACAAAGGTGTACAAGTAAAAGAAATAAATGTTTTTTTAGAAGATGGCAAATTAAAAAAAGAAGAAGAAGAAGAAGAGACAGGGGGCTGTGGCTGTGACTCAGCGGTAGCGCACTTGCCTAGCATGTATGAGGCACTGGGTTTGATTCTCATTACCACATATAAATAAAAAAAAAAGATCTATCAACAACTAAATAATAAAAAATATAAAAATAAGAGACAGAGCCAGGAATTAGGTAAAGAGAAAGCAGAGCACCTGATAGGACCTCTAGTCCTGGTAAGAACTCGAACCCAACAGCTAAAAAATGGCTCTGGTTCTTTATTTAAGGGAGAGTACATAAAAGGCAGGGATAGGTTTCAGCAGAGGAGTCTTGCTTTATGGTTTCTTGTAGTCAACAGGTTGATTGGCATCTTGGCAAGCCACACCCATCTCTGAATGGCTGTGTAGCTATGTGGCTCCAGCAAGTCACCACATCTCAGTGCTGTGTGGAACCTTTTGGAGAGCTGGATAGGTATTCACATGTATTGGATGGTTTCAAACCATCAGGAGTGCTTCTGGGAGTTCCCTAATACCAGACTTTCCTACCCATTGGCTTCCATGCTGATTGAGTTCATGCAAATTTCATGGATGGCGTCCAGCACCCACTATTATGTATAATTATAATATACCAATTTAAAAAAGCTAGTTCACACTCATACATTGCTGGTTGGACTGCAAATTGGTGCAAACAATCTGGAAAGCAGTATGGAGATTCCTTAGAAAACTTAGAATGGAACTATCATTTGACCCAGCTGTCCCACTCCTTGGTTTATACCCAAAGGACTTAAAAACAGCATATTACAAGGACACAGCCACATCAATGTTTGTAGCAGCACAATTCACAATAGCAAAACCTAGATGACCTTCAGTAGATGAATGGATAAAGAAACTGTGGTATATATACACAGTGGAATATTACTTAGCATTAAGAGAATAAAATTATGGAATTTGCAGATAAATGAATACAGTTGGAGAATATTATGCTAAATGAAGTAAGCCAATCCCCCAAAACCAAATGCCGAATGTTTTCTCTGATATGAGGATGCTGCTCCATAAAGGGAATGGGGGGAAGCATGAAAGAAATGGAGGAATTTTAGATAGGGCAAAGGGGAGGGAAGGGAAAGGTAGGAGTGGGGGAGGTAGGAAAGATGGTGAAATGAGATGGACATCATTACCCTAAGTACATATATGAAGACATGAATGGTGTGACTCTACCTTGTGTTCAACCAGAGACATGAAAAATTGGGCTTTATATGTGTATGATGAATTGAAATGCATTCTGCTGTCATGTATAACAAATTAGAATTTTTTAAAAAGAGTCAAAATTATCTTTGGCTGTCTTTAATAACCATTTACTATCAACCTCTGTATCAAATCTAGCATTCTTGAAACTACTAGATATAACTTTTGGAATGCACTCTAAATTTGGTAGATCTCTGGCTTCCACCAAGCCTAAAGCTAAAAATGTGATAACATCTGAATCCTGTAAGAGACTTCCTCACCTCATTAAAAATAACTTCTGGATGCTATAGAAGAGATTTCCCCACCTCTTTGTAGTCTATCTAATCAATGACCCATTATAACATCTCATACAACTTCTTTCGTGGAAGAACCATATTGTTCCAGGCAATTTGCATCTGTGTTCCTGGGCTATGGTTACTCATATTTGGCTCAGAGGTGATTTCCTCAAATCAGAGTTGTTGTTTTCCATGTACACAAGCAAAGGGTAAGTAAATGTTACTCAGTGAGACAGGAAAAAACTAAGTAACCCTAGCTTGCCTTTCTTCTGAAAGATGGTCACAACATGCTAGCATGTTTTTTCTATAAGCAGTAAAAAATTATTTCTTGGCTGGGGCCAGAAATGATAGGCTCCATTTGGGGATTCTCAATAATTCTTCTAACACAGTATAGCATAAAAGGATTCCACTTCTCTTGGGATCCTTTTCTTTTGATTTCTATAGTAGGCAGAATAATGAATGCACCCTCTAAGATGTCCATCACCTAATCCCCAGAACCTGCAACTATATAACTTTACATGGAAAAGAAGATTTTCAGATGTGATTAAATTAAGAACTTTGAGGTAGGAATATTATTCTGGAGTCTCTGGATTATTCTGAGTCATCTGGACCCAATCTAATCACAACAGTTCTTAAAAGCCCTTCCTGGCTATGGTCAGAAGAAGTGACTAAACAAGTTGGATCAGGAAGCTGCAAAATTGCTTACTTAGAAGGTGGAGGAAGGGGGCCACAAGGCAAGAAACATGGCTACATCCAAAATCTGGAAAAGGCAAAGAAATGAATTCTTCTCCAGAAAATAATACAACTCTGCTGATTAAACTACAAAACTATAATACAATAAATTGGTGTTATTTAAGCCACCAAAGTTGTGATTATTTGTTGCATCAGCAATAGAAAACTAACACCACCAGCATTGGCTATACATAGGTAGTTCTCATCCCACCACTGGAAATTTTCATATCCATATTGATTATTATTATTTCTTCTTCTTCTCCTCCTCCTACTCCTCCCTCCTCCTGCTCCTCTTCCTCCTTCTTCTATACTGGGGATTGCAATTAGGGGCATGTTACCACTGAGCTCCATCTCCAATGCTTTTCATTTGTTATTTTGAGACAGGGTTTCACTAGATATCCAGGGTGGCCTCAAACTTGGAATCCTCCTGCCTCAACCTCCTCAGTATCTGTGGCATAGGTATTTAATAACATGCCCAGCCATACTGATTTCTTAAATACAAATTCCTAACTATGATTATGCTGGGATTTGTATATTTTAAGCTTACTAGGCAGAAAAATGTAGATGTTGCTTACTTCCAAATTGAAGAAAGTCTAACAACGTATTTTTCATCTTACCAAATCCCAACTACCAACTCAGAATAATTAATTCTCTGAGTGAAGATGCTAGTATAGTAGCCTACACACAACTGGGGCTTAACATATTTTAGCTGTTCATTGTGACAGTGACCATAGATGCGAAGCTTACTCTATCCATAAAGGAAAATAATACATAAAACCAAAACAATAGAAGCCTGGGTCACCTTTAAAAGGCTACAAGTTGACTTTTAGTCTAGGTGACCATGAAAAGATGTGGTTTAAAATTTTCCCTATACTCATCATCATGGGTGTGTAGTTTCTCATCCCTGGAGTAGTTACTACATACATTCATTAATAAGGAAAAGGAAGAAAGTGTTGACCATTTTTACTATCAGTACAGTTTGACAGAGAGAGATGCATCTCTGGAGTTAATCATTAGCATGTGTCAAAAGTTTTGGAGAACACTAATTATGGAAACATTTTCCTGATTGATCACAAACTAGCTTGTTTGTGGTCATCAACCCTATTAGAAAATTAGGTAACATATTATGTAGCGTGTAGCATATTATATAGTACTTGATTAAAAAGGAAAAAAACACTTTAGAAGTTTCTAAATAAAAGTTCTAATAACTACTGAAAATGTTTGAGTTTTATTTCCATGTAGAAACCAGAAATCTTTTAATTAAATTAATTATTAGAACTTACTTACAGATATGCTTGTACATACACAGAATATCTTCAAAGACAAACAGGGTGCTGATAACAATGGTCATTTCAAGGAAAACTGCCAGGCTGTGAGGAGGGGGGGAAGGGGGGAAGGGAGACTTATATGTTTTTTTAAATTTTTTATTTGTTTTGAATTAGTTACACATGACAGTAGAATGCATTTATGCACTTTGATATATCATACATAGATGGAATATAATTTCTCATTTATCTGAGTGTACATGTTACAGAATCATATCAGTCATGTAGTCACATATATACATACAGTAATAATGTCTGTTTCATTCTACTATCTTTCCTGTCCCCACATCTCCTCCCCTTCCCTCCCATCAATCACTTCCCTCTACCTAATCTAAGGTAACACTATTCTTCCCTAGTGCCCCCCACCTTATTGTGAATTAGTATCCACATATTAGAGAAAACATTCCGTCTTTTGTTTTGTGGGATTGGCTTATTTTGCTTAGCATATTTTCCAACTCCAAACATTTACTGGCAAATGCCTTAATTTTACTCTTCTTTAAAGCTGAGTAATATTCCATTGAGTGTATACATCACATTTTCTTTATCCATTTATCTATTGAGGGACACCTAGGTTGGTTCCATTGTCTAGCTATTGTGAATTGAGCTGCCATAAACATTGATGTGGCTGCCTCACAATAGTATGTTGATTTTAAGTCCTTTGGGTATAAACCAAGGAGTCAGATAGCTGGGTCAAATGGTGGTTCTATTCCAAGCTTTCTGAGGAATCTCCATACTGCTTTCCATTGTGGTTGGACCAATTTGCAGTCCCACCAGCAATGTATGAGTATACTTTTTTCACCAGATCCTCGCCAACATTTATTGTTGCCTGTATTCTTGATGATTGCCATTCTGACAGGAGTGAGATTAAATCCTAGAGTAGTTTTGATTTGCATTTCTCTAATTGCTAGAGATGTTGATATTTTTTTTAAATATTTGTTGATTGATTGTATTTCTTCTTCTGTGAAGTGTCTGTTCAGTTCCTTAGCACATTTATTGATTGGGTTACTTGGTTTTTTTGGTGTTAAGTTTTTTGAGTTTTTTATGTATCCTAGAGATCAATGCTTTATTGGAGGTGCATGTGGTAAAGATTTTCTCCCAATCTGTAGGCTCTCTCCTCACATTATTGATTGTTTCCTTTGCTGAGAAGAAGCTTTTTAATTTGAATCCATCCCATGTATTGATTGTTGATTTTACTTCTTGCACTTTAGGAGTCTTGTTAAGGAAGTCAGATCCTAGGCTGTTATGGTGAGATTTAAGCCTCTTTTTTCTTCTATTAGCCACAGGGTCTCTGTTCTAGTGCCTAAGTATTTGATCCACTTTGACTTGATTTTTGTGCAGGGTGAGAGATAGAAGTTTAATTTCATTTTGCTACATATGAATTTTCAGTTTTTCCAGCACCATTTGTTGAATAGCCTATCTTTTCTCCAGTGAATGTTTTTGGCACCCTTGTCTAGTATGAGATAACCATATTTATGTGGGTTTGTCTCTACAAGTCTATTTTGGTGCCAATACCATGCTGTTTTTGTTACTATAGTTCTGTAGTATAGTTTAAGTTCTGGTAGTGTGATGCCTCCTGCTTCACTTTTCTTGCTAAGGATTGCTTTAGCTATTCAGTGTCTCTTATTTTTCCAAATAAATTTCATGATTACTTTTTCTATTTCTATAAAGAGTGTCATTGGGATTTTAGTAGGAATTGCATTAAATCTGTATAACGCTTTTGGTAGTCTGGCCATTTTGACAATGTTAATTCTGCCTATCCAGGAGCATGGGAGATCTTTCCATCTTCTGAGGTCTTCTTCAATTTCTTTCTTTAGTGTTCTGTAGTTTTTATTGTAGAGGTCTTTCACCTCTTTTGTTAGATCGATTCCCAGGTATTTTATTATTTTGAGGCTATTGTGAATGGAGTAGTTTTCCTAATTTCTCTTTCAGTGGACACATTGCTGATGATGTATAGGAATGTATTTGATTTGTGAGTGTTGATTTTATATCCTGCTACTTTGCTGAATTCATTTATTAGTTCTAGAAGTTTTCTGATGGAATGTTTTGGATCTTCTAGGTATAGAATCATGTCATCAGCAAATAGTGATAATTTGAGTTCTTTACCTATTTGTATCCCTTTAATTTCTTTCTTTTGTCTAATTAGTCTGGATAGATTTTCAAGGATAATGTTGAATAGAAGTGGTGAAAGAGGACATCCTTGTCTTGTTCCAGTTTTTAGTGGGAAAGCTTCCAATTTTTCTCAATTTAGAATGATGCTGGCCTTGGGTTTAGCATATATAGCTTTTACAATGTTGAGATATGTTCCTACTATCCCTAGTTTTTCTAGTGTTTTGAACATGAAGGTGTGCTGTATTTTGTCAAATACTTTTTCTGCATCTATTGAGATGATCATATGATTCTTGTTTTTAAGTCTATTAATATGATGAATTACGTTCATTGATTTCCGTATGTTGAACCAACAGTGAATCCCTGGAATGAATCCCACTTGATCATGGTGCACTGTTTTTTAAATATGTTTTTGTATGTGATTTGCCAGAATTTGATTGAGAATTTTCACATCTATTTTCATCTGAGATCTTGGTATGAAGTTTTCTTTCCTTGATGTATCTTTGTCTGGTTTTGTTATCAGGGTAATATTAGCCTCATAGAATGAGTTTGGAAGGGTTCCTTCCTTTTCTATTTCATGAAAAACTTTGAAGAGTATTGGTGTTAATTCTTCTTTGAAAGTCTTGAAGAACTTGGCCAAGAATCCATCTGGGCCTGGGCTTTTCTTGGTTGGTAGGCTTTTGATGGCATTTTCGATTTCATTACTTGAAATTGATGTGTTTAAATCCTGTATGACATTCTCATTCAGTTTGGGTAGGTCATATATCTGTCAATATCTTCAATATTTTCTATTTTATTAGAGTATAAATTTTCAAAATAGTTTGTAATTATCTTCTGTATTTCAGACATGTCTGTTGTGATATTTCCTCCTTCATTAGTATTTTAATAAAATTTGAGTTTTTTCTCTTTTTTTCCTCATTATCATGGCCATGGATTTATCTAATCTATTTATTGTTTTCAATAAATAAACTTTTTGTTTTGCCAATTTTTTCAATTGTTTATTTTGTTTTAGTTTCAATGATTTCAATTCTGATTTTAATTATTTCCTGTCTTCTACTGTTTTTGGTGTTTATTTTGTTCTTCTGTTTCTAGGGCTTTGAGATGTAGTGTTAGGTCATTTATTTGTTTTTTATTCTTTTAATGAGTGAACTTAATACAATAAACTTTCCTCTTAGAACTGCCTTCATAGTGTCCCAGAGATTTTGATATGTTGTATCAGTGTTCTCATTGACCTCTAAGAATTTTTTTATTTTATCCTTAATTTCTTCTACTATCCATTCATCATTCAATTGTCTATTATTTAGTCTCCATTTGTTACAGTGGCTTCTATTTTACCATTGATTTCTAATTTCATTCCATTGTGATCTGATAGAATGCAGGGAATTATCTTTGTCTTTTTTTTTTTTTTTTGTAGTTACTAAGAGTTGCTTTGTAGCATAAATGGTCTATTTTAGAGAAGGAGCCATGTGCTGCTGAAAAGAAAGTATATTTGCTCATTGGTGGATGAAATATTCTATATATGTCTGTAAAGTCTAAATTATTGATTGTATTATTTAGTTCTATATTTACCTTATTTCATTTTTGTTTGGAAGATCTGCCCAGTAGTGAGAGAGGTGTGTTAAAGTCACCCAGTATTATTGTATTGTGGTCTATTTGACTCTTGAAATTGAGAAAAGAGTTTGTTTGATGTATATAAATGCTCCATTGTTTGGGGCATAAATATTTATAGTTGTTATATCCTGCTTATATACACTTCCCTTAAGAAGCATGAAATGTCCTTCTTTGTCTCTTCTGATTAATTTTGGTTTGAAGTCTACTTTATCTGAAATGAGAATGGAAACCCCTGTTTGTATACACAATCCATATGAATGATAAGTGTTTTCCCATCCTTTCACCTTCAGCCTGTGGCTATCTTTGCCCATCAGGTGAGTCTCTTGAAGACAGCATATTGTTGGGTCTTGCTTTTTAATCCAATCTGCCAGTCTGTCTTTTGATTGGTGAGTTTAGGTCATTAATATTCAAGGTCATTATTGAGATATGATTTGTATTCCCTGTCATTTTGATTTTTTTCTGGTTTTTGATTTGTCTTAGCTTCTCATTTGGTTGAATATCCCTTTAGTGTAGATTCTCCCTTTTCTGGTTTTCAATTTTTTTTTAAACTTTATTCTCATGGAATATTTTGTTGAAAATGGTTCCTCTATAAGTAATTTGATTTTTTCTCTCACAGCCTTTAATATTCTATCTTTATTCTCTGTGTTAGTTATTCTCATTATAATGTGGCTTGGTGTGGGTTTGCTGTAATTTTGTGCACTTAGGGTCCTGTAAGCCTCTTGTGTTTGTTTTTGTTTTTTTTCTTTATTTTGTTTATTTATCTATTTTTAATGTGGTGCTGAGGATCAAACCCAGGGCCTCACACATGCTGGGCAAGCACTCCACCACTGAGCCCCAGCCCCAGCCCATGTATTTGATTTTCTATTTTTTTTCTTTAGTTTGTATCTCTGCTCCTTCATCTATTCCGATAATGTTTAAATTTTGTTTTTCATGTTATCCCATAATTCTTGGATGTTCTGTTCATGGTTTTTTATCATCTTCTCCACATGTTCAATTCTACTTTCAAGATTATATATTTTGTCTTCATTGTCTGAGGTTCTCTCTTCCAAGTGGTCTAGTCTGTTAGTGATGCTTTCTATTGAATTCATAACTTGGTTTACTGATTCCTTCATTTTGAGGATTTTTGCTTGGTTTTTTTTTTTTCACGATCTCTAACTCTTTAATAAAGTGGTCTTTCACTTCTTGTGTTTTTTTCTTTGATTTCAATTCTTGTACTATCCTTTACTTCTCAGATTAATTTAACTATATACAATCTGAACTCCTTCTTAGACATTTCTTCTACTGTCTCTGACATCTTTCGGGATCATCAAACCCAGATCACCCCTGGCACACCCAGTCTCTATCTCACTGATCTGGGCTTCAGATACCTCAGGCTCAATGACACTGAAGTCCTAAGATCTCAATGCTGCTCCTATTTGCAGAGAGACCACTAGTGATACACTCATGCAACAGAGCAACCCCGAGAGGCAGCAGCAAGACAAAGGCCACCAGCACTCTCAGCAGGAAGACCCCAGGCTCCTCCAGCACCACAGGCACCCCTCCACTGTATGTGCAGGTCCCAGCTGGAGTCCCCAGACAGAGGCTTTTGTGGTGGTAAACCTGCTGGCACCTGGGCCCCAAGCCCTGGCTGGTGTCCCAAAATGTGTGCAGCCATGTTCATCCAAACCTGGAGTCTCCCCTAAGCAGTCCTCTACGCCATGGCAGCAACGATAGTGGTGGTGGTTGTTGGCAGCAGGCAGCAGGTCAGCAGTAGCAGTGGCTGCAAAAGTAGCTGCAACTGCACCAAGCGATCTCTGGGGTCAGCATCAGGGTTGGCTTCAGTTGCATCCAGGGCAGCCATTTCTTCTG
Source organism: Marmota marmota marmota (assembly GCF_001458135.2). NCBI lineage: Eukaryota > Metazoa > Chordata > Mammalia > Rodentia > Sciuridae > Marmota > Marmota marmota. The sequence continues at coordinate 2,468,738 of NW_025999928.1, forward strand.
TGGCAGCAGCATCCAGAAAGAAGACCTCCAGGCAACCTCAGGCTAGCAATAGCAGAATCAGAGGCAGTAGCAATGGTGGTAGCAGTGCAGGCAGTGGTTGATTCTGAGACTTATGTTTATGGAACATCAAATCATGTCTTTAGGTTATGCCACAAATAAACAGTACCTACTGAAAAAATGACCTGATTTTCTAAATTTTGAAGTTCTCATGTTAGCTTTATTTAGAATTTTACTGTTTATGCATAGATAACCCATGTGCATGTATTACATATGAGGAAACTGTTGAAAACTGGTCAAGTGCCATAACATTGCACACCCAAAATGGGGGAAAATTGCTCCAAAAAAGTCATTTTCCTGTTTGTGAATATCTGTGTAGGTATAAAGAAGTAGGATATATACTAATTTGATTTGGATGTGGGTTGTCTCCTGAAGGTTTATGAGTTCACGATATAGTCCTGGTGTGGTGATGTGAAGTTGATGGGACCTGTAAGGTATGGCTCAATGGGAGGGGCATGTCTCTGGGGGCTCTGAATTTGGAAGGGGATAAAGCAGCTCTTATGGATTTCCAATGAGAGCAAGTTGTTATAAAAGTGAACATGACATCTGAATTACTCTTTGGCTTCCTTTTCCTAGATGTTTTTTCTTCCTCCTATATGCATTCCACCATCATGACACCTTCTGTCATTAAGCCCTCACTAGATGTTGAACTGATGGTGCTCATCAATCTTGGATTTTCAGTCTCCAAAACTGTGAGATAAATAAAGCTCTTTTCTCTATAAAGTAGCCTTCCTCTCATGTTTTGTGACAGTAACAAAAGCAGATTCTTTGGATGATAGATAAGCAATTTTTATTTTCTTCTTTTTACTTTTCTAATTTTTTATAAGGAAACATAGGATCACTTTTGTAATTAGATGGGTTGCAGTTTTAAAAGACCAATAGTTCCCATTATTTGACCCCAGTTCCCCTGACTCATTTTCTGGTTTCCTTGAAGAACAGAGAATGTTCCCAGTCTGCTACATTTTTAAGAGAGGACAATCAGAATGGATGGCCTGCCAACTACCCTGGTAAAAATCTCAGAAGAGCAGCTCATCACTGATAGGTCTGATCTTCAACATGGTTAGTCAAGAAATCTTAATTTTTCAGTATATGCTTCCCAACCCTATAGTTGATAGAAAACTGATATTTACTAAACTCATGAGTATTTGAATAATAATTTGTTAACAACCAGGGATTTTTAAGGAATATGGTTTTCTGATAAACAAAAAACACTGGGTTATTATTTTTATATCATTTTTTTCTTTTCTTTCTTAGTAGCAGAATGCTTTCTTCAAATTAAAATAAAAGAAAATGGTTTAGTTTAGTTTTGTTTTGTTTTGGGGGATAGCCATATGTAAAACAGAGAAAAAGAATCTGCTCTGGTTGAAGATATATGAAAGAGCTGTAAAGACTCATGAGTACCTTCTCTGTCTTTCCCCAAGATGTCCCCTGAAAGGGCTTCTTAGAATTCCCAAGACTTCAGGAGATACAATTTAATACCATCTCATCTATGTGCACCAAATATATGAACAAAAGGTTGTTTCTTGAGAACAGACCTGAAGCAAAGAGAATTCGAAGAATAATAAATCCAGGTTCCAAAAAATGTCAGGAGAGCTTTTCCAGTTCCACATTTACACATACCCCTCTGAAATACAGGAATATACATTCCTGTCATAATCATTCTACTGCCTATAGACATTGGTAGACTGGTCTATCAGTCAACTTTTTCTTGGGGTGACCAATATAACCTGACTTAAACAATTTAGATGAACAAAGATTTATTTTGGCTACAGTTTCAGATGTTTCAGTCCATGGTTGACTGGCTCCATTATTTTGGGCCTGAAGTGAGAGAGAATATCATGGTTGAAGAACATAGCAGAGAAAAGCTGCTCAGCTCATAGCGGCCAGGAAAAGAATGAGAGGGAGAAGGAGAGGGAGGGACCAGGGACAGGATCTAGTCCCCAAGATCATGCTCCCAGTGACCTTCTTTCTCCAACTGTGCTCTACCTGCCTACAATTTTCCTCACCTCCCAGTGGTCTATTCAAATTATTAATCCATCAATGGATTAATCTTCTTATCAGGTTAGAGCCTTCATGATCCAATCAATTCCTCAAAGCCCTACCTCTGAACATTGCTGAATTGGATAAAGTCTTCAACACATGAGATTTTGGGGGATGTTCCAGATCCAAACCATAACAGCTGGCAAAACAGCTTGCTCTAAACAAAATTTAAAAATCCCTGGTCTACAGCAATCACCATCCTCTGTAGTATAAGCCCTCCCATCATGGTTGATTTCAAGCTACCAACAATGGCTCACAAAATCCCTGAGTATCTGTCAGTTCATGTAAACCTGAACTAGCCAACTCTGAGCACAACATTAACAAGAAAATCTCTAATAATATGTGTACTTCATGTAGAACACAACCAATTGTTTCTTCTTCATTTGTTTATACACTTGGATTGAAATTTAGCTTATTAGACTATAGCCTTTCAAGGAGACTGAAACTCCTTGAGGAGTTTCCTGACTTGTTAATATATCTAGACCACCTTTATGGGATTTAGGGTTTCCTGAAATTCTAATAATCACATATCTTCAAACCATCTCTAGATGGTTTCTGTAAAAGGTAAATGGAGTTGTCATGTGTTAATTATTACTGGCTTTTTTCAGAAACAGCCATATTCCAAATGCCCCACTAATTGCTGAGAGTTGTGATTCCTGACAAAATGTAAACATCCCTTTGGCTTGGTGATGATTTCATACCTTGCAGACCTTTTCCTCCCTTATGAATCATGCTACTATTTATTCCTGGAAGACAGATGGATGGTTTTTAATAAATTCTGTATTCACATGGCCACAGAAGAATTGGATCTGAATAAATAACTGGATTAGTCTAGAATTACTGTTTACCATTTAGTGTCTGAGTGCATACTGAAGGCTGGACTAACCTGTTCTCCATTCTATAAGAAAGTAGTTCCTGGTTCAGTTTTTCAAAGAATTTTATAAGACTTAGTCCTATAGTATATTAGAATTATATTGTTATATTTTGGATCTAGACTGTCCCCCAAAGTCAAGTGATGGATCATGAGGGCTCTGATATCATCAGTGGATTAATCTACTGGGAGGTGATAGAAACTGAAGGAGATAGGAACTAGTTGAAGGACTGTGTGATACTGAATGGCCCTTGCCCCTTCCCCTCAATCCCAAAGGACACCATGAGGTGAGCAACTTTTCTCTGCCATACTTTTCCACCATGATGTTTCTCTCTCACCACACATCAAAAGGCCATGGAGCCTGTTTACCATGGACTGATACTACGAGACAAAATTAATTTCTTAAGAATGAAAAATTTTGTTACAATGACAGAGAGCTAACTAACACACACGCACTGTAGAACATGTCTATTTATCTCCTAGGCAATCCTAACTAGCATTAATTCCTGATATTATAACCAAACACAATGGGTTCACCCATTGTGAACCAAAAGATGGAAGAGCATAGTTTATTACTGGTATAAGTGTTATGCCAGATTCGTGGGACCCCAATAGACCTCCAGGAGCTGAATCCGATGCAATCACACAAGAGTCTTTATTGTAAGCTCGAGCCTGGACTCACAACTGTTCCCGATGCAGCGGTCCCAGGGAGTGAGTCCTGGTCCTTTGTTCAGTGAGATTTTATAGGTTTTGGGGGGATACTCTGTATGTTACAACATCACACAGCAAATCATTACACACCGTGGGAAAATCAAACAACTCTTAACATTGATTAGCACATTCAATGGCGTGAACAATTTGTGTATAGGTGATTGGTTAATATAAGAGGGAGATTCATTTGAACTGATTGGTTTAGGCCACGAGGGGTGTATGTGCTAAACTACATGGTTTCCCAACATGTTATCAACCACCATAAACTACTGGGGGGTCATCTGGCATCCCAGGTATTTTCCCTGTCTCATGCTGATTGGAGGTTGCTAGGGGGGTTGCTATGGGTCCTCACCTAGCCTAACTGAGTCAGGGACACACCTGATGCCTCAGACCTCTCCTGTTATTTACAGACAAACAACTCAGCAGGGTGGGTATGTGCTCAGGAGTGCTCTGTGGGTTTTTCCAAGGACAAGGGTCATGCCCCCTTCCTTAGGACAGGCCTTGAGGTAGAAGCTGCTGTTAATTATTTATTTTTAAAAATTGAGTCACATTAGTTTTTCACAAGTAAGGAGACTTGTTAATATACCTAGACCACCTTTATGGGTGGCACCTCTAGAACGCAGAAAGCAAAGGGCTTTAATTGGGGAAACATACATATTTATATAGGAAAGACCCATGGTCACATGTAGAGTAGGGCACATTAACAAGCCTATGCTGCTCAAGATTACCCTTCTTAATTCACTGTATGTTCCAAAAATGGAAATACGAATGCAGCCTAGCAGACAATTATGATGAGTTTACCCTCCATCACCAAGAATTGGGGCTGGAAGGCTTTGGGAGGTTAAAACTGTTACTTGTGGGGAGGGGGCTCCTCTAAAGCGAGAGAACAACTTGAAAAGTTAAACATCACTTAAAGGGGCATCACCTCTTTCAGAAAGCATAGGCACTTAACCCAGAAAGTACCTTCCCAGCAGCTAACAATGTGATATAAAGAAAACTTAGAGGGAGAGATCCAAGATGGCAGAATAGAGGAAATACCATTTCTGGCTGCTCTGTGCATGAATTCGAGAAAGCAGTCAGGTGGCTGCTTTTTGCAGAATCCACCAGAGCTGTGAATACCCGAGCAGAACTCAGAGCCTCTGTGTTCTGGTAAGACTCCAGACTCCAGTCCCAAAGCCCGCAGTTTGAGCACACTCGCGACTTTCAAGCAGTGGAGCAGAATCACCAAATCAGCACCTCTGCAGAGCTGCAGAACTCCAGACTATGCTCCACTCCCACGCAGGGCACTGAACCACATTCTAGCCAGGGCACAAGGACATCCCAGCTTCCCCTACCTCACCAGACACCCCAAAGCAGGAAAGCTCCAGGCAAGAGAGCGAGCCAATACCGGGGGCTCAAGTCTTCTCACACTGGTTACCTACACCACCCAGAGGACAGAGACTCAAGCTTGGAATAGACAACTCAACCTACTGGAAGAGAAGAGAAGGAAACAAAATTCTAAGAATATATTTTTTTCTCTTCCATTTTATCATTTTTCTTTCTCCTCTACCCTTTCTCCTCTGGTCCCTGCAACCCCAACATATGTGAAACCAAGAACTTTGCATGAAATAGAACTTTAAGAACTGAGTCACCAGAATAATATAATATAAAGGAATTGCATAAGCCCCTCCCTTTCTTCTTCTTTTTTCTCTCTTTTTTCTTTGTTTCTTTCTTTTTCTTTCCTTTTTATGTTTCTTCTTCCCTCTCTCCTCTTTCAACTTCCTAATTTTTACTATTTTTACTTCTTGTAATTTTCTAAATACATATATGTATTTGTTTTTATGCACTCTACTGTCCTCCAACATACTTGTATACCCTAAATTACCTCCTGTCTATTCCCCTGCTACTAACCCTCTTCATTAGCGTTCTCCTCCAAATTTTCTAAGTTATATTAACACCATACCCTCACATCTTTCCCCCTTACCATAACATCCTATGTCTGACCCCCAGTTCTATGTCTGCCACCAGAAACTGTACACCTTTTATGAAACTACTCATTATATTTTAAATAATAATTGAATCCAACATTTCTAGACTTTGAGACTAACTGTAAATATCTCAATAACAATAATTTGTTCATAGGTGATGTATTGTTGATATTGGGAACAGTTAACATTGTCCTTCCCCACAAATGAGGGATCTTGGAACTATACAAGAGCACTACAAATCTATAGGGTAAAAACAATAACACACCAGTCCCACAGAGCTGAAAAGAAAGAAATGCAAGCAACATGTAAAGACAAGAGAAAAAAGTACCACAAACAATTCAAGACAACACATCATTAGAAGAAGTCACAGCTATAGCAGAAAAAATGACAAAGATTTCAGGATATTCATGAAGCAGATCTTTTGGAATCTCAAAGAAGACACAAGACAACAAATACAAGCAATGAAAGACAACTTTGACAATGAGCTACATAAACAAATCCAAGAAGCAAAAGATCACCTCTACATGGAGATAGAGATTATAAAAAAACAAACATACAGAAATCCTTGAAATGAAAGAAATAAAAAACCAAATTAAAAACTCAAATGAGAGCATCACCAGCAAAGTAGACCACATAGAAGATAAGACATCAGACAATGAAGATAAAGTACATCATCTTGAAAAAAACATAGACAGCACAGCGAAAATGATAAGAAACCACAAGCAGAACATCCAAGAAATATGGGATGGCATAAAAAGATCAAATTTAAGAGTTATTGGGAGAGAGGAAGGCATAGAGATCCAAACCAAAGGAATGAGCACCTGTTCAATAAAATAATATCAGAAAACTTTCCAGACATGAAGAATGAAACGGAAATCCAAATCCAAGAAGCCTACAGGACGCCAAATGCAAAATCACAACAGATTCACACCAAAACACATTATAATGAAAATGCCCAACATTCAAAATAAGGAGAGAATTTTAAAAGCCACAAGAGAAAGGAATCAGATTACATATAGGAGTAAACAAATTAGGATATCAGCAGATTTTTCAACACAGACCCTGAAAGCTAGAAGATCCTGGAACAACGTATTTCAAACCCTGAAAGATAATGGGTGTCAACCAAGAATCTTGTATCCAGCAAATTAAGCTTCATTTTGAAGATGAAATAAAAACTTTCCACAATAAACAAAAGTTAAAAGAATTTATAGCTAGAAAACTGGCACTATATGACTTAAAACCAGTAAAATATTTCATGAAGAGGAAATGAAAAACAACAATGAAAACCAGCAGGGGGAGGTAGTACATTAAAAGAAAATCTAATCAAAGAGGAAAACCAAGTCAAGTTAAATAATGAAAACAAACAAACAAATATGGCTGGAAATACAAATCATGTCTCAATAGTAACCCTAAATGTTAATGACTTAAACTCACCTCAAAAGACATAGGCTAGCAGATTGCATTAAAAAAAAGATCCAACAATATTCTACCTACAGGAGACTCATCTGATAGGAAAAGACATACACAGACTGAAGGTGAAAGTTTGGGAAAAATCATACAACTCTCATGGACTGCGGAAGCAAGCAAGGGTCTCCATACTCATATCAAATAAAGTAGACTTCAAGCCAAAGTTATTCAAAAGTGATAAAGATGGTCATTATATACTGCTCAAGGGAACCATACACCAACAAAACATAACAATCATAAATATATATGCCCCAAACAATGGTGCAGCTATGTTCATTAAACAAACTCTTCTCAAGTTCAAGAGTCAAACTAACCACACACAATAATCTTGGGTGACTTTAACACACCTCTATCACCACTGGACAGATCCTCAGAACAAAAGTTGAATAAAGAAACTATAGAGCTCAATAACACAATTAATAACTTAGACTTAACTAACATATATCGAATATATCAACCAGCATCAAGCAAATACACTTTCTTCTCAGAAATAGACCATATACTATGCCTCAGGGAAACTCTTAGCAAATATAAAGGAGTAGAGATACTACCATTTTATCAGATCATGATGGAATGAAGTTGGAAATCAATGACAAAATAAAGAATAAAAATTTCTTCATCACTTGGAGACTGAACAATATGCTATTGGATGAACATCAAGGAGGAGATTAAAAAATTATTAGAGGTAAATGAGAACACAGACACAATATATTGAAATCTCTGGGACACTATGAATGCAGTACTAAGAGGAAAATTCATTGCATGGAATTCATTTCTTAAAAGAAGAAAAAGTCAATAAATGACCTCACACTACATCTCAAAGCCCTAGAAAAAGGAGAACAAATCAGCAGCAAAAGCAGTAGAAGGCAAGAAATAATTAAAATCAGAGCTGAAATCAATGAAATCGAAACAAAGGAAACAATTGAAAAAATTAACAAAACTAAAAGTTGGTTCTTTGAAAAAATAAATAAAATTGACAGACCCTTAGCTATGCTAATGAAGAGAAGGCGAGAACTCAAATTACCAGCATACATGATGAAAAAGGCAATATAACAACAGACACTACAGAAATTATTTTGAAAACTTATACTCTAATAAAATAGAAGACAGTGAAGGCATCAAAAAATTTCTTAAGTCATATGATCTGCCCAGATTGAGTCAGGAAATTACACACAACTTAAACAGACAAATATCAAGTGAGGAAATAGAAGCAGCCATCAAAAAAATTCCAACCAAGAAAATCCCAAGACCGGAAAAATGTTGTTTTTCATTTCTTCTACAAAACCTTTAAAGAAGAACTAATACCCAATACTCTTCAATTTATTTCAAGAAATAGAAAAAGATAGAGTACTTCTAAACTCATTCTATGAGGCCAATATCACCTTGATTCCAAAACCAGACAAAGACACTTCAAAGAAAGAAAATTTCAGACCAATATCTTTAATGAACATAGATGCAAAAATCCTCAATAAAATTCTGGCAAATTGAATACAAAAAACACATCAAAAAGACTGTGCACCATGATCAAGTGAGATTCATCCCTGGGATGCAAGGTTGGTTCAACCTACGGAAATCAATAAATATAATTCATCACATCAATAGACTTAAAGATAAGAATCATATGATCATATTGATAGACACGGAAAAAGCACTGACAAAATACAGCACCCCTTTATGTTAAAACACTAGAAAAATGGGATAACAGGAACATATCTCAACATTGTAAAGGCCATCTGTGCTAAGCCTCAGGCCAACATCATTCTAAACAGAGAAAAACTGAAGGCATTCCCTTTAAAATCTGGAACAAGACAGGGATGCCCTCTCTCACCACTTCTATTCAACGTAGTTCTTGAAACACTGGCCAGAGCAATTAGACAGATGAAAGAAATTAAAGGGAGATAAGTATAGGAAAAGGAGAACTTAAACTAGCACTATTTGATGACGATATGATTCTATACCTAGAAGACCCAAAAATATCCAACAGAAAACTTCTAGAACTAGTAAATGAATTCAGCAGGATATAAAATCAACACCTATAAATCAAAGGCATTTCTGTATATCAGTGACAAATCCTCTGAACAGGAAATGAGGAAAACTACCCCATTCACAATATCCTTAAAAAAATAAGACACTTGGTTCTTATTTAACAAAAGAGGTGAAAGATCTATACAATGAAAATTACAGAACCCTAAAGAGAGAAATCAAAGAAGACCTTAGAAGATGGAAAGATCTACTTTGCTCATGGACAGGCAAAATTAATATTATTAAAATGACCACACTACCAAAAGCACTATACAGGTTTAATGCAATTCTGATCAAAATCCCAATGGCATTCTTCATAGAAATAGAAAAAAGCAATCATGAAATTCATCTGGAAAAATAAGAGACCCAGAATAGCTAAAGCAATTCTAACCAGGAAGAGTGAAGCAAGTGGTATCTCTATACCAGACCTTAATCTATACTACAGAGCAAGAGTAACAAAAACAGCATGGTATTGGCACCAAAACAGGCCAGTAGGCCAATGGTACAGAATAGAGGACACAGAGACCAACCCACAAAATTACAATTATCTTATACTAGACAAAGCTGCCAAAAACATGCACTGGAGAAAAGATAGCATCTTCAACAAATGGTGCTGGGAAAACTGGAAACCCATATGCAACAAAATGAAATTAAACTCCTATCTCTCACCATGCACAAAACTCAACACAAAGTGGATCAAGGACCTAGGAATTAAGCCAGAGACTCTGTGTCTAATAGAAGAAAAAGTAGGCCCTAATCTCCATCATGTGGTATTAGACCCCAACTTTCTTACTAAGACTCCTATGACACGAGAATTAAAACCAAGAATCAATAAGTGTGATAAATTCAAACTAAAAAGTTTCTTCTCAGCAAAAGAAACAATTTGTGATGTGAACAGAGAGTCTACATTCTGGGAGAAATTTTTATCCCTCACACATTAGATAGAGCACTAACCTCTAGGGTATATAAAGAACTCAAAAAGCTAAGCACCAAAAAAACAAATAACCCAATCAACAAATGGGCCAAGGACCTGAACAGACACTTCTCAGAAGAGGATATACAATCAATCAGCAAATATATGAAAAAATGCTCACCATCTCTAGCAATCAGAGAAATGCAAATCAAAACTACTCTAAGATATCATCTCACTCCAGTCAGAATGGCAGCTATTATGAAGACAAACAACAACAACAAGTGTTGGTAAGGATATGGGGAAAAAGGTACACTCATACTTTGCTGGTGGGACTGAAAATAGGTGCAGCCAATTTGGAAAGCAGTATGGAGATTCCTTGGAAATCTTGGAATGGAACCACCATTTGACCCAGTTATCCCTCTTCTCAGACTATACCCAAAGCACTTAAAAATAGAATACTTCAGGAAAACAGCCACAGCAATATTTATAGCAGCACAATTCTTAATAGCTAAACTGTGGAACCAACCTAGATGTCCTTCAGTGGATGAATGGATAAAAAAAATGTGGCCTATATACACAATGGTATATTACTCAGCATTAAAAAAGAACAAAATCATGGTATTGGCAGGTAAATGGATGGCTTTGGAGAAGATAATGCTAAGTAAAGTTAGCCAATCCCAAAAACACAAATGCTGAATGTTTTCTCTGATATAAGGGGGTGGCTCATAGTGGGATAGGGAGGGAGAGCATGGGAGGATTAGATTAATTCTAGATAGGGAAGAGGGGTGGGAGGGAAAAGAAGGGGGCAGGGGATTAGCAAGGAAGGTGGAAAGTGATGGTCATCATTATACAAAGTACATGTATGAAGACTTGACTTGGGTGTCAACATACCTTATATACAAACAAAGATAAGAAAAATTGTGGTATATATGTGTATTAAGAATTGTAATGCAAAAAAAGTACATGTATAATGACATAAATTCACATGAACATACTTTATATACAGAGATACGAGAAATTTTGCTCTATATGTGTAATAAGAATTGTAATGCATTCCACTGTTGTGGTGTATTTTAAAAAATAAATAATAATTTTTAAAAAAGAAAACTTAAAGGGCTGGGGATATAGCTCAGTTGGTAGAGTGCTTGCCTTGCATGAACAAGGCCCTGGGTTCAAACCCCGGCACCATGAAAAAGAAAGCTTAGAATAATTGCCTACCGAGAGAGGAAGATGGCGGCGAGGGGAGTGCATTGCCCCCGTGTGCTGCTTCACTGTGTGGGAGTATGACAAGTCAGGACGGCTAAAGGCTATCTTGTTAGGAATTTCCAGCAATAGTGGGGTGCTCCGGAACCTGGAGGAAGGATTTCCGTCGCACGAGGATCGGCTACGGGGACTCAAACGCGAGAGGTTTGTCGCACGGAGGGTAACACTGCTTATTCAGCAAAGAGCCCCGCGGCTAGAGTCTGCAGCGCGCGCTGGGAAATGAGGAGATAGCGACGCAGGGATACAGCGCTGCAGTTTCTGCCAGCCGTGCAAGCACCGTACTCAGGGC